>NC_138517.1:15000-615000 GCF_000230855.2 Cajanus cajan | reverse complement strand
ATTAAACCCAAATCATCATACACTCACATTAAAAATGACAAAAGTATTTATCAAATTTATAAAAGTAACAGTTTCTAAAAGTTATTTATAATTATACTAAAATATAAGGTAATAAACTACACATTATTAACTATTTAAATTTAAATGATTTGGATATTTTTGTACTTCTAATTAGGTTAGTATTTTTTAAAATTAATTAATTAATTTAAAATATATTTGTGTGTATTAATTATTTATTTGTTTTATACACACTAAGTTACTTTGATTATTTAGAAATTTATTGAGAAACTAATTTTAATTTATTATTATTATTATTAAACAAGCATTTATTTTATGTTGATATGTATGTTATGCTGATATGAATATGAATTGGAAACATATTTTAAAACTCATAAAATAGTATTATATTGACATTAATTAACATAACATTAATGTTAGTGCATCTAAAAGGGTAATCAAATGTTACTTAACAAAACAACACTTACACTTAAAAATTAAACATCTAAAACAAGGGTTGCCTAATTTCTAAATAGACTCGACTACATGAACAACTACGAAGATTGTTGTTGCTTCACTTGTTTGCCTTTCCAGCACGATTTTCATTTCCTCCAGTTCATTTGTTATGATTGTCAACTATATCTCAAGCCCTAATTTTTCATTCATGACTTGTTGAAGTTGTTGTTCCAATAATTGAACATTATAGTAATTGAAATCACGAATTTTCTTTTGACATTTGCTTAACAATCATTAAATCAACAATACAGCTACATCCTCGTGTGCATCAAAGTCACTTGTAGAATATTTATCGAAACCAACATGACTCCTAACTCGATTGCTAACAATCAACCCACAATATTGATAATATTGTTGTTCATCAATTACCTTCTTACCTTCAAAAGAATAATTTAGTTGATCGATTTAAAGTATGTCACATAAGTTGGACAATAAGTTACACATGCCTTGTTGGTAAATAAACATGTCAGATGTGGTATCTTCTGCAAAATGCCATTTCCTACTCCTTGTGAATATATAAATTTTGTACAATAAAAAACACACGAGAAATAATTTATTAAATAAAACAACATATTAACATTTACATATAAAAAAATATTGAAATTTTATCCATTAGATTGAAAGTTCATGTCACTTTATATGTTTATATCAAATTTTATTAAAATTGAACAACAACTTGAAGGTAATCAAATTGTTCATATTTTATTATATTTTGAAATCTACATATTACATTAATTTTGTTTTATAAGAATGAAGTATCAAATCACATTGTATTAATATAAAATTATATATATATATATATATATATATATATATATGATCTAAGAGTAAAGAATTTTCAATCTAACGATTGGATTTATAAAATTTACATTTAATATAAAGTTATTGAAATGTGTAATTGGACTTATAAAATTTACATTTAATATAAAGTTATTGAAATGTGTAATACTTAGTAAAAGTCATATCAATATCGTTTGAACTCTCCTCATATGTGTGTGTGTATATATATATATATATATATATATATATATATATATATATATATATATATATGTATGTATGTATGTATGAGTCAAGATTTGTTATCACTGGATATAAGTGTAAATACTTACATCAATTCTTATATCTTTAATATTTTTTTATTTAATGCAAATTTAATTTATTTAACCATTAAATTATGTTATATTATAGTCAAAATCATTTATATTAAATTTCACATGATTGCAAAATTATTTAATAGTTTATCACATTATTTTATTTTATAATATCATATTTAAAATGTGTAAATATCCATTTTTAGAAAACATATATAGAAAAGTTAAAAACATGAAATTTGATAATTGATATACATGATCTTAAGTATAATATTACATGATTTAACGGTTGGATTAATTAAATTTGTATTATACAAAAAAATTAAAGATATAAGATTTTGTATAAATATTTAGATTTACATTGGTGTCAATAAACCCTAACTCATTTTTTTTATTATATATAATCAATCATGTTCATATACACTAAAGTAAAAAAAATAAGATGTCATGTATTTTTCAAAATAAAATAAGAAACTAATAATAAATTCTTAAATATGTATAGTCTAAGGTAATTTTTGGAAATATGATGGAGAGAAAGAGTAGTTTAAAATGCATACTTTGAAAAGTGGTAACACAATCAAAGTTATAAAAAAAAATATGTATATCAAATGAGTAATTTCTTTGATCAATTTGTATATATTAAACATAAGAACGAAAATATTTTTAAAATTTTTTTTAGAAGAAATGTTTTTAGTAATTTTTATTTATTATATTTTTTATGAATTAAATTTTAATATTTTCAAAATAAATTCAATGAGAAAATTATTAGAGATTCTTTTAACTTTTTATCTATTTTAATTTTTATTTATTATATTTATCTAAAAATAAATTTTTAACAATTAATAATAATTTTATGCCACAAAATAAATTAATTATTATAAATATAAAATATAATTTATATATTTAAAATTATTTACTTATACAAAATTTAAAAAATGTAATTTATACATTTAAATATAACATTTATTATATATATAATTTATTATAATAAACATTAAATTTGTGTAACCATGTACATTGTATAGACTAAAATACTAATTAATAGTATAACACTTGTAGAAGAAAAAATTTAATATGTAAAACCTACTTTTATTTTTACTTAATTCTTCACAATTTTTTTACTAAACAATACCATTTTTACTGACAAACTCGTAAATTAATTGATATATATGATTTCAATTTAATTAATAATCTTGAATTTAAATATTATATATTTAACTATATTCAATACTTGTTCAAAGTATTTTGTTCTATATAATATTACTATCTAAATATAATTAAGTCCAGTAAAAAATATATATAATTTTTAAAAAGAATTAGATGTCTAAAATTATTTATTTTAAAATAAAAGATAATAATACACATAATAATTTATACAGTATTATTATTAATGATACTTTTACATTTATTAATGACAGAAAAAATAAATATAAAATAAAAGTATGAATTATCGTACACATTTCTGAAAATAAAATATAATGAGAGAAGCGATGAAGAAAATAGTGGATGGAAGGGAGAAGAAGAGAAGGTGACTTGATTGCGGAAGGTTGTTCATTCATTGTTTTTGTTGTTGCTCCGACATCAAACCAAACAACCTTTGCCTTTATCTTAGCTTTCACTCTTTCCAGGACCTTCCATTCTTCCTACCAATATGTATGTTTTTCTTTTTTCTTTCTTATAAAAAATAAATAAATTAGAAATCTGGCTAGATCGTTTCAGATCAAAAACATAGATAACAAAATGTGTTTGTTTTGTTTTATCACCTTGTCGATCTTATCTTGAATTTACTTTGCAGAGATTCTTGAATCATCTTCTTACGTTTCTTACACCGAAGTCCGGACCAAACAATTGTGTCATTCCTCTTTTAAACAGGTTCAGCTTTTAACATTTATCATTTCTGTATTTTTTATTTAATTTCAAAATAACACTACCTCTTTTTTTTTTTTTTTTTTTCTTGTTACCTTTCTTATAGAAATTCAAGGCATCATTATCTTTCAACCACTGTAATTTAATTGGGAATAGTAGACAAACAAGCTTTTCTGCTGTTGTGATTTACTTTTGAGCCTACAAATTGGGAAAATTATAAATCGGTCAGCACAATTTTGATCCTTTTGGTATTATATCCATATCCCACTTCACCCCTGTGCTGTGCATACTCTCATCCTTATCCAAATCCCTCAGCTTATGAAATTTTTTTATTTCTATATACTTGCTTTGATTATAACTTCTATAGTTGAGACAAATGAATTTTCCAACTTTATTTGGTTGAAACAAGGTGACTTTGTTATTGTTGTGGGTTAAAGGGGATGTGACAAGATAATGACCTCAACTGTGTCTAACTTTGAGTTTTGTGATCAGTATCGGAATTAAAGGGTTAAACATGAATCAAGCCAGTAGTTATTTTCTGATGTCCTTTATCCTATCCACGTTATGCGTTAGCTATGGACTTCATGATTTTCACTTTTATTATAGTTAGATGCTTGGTCCCTTTACACTTGAGCCATGTATGAATCAAATTAAAAACAAAATTTGATACCAAATTCTTTGTTATTAATCAATGGTTCTGAGATCGTTGGGATTTCTGCCTCTTCAAATTTAGCCAGCGTACTAAAAACATTAAAATTTACATTCCAAAACAGTACCTGAATTTTAGCTAATTGAGATATACTCTTTGACACACTTTTTATTGTTGGGTGAGTGAATTTCATGAATCCCAGGTAAAGAGTGGGTCCATTTTTTTTTAGTGGTATCCAGATGAAACTTATCTAATAACTATGAAGTCTAGATATTTAGTATGACACGAAATGAATGCAAGGATAAGACAATTTTTTTTTTTACATTTAGAATACAATATGTTTTGGATACGGTAATAAAATTCTATAGAAAAATTTATATAAATGTAGAATATTGGTAAAAAAAAAGAGACATTAATTTTTCCCCATTAATTTACAACTATGATGATTATAATTTACATAAAAGATATTTGTGATCATAACAATAATAAATATAATTTTTGTTCATGTCAAGTAAACAATATTAATAAAAGCATTTTTGGTAGATTTTAAAACTAATATTGGCTCTATACAATAGCCTATGACTTAAAATCATCATTACAAAATTAATGTCTAATGATAATTTATCACTCTCTTCTTCCTTGTTATCATCATCTAGAAAAAAAACATAGTTTCAAAATTTGTTACCAATTTAAGAAGTGTAACACCATTGTCAAGTGGATGATGTATATCTCTACCAATGTCCCACAACCTAGGCTCTCCTTTCTATATCCTTCATCTTTCATAGACAAAAGTTGAAAGTTGAAATGCACATAAACCAATCTTCTACCCTTTTGGATTCATTTTGTTTTTCCTTCAAAGAATGAATAAAGGAGTATGTACCCCAATTCCTTTTACAATATGGAAAAAAACATGATTGTACAAAAAGCTTAAGACAAATTTTTTGGATACTTTCAGATACATAGAGTCTTGTTTGACATTAGTCTAGCTTTTAGCTTGTTTTAAACTTTCCACCCCGTTTGCCATGGTCATATTGGGTTTCCTAATCTCTATCTTAAACTATTCATCCTCCATCTAATATGGCCTTGGATGTTGTGCTTATGCAATGAAAATATACAATATGAAATGCATAGCTCTTAGGGGGAATTAGTATAATAAATCCAACTCTCAAGAAATGAATATGACAATGAGAAGTCCCTTCCTGTATTGAATTTATTCAAGAGTGGTTTTCTGCTTGATTAAGAATTTCATAACGCTTGTTCTGTAGCAACATTAAGATTTTTTTGTTGTTGATTTTCTAATATTTCAGGTGCTAGACTTCTAGGAAAATCAGATGCATTCTGGTAAATTTTCCCTTACACCCAAGAATGAAGTAAAGGACTTAACAAGTTCAAGTCTTCCCAGTTACAAACATAGCAGTCTTCTGGATCCCATAGACGTTTCTTCATCTTCCGATGATGAAAATGACTTTCCTAATGCTGATGTGTCTAATCAGTTAGTCCTTTATGATTCTGTGGCAAATGGAAACAATGCAGTCGAACTTGTGCCTGATCCTCTTCGGTGTGTACCTCCATTGCTTCCAAGAAGAAAACCTTCACATTCAGTTTCTAGTGTTTTGCCATCAGTTGGTGCTTTCACTGTTCAATGTGCATCCTGCTTTAAATGGAGGTTGATTCCAACAAAGGAAAAATATGAAGAAATTCGTGAACATATCCTTGAACAGCCTTTTTTTTGTCAAACAGCTCGTGAGTGGCGACCTGATGTATCTTGTGATGATCCAGAGGATATTTCTCAGGATGGCAGCAGGATTTGGGCTATTGATAAGCCAAACATTGCACAGCCTCCGGCTGGATGGCAGCGACTGCTACGGATCAGAGGTGAAGGATGCTCCAAATTTGCAGATATGTATGCATCTATTATTTGTCCTTTGTTTTTATTTGTTATTGGAATAGAATCACCCTTGTGCAATGATACAATACTTATGCTCCCCCATCCATTGATGAAATTTTTGGGTTAGGAATCAATAATTAATTTGTTGTTATTCTGATATTTTAACATTTCAGATATTATGTAGCACCATCAGGCAAGAGATTGCGCTCAATGGTAGAGATCCAGAAGTATGTTCCTGCAGCTTTAGTTTCAGTATCTTTGCAATGTTACCTTGCCTTTTCTAAATTATTGTTAATTTGTTGTTGTTATTATTATTATTATTATTATTATTTAACATTGGCTTCCATTATTCTTATAATTTGCTCGTGGTGCCTGTGTGTTTTAAGGTTCTTGACGGATCATCCTGAGTATACAAGAGATGGGGTAACAATGAAACAGTTCTCATTTCAAATACCAAAGCCATTACAAGAAAACTATGTGAGGAAGCGCACCGCTAGACTTACATCTTCATATGAAGTCAGTGGACCTATTGAACCTGCACAAGGTACATATATTTTATAAGAAATTAGAAGCAGGGATTCAAATGCTAGGTTTTAAACTTGATGCACCAAAATTGATTGATATAGATATTTTGCATTAAGGTGAAAAGGTGTAATTTATCCTTCAAAATATTATTGTAGAGATAAATGCTTAAATTTTTATAGAACTTTCATGTCTTTTTCTACATGTTCCTATTTCTAATTTTTCAGTTCCTCTGGTGTTGTTAGGCCCTCATGTGAGCAAGTATCGTATTTTGCAATTTGTTCTGTATTTTTTTAGATGAAGTATGATTCTTGTGCTGCTAATGATCTGAAAGACATGGACTTCTCAAATGGTTTAGAATGCAGCACAAGAAGTCTTTCAACCTAGCAACCTATTTTTGAATGAAGCATGTAAATACTATGGATTTTGGTGCATTGTTATAACGATGATATGCATGATGCAGTGAGTCCTCTAGCATGGACAGGTCCAGAAGGCCGTGCCTATCCATATGCAGGAAGACTGGGGCTTCCTGCTCCATACATGGGATCACACGAGCTTGACCCTATCAGTATGAGCCGTCCTGCAAAGAAGCAAGCAACTCAGAGCTCCTTTCAGAATGGTCCTCTGTTAAAGCAGAAAGACCCTGATCAAATCTCTTAATGTCCTTTTTGGTCAGTCAACCTCTTTTATGTTACTTTTGTGTAGTCGTTTGCATCTTTCTTACAAATAGAGTTTATCCTTTTGGGGTCAGAAAAGCGAACTGTCGAAAAGGAACTGCTAAAGAAGATGAAAATTATACCTCTTGATAGGACATTTGATGTGTATTATCGGAAAACAGTTTAGAGAAGGTGTCATGACATATCAGATTCGGAAAGCAATTGATTTGTATATTGCATTCTTGGCTCACTTGTCCTAGCGTTTCAAGTCTCCTAGAATTAGTTATTGAGGAGATTAACATCTTCTTGGTATTCCTAGTAAAATTGTATTTTGCATCAGTGGAATTTTCTTTAAGTTGGGAGAAACTTTTATACAAAAAAAGGGTGCTTGCCCCATGAGATCGTGTTATGGACTTATGTAATATGCCCCCAAGAGGCTTATTAGTTTGTAAGTTGATGGTGTTTGTTCGTAATTTGGGCTTCTTTTACGCTTTTTGTTTTTGTTTTTTTTTCACTATTGTTTGATTGAGATCTTACGCAAGAAGGAAAAAAGAGTTTTTTTTTTAAAATTTTTTTTTTATAACGATTACAATTATAACGGTGATGCATTAGCTGTCGTGAAAAAGGATGGCAATAATAATGATGATAACAAGGTGGGCATGTGATGATGATAATTTTGAGGACCAAGCATCACACTTAGGAGAACAAGGGTTCTGTAGACTCTCGTATCTCGTATATTGCCAAACAAAGGGAATGTCATATATTTTGGTTAGGCAATTTGTGGTCCATGATGGTTTCAATATGATCCGCTGGATTTGAATGAATGGTTAGGATGAAGTTATTACTTGTTTTAACCTGTAAAACCAGTTAATACTAATAAGTATAGCGATATTGCTAATTTATCCCCTATAAACAGTGCATTTTATTTGTGTTTGATCTATGTTAGAATTGGTGAGGATCAGTGAACTAACGATGGTGTCAGTCTGGAGCCATAAGTTAAACTTTTAGTACTCACCAATTGCCAAATGACTTATTTTTGGCTTTCCATCATTTATTGTTGCTACATCACAAGTTTAGTATGGATGGTTTTATCACATGAATTTGTCAAACATGTTGAATGGGGTTGGTACAATCTAATAAGGAACTTTCTCGTCTACCACACTATTGTTCTATTCTGTCTTCCTTTGAAGACTATTGCGTGTAGTGTACCATTATTAGATATAGATTCTATTTAAATACAAAGTTAAAAGACTATCGATAATACAATTTTTTTTTATAAAAAATTTAAAAATATTTTTATCTTGTATTCAAACATGTTGATAACATAGCTGATAGTGGCTTTAATTAAATTACTTGGAACATCCCTCCTAAATGGTGTCCTCACGTCTTTAACATCAATGACAGACAAAATGATTGTATGGTCACATGGTGCTGCTTTAGATAGAAAATCTAAGCATGTTGACCCAACCTTGGAAGTGATTGATAAAAAAAAAAATAGTACATAGGAGAAATGGACTATTCTCGGTGGTTGGTGCTATGTTAAAGCCTAATGTTTTGAGGTTGGGAACATTTGTAATTTGTAAACTTGTAGCTAGGCTCACTAAAACCTATTTTTCATATAAACACATTTTTATAGTATATGAAAAAATGAGACACAAAAAAAAAATTAAATTAATCCAAAACTAATAAAGTTAAAAATATATTAAATTATTAAGATGTTTCCCTCTAAAAATAAAGAATGTGTTTTGAAAATAAAATCATGAAAAATAATCAAATATTACTATTTCATAAAAACATAATTGTATAAGTATGATTGAGAATATAATTTTTTAAAATTTCTCTATGCACATACAAGTTTGGCTTGAATTGGATCAAATGCATTTTAAAATTAGAATTCAAATTTGATCCAAATCGACAATAAAAATTAACTTCTGCAGTTTTTTTTTTATTTTTCAAGTTTTTGGTTTGGTTTTTGTGATTTATTTTATTAGATTGACTTATAAACACTCCTAAACAATAATTACAATCTTAACACAATTTTAAGAACATCCATGTCAACTTCTAATAAAAAGCAACATTTAGAGTAATAGTGCCATTTGCAATCAGTCGGAACTTAAGACAAATTTTATATGTTTGTACACATGAAATCTAACTGAGTAGATGAACATCAACTAATTTTTTAAGTCACCCTTTACATATATGCTTAACATCTTTATCCGTTATCATTTTTCTGTAGATGTCTTTTATTTAAAAGAAGAGAAAAAAACTAATCTATCGTGTACAAATCATATAATCAAACATTAAAATTGGAAATTTTGCTAATATCTTTTCACACATAAATATAAAATTGAATCCAGGGCCGTAAATCTGGCTATCCTTTTCAACCCATAATGATCAACGGGTCACTTTTGTTGTTTAGTTTTTTAAAGGGCCATTTCATTTTCGAAACCTTTTTGTGTGGTAATATTTGAAACATACTTAGTAATAGTGATAATACTAATTAATTTAGATGGTGATATCTTACTCAATTGATAATGTCTCTTGGATTCTGCAGGACATGAAAGTAAATATGGTTTTTTATTAAAAATTGTAAAAGAGTCCCTGCTTTCTGTGTAATCTGTTCTAGTCTTAAAAACAATTACATACAATGATACAACTACCTAGGAACAAAGTACGCATAGTCATTTGAATGCAAATCACTTATTCCCTTGGTGTCTCTTTCCATGCCTCTTCAATAAAATAAAAAGCGACATTTCAATCATTTCCATGTCTCCTAAATAAAATAACGACATTTCTATATATAAAACAAATGGGTATAGAGAAGGAAGATTTCTATTTAAGTCACTTTGAATTTTTATTTCTAAAAATCAATTATTTTTCATTCTTTGCTATTTTTCTCCTTCCTATCATCTAATCGTACCATTATGGACCGAGAAGAAGTACCCTCATTTGCAATTGCATTTGGAAAATATTGCACATACATTGTGTTAAGTAAAGTTTTGTGAAGGTAAATTTAGGATTCAAGTTATGGGTTTGCATGACACGGATTTAATGATATATATCTCCTTTTTTTTTTAATAAGTATACCTCTTTTATTTTTTTTTTAAAATCTTAAAATATTTATATTTTTTTTAAATTTTTTTTTTTTTAATTTTATATCTCTAATTTTTAATTTACTATTTTTTTTAACATACCTCATTTCTTCTCTTTTTCGGTTTTCACATGCACAATCATGTCTTTTTCTAATTTCTCACCTATTTTAGTGGGTAATTTTAGTTTTCTTAATTTTTATATTACTCTCTTATTTTCTCACATCTTTATCTTTTTCACATGCACCAAAATCATAGAAATGGTAGGCAATAACATTGTAGGTATGTGTAGTTTCCTTGACAATTTCTATCAAACTAGACACACATTTTTTTTCTAACACTTCCTTTCCTTTCACCCCTCCAAAAATCTTAACATTAAGTTTAGTGTGATAAAAAAAATATTTTCACTATTCTAGAGTACTATGAGGATAGTGAAATCAGTGAAAAAATTATAAAAAAAAAAGAAGGGAAAAAGAATAGTGTAAAACTAAAAAAATTAAAATTACCTATCAAAATAAGTGGGGGTAAAGAAAAATTAAGGAAGTGCATGTGAAAATAAGGATAAAAGGTATGTAAAAAAAAGTGTTAAATTAAATATTAGGAATGTAAAATTAAAAAATTAAAAATAATAAAAATTAAGAATATTTTAAAATTTTAATTTTTTTTTAGAAAAGGGGGGTAGACTTATAAAAAAAAAAAAAAGGTGTATATATCATGATCCTACAGTTAATTGGGTGACTATTGGACTATAACAAGGAAATGCCATTGCCAGCTGACCTTTGTGGGCATTTGAAAGTGCAACAAGGCCCAAAATATTTGGCTCCATATGTTCATTGTTTATATGGCAGTCCTTTTTTTTTTTTAATCTATTATGGAGGTATAATTCCTTTCCTTCAAACTAGAGTAAATTAATATTTTTAGTTACGGTTTCATATTCAAATTAATCGAATCTTAATTTTTATTAAAAAATACAAATATTGATAAGTTTTGATGTTTAGCATAGTAGTTGGTTGGTTTGCATTTAGTAGTCATGGATGACGGATACAATGATGGTGAGAATTTGGTAGTAACCTTATTTTGGGGTCACTTTCGGCATCAATTATTGGGTGTTCATGGATATGCCCTAGCCTGTCTTTGTGGTTGTGGGAACAAATTCCATTGTCATACTCATACTCATTCATACATACCATGTGCACTCTATTAAATGATCTTTGGCACTTATCTCCTCCCGTAGGATACTGCATTTGCATATGGTAGAGGACAGCTTTTAATAAAAGAATTTGTTTGGTATATATTAAATAATCATTTTAAGTGTTTTTTAATTAATGGGTGGTTGGTTTGGTTTAAGTAGCACATATTTCATTTTACTTATTAAGGTGTTTAACAGAATATGTTAGTTGCTGTAAATTCTTAATGTCAAATTGAGATGAATACAAAACAATTATTTTACTTAAATAAAATTGCAATCAAGCTTTGTATATGGGAAAATCTAAATTAGGAGATCTTGAACAAGAAAAAAGTATATATTTTTTTTAACAAGCATTCAAAAAATTTAGTTAAAAAACTGAATGAATATTTTAAATTATTTCCAATCTTACTTTATGTTATTTTCCATGGTTAAATTATTATATAATTTTATTAAATTTTGAAACAAATTCACAGCTCGCTAACATCCTTTAAGACTTTATTAATTTTTGTTAAACCACAGGAAAATATTAAAAACAAAATAAACTATAGGTAAATGATAGAAAATATATTATTAAATGAATATCTGTTTTGTTTGAGTTTTTTTTCAGCAGGCTTCCATATTATTATTTTTTGTCCAAAATATTAGATATTTAGAAGCCCTATTAGAATTTTTGTTAACAAATTGTCGCGATGCTTACTTTTTAATTTATAAATTTCAACTCGAAATTTTGCTTAAATAAAATGAAGTTCCATATTATTTATATACTCAACAAGCGTTGGTATAAATATCTATAGTTTAGTGAAAATTAATAACCGATAGTATATAAAAGTTTATTTAAAAGAATGAATATTTTATTAAAAAAAAATTGAGTTATAAAGGCGTATTTAAAATTTGATAAAGTTATAATGTTTTATGAAATAATTAAAATTTTAATAATTGTAAGTTTCTATGCTTATGGTGGGGGCTTGTGGCGCACTTGTTTTTATCTTGCTTTTATGTCACCTTGGTTTGGTTTGGTACATGCATTGCATTTTGATTGACAGATTTAATATCATATTCTTATTAATTATCTTCTTCTGTTCAAATAGGTGCTATTTTTTTTTAAAAACATTATTAAAGCTCAAGAACATAATTTGGAGGGTATGCCCATTGACACAATTCCATGAGTCGTTCTCAGTGGAGCAGTGTGCGAGTTTATCAGCCACCATGTTGGCGTCTCGGTTAACATGAGAGATGTGAGTACAACAATCTCTTCCAAGAAGGTCTCACATATCTCTCATCTCTTTATTGTTTTTATGATGAAAATTCATTGTACATACCAATTAACGTAATTGTAAAGAAGACAAAATTATCGATCTACATGAAATTGTGTTTATAATTGTTTTTAATGTAATTATTATGATATTAAATAGATAAATTAAAAATTGATTAAATTGAATTACGTACAGAAATAATTAAT
Source organism: Cajanus cajan (assembly GCF_000230855.2). Lineage (NCBI taxonomy): Eukaryota > Viridiplantae > Streptophyta > Magnoliopsida > Fabales > Fabaceae > Cajanus > Cajanus cajan. Next base: position 602,075 of record NC_138517.1, on the reverse strand, counting down.
TGTAGAAATTTGAAGAAAACAATAAATCAAACAAAATTAATACATAATAAAAGTAGTCAAAGGATTGATTCTTTAACTTTTTAATGAAAAATTTTATAAATTTTTTATTTAATTTATAATTAAATAATTAATTCAACAGTCATACATGTATTTAAACCTTAATTTTTTAACTGATAAATTATATTTTGTTTAAGAAAAATCTCAATTCTTTAAGTGATAAAGACAATTCATTTCCATTCAAAATCAACATGCAACTATAATCAAACACAATGCTCATCATATTTTTCAAGAGTGGTAAAACATGCAAAATTCAACAACACCAATTTTCTCTCATGATTCAATTTGGTCAAGAATCATAGGAAAAGTACAACACACAACTTCATAGATCAACAAATAGTTGAGTTTTAACTTCTCTTACCCCCTAAATTACTCAAAATCAGAGGAAAAAAGAAGAACTTCGCGCTACCACACCATGGTCATCGCAACTTGATTCTCAATTTTCCATGCTTTGAATCCTAACATAACTCAACTATGCTCCAAGAGAAGAATCTATATGCTTAAAACAGTTAGTAAGGGAAAGAAATCTCACAACTCTAGAGCTTTTCTCCATAAGCATTCTTAAAAAATAAATTTATAAGATCCACTTCTTAAGAAAAACTTTATATACTTTTTCCTACAAGTTAAACTTGACTTTTACTTAGAGAAACTCATAAATGACTAAACCCATTAGGAATTCCTTAATTCCTAAAGTTCCCTAATAATTAAAACCCATAATTTAATAAAATCAGCAATTAATAAGAAATTGTAGTTTACATGTATATACATACATACACATCCACACACACACACATATATATATATATATATATATATATATATATATAACTTTAAAAAAATAAAAATAAAATCGTATTTATAGTAGTTAAAATATATTTTGTATTTGAAAAATGATAATAATGAGAATGTTAATGGAAGAAGATGAATAATGTTGTAAGAATAGAAAGGCATATAGCCGATAAAGACATAAAGGGAGAGAAGAGAGAGGGTTTTTCCGAAAATTGTGATTCATTGGAATGGATGAAGAAGAAAAGGATATGTGAATGTGATGGAAAACGGAACCTAACAACAAATGGGGTCGAATGAACGACAGAGAATGTCCGGAGCCAATGAATCTTATCAATGCAAATGCTGTTTCGTCATGAGTCATGACCAATGTCCATCAGCCCTCGCCCCTCGCAACGCCAACACTTGTTTTCTTTTTTCAATTATTTTTAATAATTATACGAAAATGTGTCGACTTAATTATAAAACTTTAGTGATTGAATTAATAAAATGTAATGTAATATTTATAGCAAAACGTTAGACAAAACTTACTCCAAAATAAGCTAATGAATGTATCCATAAATTAAAGTGAAGACTTGACCTTCAATATGAAAGGCGCAAGCAAGGAAAGTAAGAACAGGTCAAACCTAAACTGCACCAACACCAGTTCATACTCTTTTAAATTAAAGAGTAGGTAGCACGTCATACCAATTAATATGCACATGCACACACAAATACAATATTCAGGGGACACACCGGTTCCCCGCTAAATCAGGAATACATTGTTCATATATTCACAATGACTATATTAATTAATCAATAATCCCATTTCTATCACACTAATGAGATAATCCTAACACCTAGTTTTTTCGTTAAAAGCAAAAATTGTTTTTAAACAGAAGAAATAGAATATATTGTATGGGTTATTGGCGTTAAGAGTTGGCTTAATGATACAATTATTAATTAATCCAACTTTAACAATAGGTCGACAGTGTTTTTTATTGATCATAAGCTGACACGTCTTAACATTAGACATGCAAATTTTCAGAATTGTCGTTGTTTGAAAAAACAAATTTCACATTTCACACTGTGACCACGTTTATATACTATATATACGCAAGTATGGATGGAATATATGTTGTGATCGACCATAACACAAGAAAGAAATAAGACACTTATTATATGCAATGCGCACGTGTTCTCTTTTCAAACCATTTGACCTAGCTAGCTAAATTAAAACTGATCTTGAGGACATGGTTAAATGAAGAACGACGTATATATCTGAATCTGATTCCTGCATGGTGGTGGGAATGGGATCAAATGTCTCAGTCTCAGGTGTTGTGCTGTGAACGAATCCAAATTTAATTTATATATTTATTTAAGAAAATAGACAAATTAAAACTTAAAATACATAAATAATTGAATATGAAATACGAGTCACCTACTGCATGCGTGACGTAGCGTGCAACTCCGTTAAACCAGCCTTATTGGGAGTTGCTACGGTACCCTCAAAGATCGAGGGGTTCCAATACATTTTTCTATGTAAACTCATAAATTTTTTTAAAAAAATTAATTTAATTATAAAATGAATAATCTAAATTATATTTATAAAATAAAAAGTAAGATAAAATTATAAAAATTAAAATTATAAGATTTCAATAATATTATAAAATATTAAAAAAAAGAAAAATTAATAAATAGTAAAAATAAAAAATTATTAAAATTACAATATAGAAATTCAAAAATTTATGACAAAAAGACAAAAAAAAAATACTTAAAAAATTATTAAAATTAAAATATAGAAATTCAAAAAATTTAAGTGAAAAAATAAAAATAAACTTAAAAAATTATTAAAATTAAATTATTTAAATATATAATAATATTATTGCAAATAAATTAGAATATATAAAATAAAAAATAAAATAACTAAATAATTTAAAAATTGAAAGAATAAAATATTATAAATATTATTTAAATAAATTATTAAAAATATAAAATATTAAAAACTGTACCGGTACCCTCTCAAATAAGATGGGTACCATAGAATTTCTCAATTTACAATCTTCTAAACAAATCTTTTCTCTCACTAAAATTCAACTACATCAAGGTTTTAGGTTTCAGTATTTTAAATGGGAAAACCATGACAGATTTGAGATACATCGATCAAATTTTTAACATAGATAACCACCCATAAAATTAATAATTACTTTGTGTATGATTAAAAAAAATATTACTAGATCAACTCCAATTTAGATTATTTGATGTTGTTGCTTAACGTAGGATTTATTTACATATTTTTTTTGAAGGGAAGGATTTATTTACTTATTTGTCTATTCTAGCATGACACGACAATCAAATAATGTTTTCATTATTTTACATATATATTTAAATAATCAAGTTCATCGTAGTAAGGTATAATATATCATTTATTTTTTTGAATTAATGTTAGGATATTCTGAAAAAAAAATTAGACAAATTTAATATTATTAGCTAAATTTATATATATATATATATATATATATATATATATATATATCCTTATAAATCAAGTAATTAAGGGAGTGTATTGGATTGATATTTCGAAAAATAGTTTTAGCATGAAATAGTCTTATATATTTTAATGAATTTTAAAAAAATTTGTAGGAATGTAATAAATTTTTAAAAAAATTAAAAGACTTTTAAAACTTGGATTTTAATAAAAAAATTTGTAATTCAGATTTTAATGGATTTCAATGGGTTTATATTATAAGATTTTAAAGGATTTTATGAATTTCACAGGAAAACATGGATTTGTAATATTATAAAATTTAATAAAAAAATATAATATAAATAATAAAGAAAAGTAAAACTACTACAAATTTTTCTATTTTTTTGGCAAATAATTGTCTATATAAATAATTAACTTTAATATCCTCCTTAACTAACATTTTTTTTACATATCTAAAGTTATATTATCCTTTATGTATTGACATATTCTCTTTCATGCACTTGAGTCTGAACAATATGCTTAAAATTATAGTCTTTATCAACTAGTAACATTGAATTTATCTGAACAACATTCTTTGTTAAGTTAAGTAGTGCTACATACTAATACAAATTCAACTTGTATCTTAAATAAAAATAGAGGCTCTGACTTAAGAATTGTGAAGAACATCTTACGGTTGGCAACAATAAGAAAAATCTTTTATATGAAGAGCATCTTAAGATTAACGATAAGAAGAAAAATCATTGACGTGAAGAGCATCTTAAGATTAATAACAAGAAAAGAAAAAAAAAACTTCGTCTCAAGGTCGATGATAAAAAGAAAAATCATTGTCGCAGAGAGCGTCTTAAGGTCGGTGACAAGAAAAAAAACTTTGAAGTGAAGAGTATTTTAAGGTCAACGATAAGAAAAAATTCTTGACGTCAAAAGTGTCTTAAGGTGGGTGACAAGAAGAAAAAGCTTTGACATGGAGAGGGTTTTAAGGTCAATGACAAGAAGTAAAATATTTGATGTGAAGAGTGTTTTGTCGATAATAAGAAGAAAAATTCTAAACGTGAAGACCATCTGATAGTCTGCGACAAGAAAAAAAAAATCCTTAGCATGAAGAGTGTTTTAAGATTTTTTTTCCTAAAAATATCCTTAATGTTAAAGACGCCTTTTAAAAGTCATAAAACAAAATAAAATACTAGCATGTGAAAAGTGTTTTAAGTATATATGCATTGAGATACCAACCATGTCATAAGATAGTAATCATGTAACCACTCGTAAAGGAATATTAATATTAATATAAAATCATGCAATATCAGCAAATGAATTGATCAACGATCAATTGCTATCAAACACATTAAATAAATTGGTAAAATTCCAATTGTCACTAAACGAGTGTTAGTTGAAATTACGATTGGCTCAACAAAACACATCATTAAATGACTAACGCAATATTTAAACCAGTATCATGGCCTAATAATCAAGTAATAATTGATCAACAATATTTAAATGTATATGATTGAGTAAACAAAAATGCTTTAATAAAATAAAATGTGCAAGTAATTAACAAATGTAAGGGCAAACAACAAGTTGAAACTATTACAAACCAAAAAGACAAGACAACATGGTGTTTGTCCCCGACCATTAAGACTCTTTACGACCACGACATTTGAGTCTAGAGGACTATGTACTGTACCGATCTCCTAATGAATGAGTAGGTCTACTTAAACTCTTTGCACCTTTGGCACTCGAACCTAAAGAGTTGTGTATTGTATCAATCTTCCAACGACCAAGTAGTCCAATCACTGAGACTCTTCACTCCTTTAGTATTTGAGCCAAGAAAGTTGTTTACCATACTGATCTTTTTCCAACCAAGCAAATCAAATAAGTTCTATGATTAATGACTGACCAACTCGTCAAATGTGTCACATGACAAGACTAGTTTCACTTTTGAATCGTTCCCTCACAATTTAACTAGGGACAAGACATTATGATTTATGAAATAGACATGATAATATTCATAAATATCAATATTTATAAATTTATTAATGTTAATAAAAATACAATATGATTTATGAGATTATGACAAGAAATAAAAGATTCATGTTTATAAAATCACCCCCAATTTATATATAAAGACTCCTAAATCTCAGAAGAAAAAAAAAATAAATTTACACTCAATGAATGTTCTAAATTAACCAAAACAACGGTTAGGTCTTCCAATAAGAGTTACCATACCAAACTATATATTATGCATGTCTCATATGCCCTTTCACGATTTTTTTAACTACTTATTTTTATCTTTTTATTATATTTTTGTCTTGAATTAGATACATGTGATAATCATGGATCTTATTTACACATAAAAAATAATAATACAACTACATGCTAATTATTTTTTAATATATGTATATATTGAATATAAATTAATTTAACTACAAATATCATATTGTTACGATGCTATACGAAAATTATAGAAAATTGTCAAACATAAATAGACAATTAGATTAAAAAAAATATATTCACTACACTAAAATTAATTTTTTGTGGCAATTAATTTATTATTTAACGGCCATATAAATGACTATTATTTTTTTTACTAGCATTTAAATAAAGATTGGTGTATCCAGTGTCGTTAATAATATTACCGGCATTTATATAAAATGTTGGTAAAGATCTACTAAATTCTAGTAGTCATTTTAAAGGCTATTAAAAGTTATTTTTTTCAAGTGTCTCATTTACTTTAAATAATTTATTCCTATAATTCCCTTTTCTAAATTCATAACTTATAATTTGTAAGATGAGGGTTGTCTTTTATTTATATATTTTTAATTTTATTTTTTTAATTATCTTATCTCTTAAGAAATGTGAGATTTATAAAGTGAAAGTTGCTCTCTAATTATTTTATAACACTATTAAATTTGGTAATAATGGGTGATTTGATACCAATTTAGAATAGTGAATTAGGAGTCAACCCTATAAAATGAACCTGTAAGGTAATAATTATTACTCACTTATATACTATTTAATTATCTTATCTCTAATCGATGTGGAACTTAAGTTTTTTTCTAATAAATAATTGTCACTAATAATAAATTTTAGTGTAATATAAATACATTTTCAGTGGTTATTATATATTAGCCATTAATATTTTTATATATGACGGTAATTAAATTATTGCCATTAAATAATTGTCGTTAATAATAAATTTTTTTGTAGTGAATCAATGTCATGCTTCAATCAAACATAAATAATAAAAAATTATCAAAAAATAATTATTTTGATTTTAATTAATAAAACGTAAATGAATAAAATATACTATTTTCTTTAGAAGAAAGAGGTTAAATAAATATTAGTGTCATAATTGTGTTTTTGAAGAAAAATATTTTAAAAATAAATGTTTAATGCTTATTAACTTATGTAAAGTTATACAAGATAGAAAGATCTTATAATAAATTATTAAAATATTTAAAGTTATTAAGTAGTACTATTTTATTTTATAAAAATTGATTCATTAAAAATGAGCTATACTCTTAAAAAGAACAAATTATAATTTGTTTAACTTGAATGAATTAGTTAAGAGAAATTTTCAGGGATTAATCTTTTTAATAAAGAGAGGGCGTAGATTTTGGATTAATTTGTGTATAAATTTGAGCATGTGATTGTGAGGTGTGGAGAGGAGTGAGTGACATTGACATAAATGAAAAAAAAAAGGAAAATTATTGGAATTACGCAGACATTTGAAAGTTGAAAGTTGCCGGTCAAAGCATTGGGACCTACAACTCACCTGTCCAGGGAACATGGCCTTTGGAATTGGGACCCTCTCTTCTTTTCGTGTTCCAACACCAACTAACGTCAAATCACTCCATTTTAAATCAATTTAATTTCTTCTACGCTTTTTCCTTCACTTTCACCCCCACCAAACACACCCTTAAACTACATTCACTATCATTAGTTACAAAATATTACTACAACCACACTTGATTGCCATATAGCTTCTCCCTCAACATGGACAATCTCCCTTGGTCCATTGCATGCAGTATCTCGGCCTTCTCTATGTTTATGATGCCAAAAAAGCAGGTTGTACACTACATTACATTGTATCTCAAGAAACTAACACAAACACGTTCGCGACCCCTCCATAGTCATAGACCCATATAGTACATTGGTCCTTCACGCAATCTACCTTTAGAAAGCAATAATCAACAAACAAGGGCATAACTTATTTTAACCCATCAGTAACACACTCATCTTTCCTGCAACAAACAAAACCTACCAAATTCTCCATCACTACCCACGTGGAACCACCGTGCTCATCCTTTCCGACAACACACTCAACCACGTACTTACCAGAGTTTTAGTCGACATATAACTAAATGTTACTCTCTCTTTCTTATAAAACATTTGTAGTCAAATTATATGTACTTATATAGTTATGTTAATTAATTTTATTAAATTTATAAAATAGAATTATGATTTATCAATTTTACTTTTTTTATATGTTATTAAAATTTTATGAGAGATGAAAAAATTATTAATACTAATAAAAATGATAATGATAATTAAAAAATTTAAGAAGTGAGAGAGAAACACATATTTTTATAATTTTTAAAAGGGATATAAAATGAAGGACAAAATTTAAGTATAATTTCTTAGGTGTGATTAGTGTTGTTTTCTGATTAGAGTTAAAATTTTATGTTGATATTATGCTCTTATATTTAACGTAGACCTCATTATAGTTTTACGCATACTATTTTTAGTTAAACTCTAGCTCTAATAAAAAAATATCATCAACTGCACCTAAGAAATTATATCTAAGTTTTGTGTAAAAGTAAAATTAAAATTAAATATTTTATAAAAATTGTAAAATGTCTAATAAAATGGATCATCAATAAGGATGAGTATATGAGTCAAGGTGCACATATCGACCATTATGCCCTAGTCTAGGCAAATATAGGTCCATTTTTTTAAAATTGTTCAACCATATAAAATTTTAGATTTGATTTGTGAAATTTGTGGACTTTGAGAGCTTAATCCATGAAGCTTATGGGTTAACCTGTTTAACAATAATATATTTTATTTTATTTGTTTAAGACATTAAGATTTTGGTCTTTAGATGAATGTATTTGAATTTTTAAACTTTTAAGACATTAAAACTTTGATATTTTGTTAAAATATGTAAATATTGATGTGTTAAGACTTTAATTTTTTTACTTAAAATGTTTAATTTTATTGTAAACGTATATATATATATTTCTTTCTCATGTTTCCCCAACATAAGAAAAGAAAGAAGAAAAGTCCTTCAATTTGATTTTTTTAAAATTTATTTATTTTTTTTGAAATTTTTATATTTATTTATCCATGGACTTAGCTAGTTGGATATGGACCTAAAAATTTTTACTATTTATTTTATGAGCTGAACTTATCTAATTTTTTGAAAATATAAATTTCACAAGTCAGACCTTAAATAAATTGTACTAATCTATATACTCATTCTTAACCATCAATTTCTTATAAACGGTGTCTTATAATAAAGATTAAAGGAATAAATTGTACTAATCTATATACTCATTCTTAACCATCAATTTCTTATAAACAGTGTCTTATAATAAAGATTAAAGGAAGTAATAATTTTTTTCAAAAAATTAAAAAAACTTAATATACACAATATAAGAGTTAATAAACTACATATACATTTGATAATTCTATATTATCTAATAATCATTGGAAAATATTAGAACTATTAAGATTAACATAGTAATAAGAGAATAAAGTAATAAATACAAAAAATTAATTTTAAATTTTAGTGTCATCATTATAAATTTTTTGTCGATAAAAAAAAAGTAAGTACGTTATTTTATGATGTTTAAGTTTTGTTTCTTATTCCACTGTAGGGTCTATAAAAAATGTTTTTTATGCATTAAAATTAATTTGTATCCTTTAATTTTTATAAATTCTTAATTTGATTTTTTAAGTGCATAAATTACTATTAATTTTCAGAGAAACTGAAATGCAACTTTCAGAGACTGTTTAGTATTTTTTTTTATATATATAAACAATGAATTTAATGATTTTTTCGAGTGATCAAAATAAATCTTTATAAAAACAATAATTGAGTACAGTAGTAACTAATACCTGAACTGCTTTTTCAGTGGAGGGCTTAAAAGACGCATAATTTGTGATAATTAAAGACTTAATTATATCACTTTATATATATATATATATATATATATATATATATATATATATATATATAATCGTATTAAGTGCTGTAAGGTTTTCTATAAAAATTAGACAAATAAAGTCAATAGTCAATACTCACCATTTATTTAAAGACTTTTATAGATAAAAATATAAAATGAGTGATGCATTTAGAATGATTAATGATTTCAAGAGATTGATAGAGTGAAATATGGAAATATCTTACATTCGAAAAGTAATAAATTTGAATTCTAGCTATCTTTTTGAAGGAGGGGTATATACAAGTTCTATAAAAATACTCTGAAATTTAAAGATATATATATTATTTTTCATCTTGGACTGAGATATTATTTTTTTTCTAAAAAAAATAAAAAAGGATGAATAATTTTAAAAAGACAATACTATTTAGTGAAAATATAAATTTTCGATCGAGGGAACAAAAATAATTCATGCGTGACATTCACTGAAAAATGATAAACAATTAACCAACATACAATAGCAAAGTCAACAGAGAAATATGATTAAAGTTATAAGTAGTAATGAAGATGACTAAGGACTTTATTCAATCAATGAAGCAAGAGATGCACAATTTTTATATAAACTGTGACTAGAACCACGTTTTCTTTAAAAAAAAATAAAATTAAATCAAAGTCAATAAATTCCATTTGATGCACTAATGTTTGTAAAGATCTAAAGAAATAAATGAAAAATAAAAGTTGAAAGAAATTGATAAAATTAAAAAAGTTAATAGAAATAGAAAAAAAATTATTTGGTATAAAAAAATAAGAATAAAATAAATAAAAGGTTTTAAAATATTTTTTAAATAAAATAATCAATTTAAAACAATTTCACATATAGAAAAGGTGATAATCAATTAAGAGAAGTGACAATTACCAACGTAAAGTATTTGACGTTTCTTGATCATTTGTCACCATGTGTAAATAAAAAGAGGCGAATTCACCACATTTTTTTTCTCCCTAACTTATATAATGTTATCATCGCTTCCTCTTCTCCATCTGTCTCTTTGCTATTCCTATTGGGAAAAATCAAAGTCTCATATCGACTAGAGATTAGATAATTAAATAGTATATAAGTAGAAAACAACCCTCACCTTTTAAGTTAATTTTGTAAGATTGAGTTAGGCTAAATCCACTATACATTTATCCACGTACCAAATCAAATAGTACTAAATATGAGGAGAATGTAGTTAGGAGTTTCAATCACTTAGAACAATAGATGGCTAATATTTGAATTTTGATTTTGATGATTATGATTTTGAAATTAGATGCGATTTATTTCGGTTTGGCTTTAGATTATATTTTGTATCTAATTTAGTTTAGAGGAAGGTTCAAACGACACCGGTGCAACTTTAACTAAGTGTTACACCACTCAATAACTTTATATTAAATGTGAATTTTGAAAATCCAACCGTTGGATTGAAAGTTTATATCTCTTAGATCATATATGTCAAATTTTGTTAAAATTGAACAACAACTTGAAGGTAATCAAAGTGTTCATATTTTAGTATATTTTGAAATGTATATATTAATAAAGAAAATATTTGATTTAATTGATAATATTTTATATAATATAATATTATGTTATAATGATATTATTTATTTATATAAATATAATTTATTTTACATTTCTCATACCCTACAACTTAATTATACATTATTATTTAGTAAAATCTATGGAAAAAAAAATCTCCTCACCTTCCAAATTGACATTAAATAAGAAGAAACGAGTTGTTTTATCCTCGTTTGTTTAAATTATTTTAGTTTCTTAAAAAATAATAATTTAATGTAAAAAGTTAAAATAATAAATAATTTTATATTTTAGAAAAATTAATATATTAAACAATTTTTGTCAGTAATTATTTTTATCAAAATATTTTTTTTACAATTTTTTCTGTCTTTATTTTATTCTTATTTCTATTCATATAGACAACTTATTATATTTATTTAATTTTTTACTTTTATTTTTATTTTCTCTCTCTTGTTTTTAATCTAAAAAGAGAAAAGGCAAATAATAATTCCCTTGTCTGTCTTTGAATAAAAATAAAAGAAAAGAAGTGGACAAATGTACAAAACAAAATTGGAAAATGTCAAATTTAGGTCTGAACATGTTTGTCAGCGCAAGACGTAAACAACATAGAATAAAGCAAAACTAAGAGTCGTCACAATCGCAAATTCGCGCGGGACCCACTCAACAGAGTTCTGCTTGCATAACACTATCGCAAACAAATTCCATCTCATTTTTGAGACGTTACATTATTAATACAAATATTTATTATTTTTAGCAATGACTAATTCATGATAAGATTTTTTTTTCTTAATTATAATTTTTTAATTTTAAAAAATTAAATTTAAGATTTTACTGAAAAATTAAATTGAAGACTTTATTTAAGGAAATAGGAATTAATTCAACTCGGAACAAAAAATTTCTCATTGTTTAATAAATAATGCTGTTTCAACTTTGCATTTCAATTTTTTTCCCATTTAAGTTTTCATCTTCTTCTGTCACAGAATCTATCTAGGTTCACATAATTTTTTTCTTTGTTATACAAATTATTGTAAATATTCTTTTTAATTAGCAATTGGAGTGCCAAAGTGTACGTAGTATCATATTTAATTTTATCATTATCTCTGTCCTCATTTTCTATTTTTTTATGGGTTAGGTTGGATTAATTGAATTTTCAACACTAAAACTTAATATTTAGTTTAAAAAACGAAAAAGTTTATTTGAGGCAAGTTAAATTTTACTTTAGCACTTTAAAAACTCAAATTAAATTATTTGAGTAGGTATCTTTAAGTTCAAAGATATCTATATCCGTCTACACTTCCAAATATAAAAAGATAATTGATGTTAATTTGTCTTTATCCACTCAACTCAATCACACACAAATTTATGTAAAAAAATAACAAATCCTACATTGACAACAAGATTTCAAATTTCATCTATATGAAATTTAAATTAATACACAATTAAAATATTAGAGAACTAAATTCACATAAAATAAAAATAAAAATTAAATGAAAGCTATCAAATTTAAATTTTGAAAATAAAAAAGTACACAAAATTAATTAAACTATTTTTCTCAATCAAATAGTTTTTGTGTATTTAAAAACAGTAGAGTTGAACTTAATTGAAGATGAAAAATAAAATTACACACAAATTATTATTATTTTTTACATTAAAATATGTATTTTTTTCATTTTAAACCAATAAATAATTTATGGATTAGTTAATTATTATTTGAAGACATCAGATATTAGTTTGACACAATTATTATTGTTATGATATGAAGTGGCTTATGAACTTTGATAAGCCCAAGGAAGGGGTTCCTTGAAGATTAGGGAGATAGAATTTGTGTTAGGACTTAGGAACAACACATTGCTACTTATCTACGAATAAACAAAAGAATAAATGAACTGGCTGTGCAGTGGCCATGTGCGCATTTGCGATCAATCCAATAATAGAATGCCACATGAATTTTCCATTAGTCAGGCAATTGCGAGTGTATAAATTTAGAGTTAATCACGTGTAAATATATTTTTTATATTAAGAGTGTATAAATGATTAAAGAAAGTAGTAATAAAGAAAGAAAAAGAAAATGAGAGTGGTGAATATCTCCGGAGGTCAACTGGAAGATAGAGGTGTCTAATCGCGTATTCCATTAGTCAGGCAATTGCGAATGGCAAATGTGTGTTGTGTGGGCATTGCAGGGGAAGTTTGGGGGCAACCATAATCCAACAATCCCTGAGACATACAACAGAATGAAGACGCCAACGCCGGAGCCTGCCGCTTCTAATCCATGCCAAGGTCATCTCTCTCTCTCTTTTGAGGTATTCGATTTGATTAGGTTTAAGGTTTAAGGTTTAAGGTTTAAGGTTTGCTTTCCTAAGAAAGAAGGAGTTTGTTGTAGTTGCAGAGAAGAAGAGCATAAACCCAGAGCTGTGGCAAGCATGCGCGGGTCCTCTGGTCAACCTTCCTCCCTCAGGCACGCACGTCATCTACTTCCCGCAGGGCCACACCGAGCAAGTCGCAGCGTCTCTCAAGAAAGACGTGGACGCTCAAATCCCCAACTATCCCAATCTCCCCTCCAAGCTGCTATGCCTCCTTCACGGTCTCACTTTGCATGTAACTTGCCATCACCATCACTCTTTCCCTTCTTCTTTCTTCAACAATCTCAACACTCTCTTTCTAATTTCTCCCTTTTCTCTCCCCAGGCTGATCCCGAAACCGATCAAGTATACGCGCAGATGACTCTTCAACCTGTGCCTTCCGTGAGCATCACTAATTCACAACCTCTCCTACTCTTACTTACGTTTCTAAATGCATCGTTTCCACCAACTCCCCCCTCATTGCAGGTTGACAAGGACGCTCTTTTGAGATCAGATCTCGCTCTCAAGTCCACCAAGCCCCAACCCGACTTCTTCTGCAAGCAACTCACCGCCAGCGACACCAGCACTCACGGCGGCTTCTCCGTCCCCCGTCGCGCCGCCGAGAAGATTTTCCCTCCTCTCGTGAGTCTTTTCCCCCTTTCCCAATTCCCAATTCCCACCACTCCGTTGCACCTTCTTACCTCTTTTATCTCTTCTCTTCTCTGCAGGATTATTCTATGCAACCTCCTGCTCAAGAACTCGTCGCTAGGGATTTGCACGACACCGTTTGGACATTCCGCCACATATACCGTGGTATGTTTCAACATTTTATTTAATTTCTGTATCCCGTTTCTTAATTAGAAAAATAAAATCTCATGATTCTCGCTTTCTAGGACAACCAAAGCGTCACTTGCTGACCACTGGATGGAGTCTCTTTGTCAGTGGAAAGAGGCTTTTTGCTGGAGACTCTGTTTTATTTATTAGGTCAGAATCAGACTACTAAATTCACGCCTTCCACTACTTTTACAAGCTTTTATGTATACAATAACCTTTTCAGCAAGCAACTTGTTTCGTGATTTTTAATGTTTCTGTCTCGCAGAGATGAAAAGCAGCAGCTTCTTTTGGGTATCAGACGAGCTAACAGGCAACCCGCCAACATATCATCGTCGGTGCTATCAAGTGATAGTATGCACATTGGAGTTCTTGCTGCAGCGGCTCATGCAGCTGCAAACAATAGCCCCTTCACCGTCTTTTATAATCCTAGGTCCGCTATTTTTTTCACATCCTTTCTTTTTTATTTCAGACTGTTGATATTAATTTGCTCTGTTGGATTGCCAAGGCATATATATGGGGCAGCTTTTTTGTCAAATATATTGTTAAGTTTTGAACTTGTGTCTTTCTTTTGCTTGCAGGTCTAGTCCATCGGAATTTGTTATTCCTTTAGCCAAGTACTACAAGTCTGTGTACAGCCACCAGCCGTCACTTGGCATGCGATTCCGAATGATGTTTGAAACTGAGGACTCCGGAACAAGAAGGTGCCTCACTTTTAATTCCCATGTATTGGATATATGTTTTGTAAAAAAATTGGACGACTAAGTTGAAACCAATGCCTTCACCGAGTAAACATGGGTGGTTGAATGCCATTATTGGAAGATGTAATTAGTTTTCTTGTAGTTTAGTTGGTTCTTGAATCATTGTTTATTTCTCAATCCAGATTAATTAGAATCGATATTTTATGCAGCATTAAATTAATCTTGAAAATGGTTGACGATAGAAATTAAATTAATCTGTTCAATTGTATTGCAGGTATATGGGTACAATTACAGGTATCAGTGACCTGGATCCTGTGCGATGGAAAAACTCTCAATGGCGTAGTTTGCAGGTACCATTGGTAACATCCTTTTAGCATTTTCTGAATGTAATTTCCCCCTATCTGTAAGTAGTTGAGTCCAGGAGATTATGTTTTCAGAATTTATGTCTTTGTCTTCTTTAATCTGCATAAGCAGTAGTTGTTAAGTTATAGATACCATTTCCAGGTTGGCTGGGATGAGTCAACTGCTGGAGAGAAGCGTAGCAGGGTCTCAATCTGGGAAATCGAACCAGTGACTGCTCCATTTTTCATCTGTCCACCTCCATTCTTTAGATCCAAGAGGCCAAGACAGCCTGGAATGCCTGGTATATAATTCTACTACATGCATTTTAGATGCAAAAAATGAATATATTGTTTTTTTTCTAAACCACCACCTCTTCTAGATTCTTTTATTCTTGAGTTTCTTAGTTGTTTGCTGGTGGACCTTTCATTTTATCAAATTTCCGTAAGGAGGAAAATTTGAATTTGGTTTGATGATTGGAAATCTGATGTTATCTTTGGCTCATTTTTTATTTACTTTTCGCAGATGATGAATTATCTGATTTTGATAATATTTTCAAGCGGACAATTCCTTGGATTGGGGATGATATGTGCATGAAGGATTCCCAAGGTCTCCCTGGCCTGAGCTTAGCTCAATGGATGAACATGCAGCACAATCCTGCAATGGCCAGCTCGTTGCAGCCAAATTATGTACCTTCCTTAACGGGATCTATTTTGCAAAATATCCCTGGAGCTGATATTTCTCGTCAACTGGGATTTTCTGCTCCTCAGATTTCTCAGTCAAACAATGTAGCCTTCAATACTCAGAGGCTACTTCAGACTGCTCAACAACTGGATCACCTTCAGAAGCTACCATCTACTTCCAGCGCGTTGGGAACAGTCATGCCGCCGCAGCAACAGTTGGGTGATATCACTCAACAACCGAGGCAGAAGTCGGCAAATCAAACTATCCCCCAGAGTCAAGTTCAGGCCCAACTCTTGCATCCCCAGAACATTGTACAAAGCAACAATATTCTTCAACAGCCGCAACCATCCATTCAAAACCATCAACTCCATAGAAGCCTCTCTCAGAACCCATCACAGCAGCAGCAACAGACAATTATAGGTCAGAATCAACAACAAAATTTGATCCAGTCCCCTGTACCTGATCATGTTCAACAATTACAAATGTCCGACAATCAGATTCAGCTGCAGTTGTTACAGAAGCTTCAACAACAAAAGCAAACACTCTTGGCACAGCAAACTGCACTGCAGCAGCCTGCTCAATTTAGTCAAATCCAGGATCAGCAGAGACAGATTTTAGATAAAACACATAACTTGTCTAGAGCACTAGCACCTGGTCAAGTACTGGAAATCCCTACTATACTTCAGAATTCACTCCCTGAGGCTAATTCTATCTCAAATCAGATGACCAAGGCTAATTGTCAGAACAATATTCAATACTCTCAGCAGCCCAAGCTTCAACAGCAGCAGCCTGGCTTGCTTTCTGAAATGTCTGGCCACGTGGCTCTTCTCCCTACCCCTACAACTAACCAACTTTCTACTGCTGGCAGTAGTATACTGACTGGAGCAGCTGGTGCAGGTCAATCTGTAATTACTGATGATGTTCCATCTTGCTCCACCTCACCTTCTACAAATAACTGTGCCACTGCACTTCAACCATTGATAAATTCCCGATTCCAGAGAAGCACAATAGTAGGGGATGACATGGCTCAGTCCACTGCCACACTCTTGAGTTCTAGTGCCTTAGAGACTATTTCATCAAATGCAAACCTGTTGAAAGATTTACAGCCCAAGTCAGAAGTTAAGCCTTCGCTGAATATTTCTAAAATCCAGAATCAAGGGCATTTTGGTCCTCAGACATACTTGAATGTTAGTGCTGCCCATACAGATTGTTTGGATACATCATCTTCTACGACATCAGTTTGCCTTTCTCAGAGTGATGCTCATATGCATCAGAATAACAACCCATTATCTTACAATCCGCAGACAATGTTGTTTAGAGACAATAGTCAAGATGGGGAAGTTCAGGCTGATCCTAGGAGCAATATTCCATATGCCAATAACATTGATAGCCAAATGGGAATGCCACTGAATCCAGACTCCCTTTTAACCAAAAGCACATTGGGGTTGGGGAAAGATTTGTCTAATAATTTCTCTTCAGAAGACATGCTTGGTAATTATGAAAATAACAGAGATACTCAGCAGGAACTTTCGTCTTCAATGGTTTCACAGACATTTGGAGTCCCTGATATGACCTTCAATTCAATTGATTCCACAATAGACCATAGTAACTTCTTGAATAGAGGTGCTTGGGCTCCACCACCAGCACCGCCACCACCACCTCTGCCACCAGCACAGTTTCAGCGGATGAGGACATATACCAAGGTTTATTGATGTTATTGTTATCAGAGTAATAAATGTGTCTTGAATGTTGATAGTAGATGTTGATAGTTCCAGACTCCCTTTTTTTTTTTTTTATTCTTTTGGCTTTTTTAGGTATATAAACGTGGAGCTGTGGGAAGGTCCATAGACATAGCACGGTATTCAGGTTATGAGGAGCTTAAACAGGATTTAGCTCGTAGGTTTGGCATAGAGGGACAGCTGGAGGATCGGCAAAGGATAGGCTGGAAACTTGTCTATGTAGATCATGAGAATGATGTTCTACTAGTGGGAGATGACCCTTGGGAGTAAGTCTGACCGTTCCCTTTTCTCATCATTGGCTGTCTTTTTGGCATTTGTATATTTCTTCCTGGCAAGACATATATGCTCCGTAGTTCAATAGGCATTTTGTTGACATTGGTAGCCTACCGACTAGAAAGTTTTCCTCCAGAGTTGATACATTCTCCATCGGACAAAATAACCAATAATGTCCCATTGTTCAAGTTGGTAGGCTTGAAGTGTCCCACGTCCCATTCCATGTGTCAACTTGTGCTATCAATTTCATCGTGAGTGCCTAGCAATTTGCGAATATTACGTCTCTGGTTCCTGTATTTTTTGAGGCATTAAAATGATGGGAAGTAAGACGAAAGTTAAATTATTCAAGAGTTACTGCATCCTGAATTATTAGTAGTTATTCCTGAATGCCAATAAATTTATGAACAAATATAGATTGGTTGGGATTTATGTTTAAATTTAGACAAATTCCTAAAACCCTAAAATTTTCTGATTGATTGATTTGATATCTTAATTGTTTTTTATGGGTATTTTAGGGAGTTTGTGAACTGTGTCCGCTGTATAAAAATACTCTCTCCTCAAGAAGTGCAACAGATGAGCTTGGATGGAGATTTTGCCAATGGTGGCCTTCCAAATCAAGCCTGTAGCAGCTCTGACGGTGGGAATACTTGAGTGGAACTCAGCAATGCGCTAACTATTCTTCCTTATTGGTAACTTAGGTTATTTATGTGAGATACATTATTGTCCTAATTCCCAAAGGCGGTTATTATGCCGCTGGGGGACGTTTGTGTCCTGCATCAGGACTTGAAAGCGATCTTTTGCAGTTCGAAAGGAGAAATTTTTGCTCTGTTCTGAACATGCAAATGTGAAGAGCCAAACGAAGGTGGAGAAACGAACTGCTGATAGTTCTACAATTTCAATCGAATGTTTGGAGCACATGGACAAAACTAGAGGTGTTTCAAGCCATAAATATGTTGTAATATTGAAGAAGAAAAAAAAATTCTTGGCATGGTCAGAAATATTTAATTCTGTTTTGTAGAAAGAAAGGTTTAATATAACGCGATAATTTTGAATGTATAAAGTTGTAGGTTTATTCTCCCTTTTAGAGGAATTGCTTTGTAAACGCTAGGCAGCTAGATTTTGCGGAAGCTTTCACGATCTTCCATCCTTCGAGGCACCTTAGTACTAGCCAAGAGGACTGCGAAGTAGAGAAACTTCAAATGTTGTAAGGTATACTGTTGCATTGCTTGCTTGATGCGTTAGTATGAAAAATGGTGCAGACTTATTTGACTGAAAAGGAGTTAAATGAATTACAACTGATTGCGCTTTGCTTTTAGCTTATAAAATAGTATGAAGGGACGTATTTTGATGGGCTTCTGCGTTGTGGTTATTTGAAAATCGTAGCATGTGTTTGCTTTAACGTTTGAAACTTCACGTTAAACGTGATTTTTCACGTTTCAAACGTAATAGTAAACACGCACGTAGTTTGTGCTCGACACATAAAAAAGGAAACGTAGGGGCAGATTGTGCAAGAGAAGTGTAGCGTGGAAATAGAATAATGTCACTTAAAATGCGTATATTGAATTTGTTTTCGGGGAGCTGCGAAATTTCCCATTTGCAAATTGCAGTGCTGCTTTGGTTTTTAGGGCAGCCTCAATGGACAAAATGCTACACTTGCGGGTGGGGCTCTCGGTGCAACCTATGAAGGTGACAGAATCTGGCTCATTCATGAATTGGGTGAACCATTGACAATGTTGCACTTGGCTATTAACGAAGCTTTTGTTTTGGATCCCCTTTCAATAGCTCGCGTGGCATGACATCAATTATTGTAACATAACAGGGCACTGAAGTTGTCACGAGGGTGTCTAATGATATTGGTTTCCCTTATTCAGTTACTCTTCTCTATTTCGTCTTTATTTGAAGAAAATTTCAGCTTTTTGGCACATTCCATACGTGCTTGCACTTATGCGCCTTCTTATGACAAGGCACATTTGGTACTACAACTGTCAGCTACTCAGCCCTTAATGAGTCAGGAATCAGGTCTAATGTCTTCAGTGCCACGATAGTCTTTTTCACTCGGCGACTTTAAAATTGTTATACCCTGAATCATTATCTGTGGAAGAGTACTACAAAAGAGTATGGAATGAAACAAATTTCCAGAGTTTAGTTATCTGGGGCCTATCTTCCATAAAGTAATGAAGGAACACGTAACCAAGTTGCTTTGGACAACATTTATGGTTGGTTTGTATATGTTACCAACCAGCGTATTTCGCATCCTTATAAGATTGTTAAGAAAAAACTTAATTTAATCTTATAAAACTAGCATATTAGATGATAATTATCTCATATTTATATATGCTACTTATCTTTAAATAATGTGAGATTTGTAATATTAGATAGTATTATTCAATTTCCTACATAAAATGTAAATATCTCTTGATCCTTGAAAATGGCAAACTAGCGATTTGGCGAACAAAATTAGATTAATAATGAACAAATTATGATTCCATACTCCAAAAAGTTCTATAATTTAGAATTGGCTTCATTTAAGAATAAAGTATGTATCATGCCATTTTTGCTTCAATTTTTTTTCTTCTTTTCCAATCGTGTTGAAGCACCTTGCTGCTTTCTTTTCTAGTTATATTTACAGTGCGTAGAAGAAAACAATGCGTTGGAGTTTGGCAAATTGGAGAATTTGGTAATTAATTCCGTCAAGAACAGCTCTTACAAAAGATAAGCTGATAGGTGAAAAAGAGTTTTTCTAATGTTTATGACTAGAGAGAAATTCTCAAAGTGTCATGAATTTATAACTACTGTATACGCTATAAAATTCCATAAGTTTATAGGGACTGGTTAAACTAAATACAGCAAGCTTATAATCTGCTTACTTAAATTTAATTTGTATTTAGAAGAACGGATTTCCTAATTGTTCGGTAGAGGATACTCTGATACTTTGTCAAGAAACCCCCAAGGATATTCCACTTGTTGCTTTTTCAAAATTAATTATTTGTTGTTGTTATATACATTTGACAATCGATTGTCAACAATAATAATGATTAAATACTCAATTCTCCTTGCCATGTTGCATTTCTTCCCTGTTTTGGAGAGAAATAATTGTTTCCTTGTTTTTATTTCTTATCTATTTGTCCTATTTTCTAACAATCTCTCCTTCACCAAACGAATACATGGATCGCAAGATAACAACAGAAGAAATTTAGAAACAAGGCATGGGGTTTCCCATCTTTATTGAGATTGATGGCGCTTCAATTAATAGTATGTAATAAAATGAAAGTGTGATATTATTTTGTTCATGCTGCAAGAATAGGATGAGGAGATGTGAGTCTGACGGCATTGTGCACAAGTGGTTTCATGACACGAGACCTGCTCCTGTACTTGTGTTGGTGATCACCATCGTTTCTAATGTGAGTCTCACGGCATTGTGCACTACAAAACGCTTTCTCGCCTCTGCATAATTGACATGGACCATACATAAAGTAATTGAAATGAACAGGGAAGATGCACATGCAGATGGGTAATATTCCTTTGTCAGATCGGAACAGAACCACATGCGATGCAAGGGGGGACCATACTATCTCACCCTTGGCCTTGGATTGGATCACACGCAACCCAACTGTTTATACCTTTAACTGCTACCAACAACTTAGGACAACTCAATGCCTATCACCCAACATCAATAAGGATTTCTCTTTTCATCTTTTTTTCCACAAGGTGGTTGGTAAGACTTATTAATTAGAATTAATCACGAGTAGACGTAATCTTATTCAACTCATTTGTTGAAAATAACTATTAATTTTATCCAGCTAAACTACTGTTAGAATCAAAAGTGTAATAGAAGAAAAGGGTTGGTACAGATATCATTGTTGATATCACACGGAAAGTGTGCTTCTCTAAAAGTAATTGCAAATGTGAACATCAACAGGGGCAAAAGAACTAGTCACAATGGATGAAAAACTTGGAATAAATATCATAAGTATATGATTAACTTTTGCAGATATATTCCCAAACGAAAAGAATATGGCAACAAGAAGTTAATTTTGGAGATCTAGACAAATTGGTTAAAGACTAAACTTTTTCCTGCAGCTTCCAACATGCAAGGGCCAAGGCTAAATTCACCTCTATCATAATTCTACACACATCACTAATTCTTGCTTTTACACTAATAACTCCAACCGAATAAGGTTCCGTGATTTCATTCAAATAACGATTATAAAATTTTATACAAAAGTGAGACATGACATAAGTTAGCAAGAAAAGAATATATATAGTTGATGGATGAGAAAAAGAAATTAAATATGTATATATATAGTGATGTATGTGTTAGGAGCTGACCTGTAAATGAAGATGTCTACCCCATGAAGATGTTTGTCGCAAAGATTGCAGGAAGTGAGAAAATGAGGAGTGAGAGGGGAAGCATAGAAAATGCCACGAAAGTTAGCAGCAGGTTTAGCTGAGGAGACAACATTGGTCTTGCTCATGCTCATGGCTGCTACTATTCCAAGCCCAACGACACCTCTCTCCAAAATCATCCTATTCCTTGAATTAGAGTTATAATTCTCCATCCTCAATAACATTGAAATGTAAGTATTGGATGTGTTCTTGCCCAGCTAGTCTCTCACAAAGAAATTAAGAATGTGTGGAAGGAGCATTTGCATTTGGATTTCCAGAGAAGAGGGAATATCTCTTCATAAAAATCTAACTCATGCACACCATTGCCACAATTTTGGAATTCGGATATATATATATTATATATATATATATATATAATAACGATGTTATTGTTCTATAGACTAAAAGGCTCATCATATACTTTTATACTATAATCAGCTTTATATAATAAAATATATAATTTTCATATTTTTCTTTTAATTAAATTATAATTAACATTTATTGTGTAATAAAACTGTTGTGGGAGAGCATTATTCAAAATTGAATGTATGATGATGATACTTGCCCTTGTCACATCTCTACATATTTCAAAAAATATCAAACCTACTGACTGAAACCTGTTAATATATGAATCGATTAAGACAGACGATATTTCTGAAATATTTGTGTTTTCTACGCCATTATCTATCTTTCTATAAACAGGCAAAAACAAAACAATATTTGTGTATAAATAATTTAATTTGAAGTTAGTGATCAGTGAATAATATTATTCATTTTTTTTTATAATTTTATACACTAACGAATCAAATTTAACTCGTTTATATATCGGTTGTTAAACTCTTTTACGAAACTATCAAAACTAAATTAGCTATTGAAATTAGAAGCTAACTACTGATCGCTATTTGCGACTGAATTTGCCATTGATAAATCCATCATATATGAATAACGATTTTTTTCTTAATTACTTAAATATATATAGGTTGTTAAACGTTTAAGAGGACAGTTAATCGAGTTGACTATTTAGCAGTCATCAATATAAATTGATTCCAAATAAATTTAACAACTGATATTTGTGATATATATAAATGATTCTATCATCAAACATTTTTTAATTTTTATCTCTATTACTGAATCAACTGCTGGTCAATTATTTGCGACGAAACAATTTTGGTCACAAAAAGACATGTTTCAAAGGAAGAAATAAGCAAATGACGTTCATATTCTCTTGTCTAATTAATTACCTTGGTTATCTACAAACTCAAACCCTCAAGCTCTCACCTCTTCCTTCATGATCTATTTACTCGGAAATTAATAAAAACCAGACAAAAACATCACTCTAACTAGTTTACTTTAAACCTTGCATCATCCTTCATGATTATTTAATGAAAACTTGAAATGATTTTGAAAATAGAAATCAAATACAATCTTAATATATGCATGGAACTCATAGTTTCAAGAAGTTATTTATATAATTAGTTTTTAAATTTGCATTACTCTCTGCACAAGTCTACTGCATCACACACGTATCCGGAGTCTAATGCATCTGAAAGTATTAAAGTACTAGTGCGTTTGCATGTAAGTCAAGAAATCAACAATTGAGAGAGAGTTGTAGTATCTTGTTATTTCCTTCAGTCAAAACATATGACCATCCGAATACAAGGTTATGTGCCAGAGCTCTTGTGTTGGTTCTGCACATCAAGTTGTGAGCTAAGCCTTGAATGACAAAATTCATCGCAGTAGGTATCCCTATGGACGTTGTGAAATACAATGTTCAAGGATTAGAGTTCTTGATTTCTTTAAAGATGTGCATGATACTCTTTACTTAGATTAGGCCTTCTGATGTTATCACATTGTTGAGTTTTCTGCCCCCGCCTCATATTCACTCCCAGAAAGGTAAAAGATGGATCAATATATTACTCCACACTTTACATTCTCCCCAGTGATGATGTGCTTGAGCGGCTTTCATATCCCGACAAGCCAGACAGTGAGTTAGATTCACTCGTGTCCTACAACACACATTCATTTGATGGGGTTAATATGATAAAAGAATAATATATGATCATTTTCCAAGTTTAGTTGAAAAGAAAAGAAGTGACTCACTTGAGTTGAGGAAGAAAAAGTGGAATTTATGGAAGAGTTACTGTTTCTGGAAGCATATGCATTACCAGCTCCACAGCTTCCAAGTCCAAACATCATCATAGGCGACATGCTTTGTTCTGCAAACGCCCTAAGCTTATTGAGTTCAGGTAATACAACTTTTCCAAGATCAGGCCTATCTTTTTTCCTCATTTCAGCACACTGCAGCGAAAGCTTGGCGAAATGCAAGGCGTGTTCAATTGGCCAGTCCTGAACAGCAGGGTCAAGCATCTCAGAAAAAGTTCCTTTCTCAATGGCCCTTCCAACATGATGAGTCAAACCCATAGGAGGCTTGGCAGTGATGATTTGAAGAAGCATGATCCCTAGGGAGTAAATATCAGATTTGATTCCAAGCATGCCAGTTTGCTGATACTCGGGGTCAATGTAGCAGAATGTTCCAGCAGTGGAAGTCATGCGATACTGTGTGACAGTGTCAGCAACTGAAGGAGGAACCAGCCTGGCCAACCCCACGTCGCTGATCTTGCTCACGTAGTTTCTGTCGAGGAGAATGTTGCCGGGTTTCAAGTCACGGTGGACAAGTGGCTCTGGCTTTGTCTGGTGAAGGAAGAGAAGGCCTGTGGCTATCTCTGCTGCAATTTGGAACCTTAGCTGCCATGGAAGAGGTGGACGTGACCCACTCCTGAACAAGCAATCATCCAAGCTTCCATTCGCCATGTATTCGTACACTAGGCAACCATATTCTGGACACGCTCCCAGCAGCAGAACCATGTTTGGATGCCTTATGCAACTCAGCACTTCAACCTGCATAAATCAAACTCATATTCATTATGCAAACTTACTACATGGTTCAGTTCAGGAGTCAGCTCATCAATCTTCATTTGACACGTAATGATCAAGAATAATATAAAAATTAGTGTGTTAGAGTGTTGAAGAAATCTTACTTCCTGCTGAAACTGCTCGCGTCCTTGAGCTGCATCAGGCTTCAAAACCTTGATTGCAACCTGGGTGCAATCTAATTCACATCTGTAAACTGGACCATAGCCTCCTTCGCCGATCTTGAGGTTGTCCGAAAACATGTTTGTTGCCTCTTCAATTTCCTCAATGCTGTATCTTCTGTACATGCCAGAGGCAAAGCTATCACCCGGCTTCTTCCTCTCGGCGCTTATTTTCTTTTGTGCTTCCAACGCCGCAATATTTCCGAGTGCTTCTGATCTAATCTTTTCCTGCTCCTCCTCCATGGCTGATACTTCATCCGTTGTTCGCGACTCATCAGATAATTTCTTCTCTTCTTCCGCTTTCCAACGTTGAAGCTCCATTGCCTTCTGCTTTGCCGTCTTAGCTTCCTTGCAAGCTGAGCTGTACATTTCCATTGTCTGCTTCAGTTCTAGCTTCAGCCTCCTCATCTCCCATTCCACATCATCCTATAAATCAAAAATGTTGTTGGTGTTCTTCTTTAATTAGAATTTGAGTTTCATCATTGTAATATATATCATAAAGAATCTCATTAGATATTAATGTGTATTATGGTGATAAAACTTCAATTCTGATAATAGTATTATAAGCATGTTATTGTATCCTTATAAATTTCCTTACACATTGATACATGCGTGCATGCAATGTTGATTACGTACCGAGCAATCGGATGACCTTGATTGCGAGGAGAAGGAGAAGTCATCCATGTTATTGACTCCTCGTGAGGAGAGGGATGAAACGATGCTTCGGGCTTCGTAATCTGAGCCGATAGAAAACCTACCCGGGGCAATACTTCCACTCGCACTCGCACTATCCAGATCATCGTACAATGTTGGGAACATTCGATCAATGCTTGGCCTTCCGCTGCTCACGAATGATATATCAGAATCCGGAAGTTTAGAAGACTCGTATGTTCTTCCAAACCTTGTGAATGGTGATCTGCGTAACCATATAGCATAGACAAATGTTATTTATACAACTAAGAGACATGAAATATGGAAATCAAAATAAAATGTTATTTGTAAGTTACATGATATCATCATCATCCAACTTCATGTGGCGTGTCCCGGTACTCGCAAAGGCCCTCTCTGATGAAGCTATGATACATATATAGTAATGGAAATGAATTAGAATGAGATCGAATGGCATGAACATGATCATATATTAAAGAGATAAATTAATTGACATGCATGCATACGTCGTGGAGGGTAATTATTGCGGGTTGGTTGAGCGTCAATTAATCTTTCAGGGAATGGTTGTGGTTGTGGTTGTGGTTGTTGTTGTGGGGGTGGTGGGTTACGCGGTGGTGGTGAGGGTTTAAGAGCCAATGGAGCAGTAGCAGATCTCACACTTGAGATTTTTCCTTTGGAGATTATATAAACTGTGCAGAATGGTGGTGCGCCTTTGGACACATTGCTAGGAACATCCGTTGTCCTAAATCTTCTGTCATAGTCAGAAACCATTCTATCGTCAACAAGATATGCATTGTTAAGCATATTATATCTTATCATAATACTTTGGAAAAAAAGGTGGTTTACCTAACAAGGCCACCCCTTGATGGCGCCCCAAGTACAAGAAGCTCGATGGAATTCGTGGAAATGCTTTCTACTAATGCCTTAGATATATCCATGTCGTCCAACAACACTTCTCTGCATTGTATCTGTTCCAAATAAACACAAACACTTTTAGATTTAGATAGGATCCTGTTTCATGACTGCATTTTGTATGATTTTGAAGATATTAAAGGTTTCCTTTATTTAATTATTACTAAACCCTTAATTATATTGTTGAAAGGAAATGCGTTAGAAACTAACATTTTTTCTGTTGCAGAAGACTCGAAATGAATCAAAAAGTTCCTTGGTTTCGCTGTCGCCCACAGTTTCGCTTGAATCCGCTGCAATTATAGCCATTATCGAGTCAGGAATATGGGAAGTTGAGAAAATGATATTCAAGGCAAGAATATGCTAAATTAATTATAAGCCCTAGAACTATTCAATATTTGAATGGCGTGCATAAAAGTGAAATATGCATGCATATATTGGAAATAGATAGAGATTAATTACATGCTCTTTGTCTAACATGGATTAGTAAAAGACATTGATCCTTTGGAAGAAGATTGTCCACTGCCCACTTGGCAGCATGTTGGCTTGTCTTGTTATTCTCAATGGCCACAGCCACCACACGTCCTGCACCCAACTTCTTCTCTGAATTCAGCCTCGACATCCTTAATTTTTGGATGTTTTGTCGTGGCTTGAATCCAGATACAAATGTTACAGTACTGTGTTTATTAAATAAATATAACAATAACATGTCATGTCATGCATTTTTAGCAGTTTGTTGAAACTGTAAATGCTGTTGCAGATTAGTTTGCACTTTGTTGTAGCGTTCCAAAATTAGTGATTTTCCAGCCTGGCAATAGATCTAGTAGCTAGTAACTCATTTTGGGAATATACAATTTGGCTTGGGTGTCTTCTCTCATAGCTGACCAAAACCAAATTCTTTATGCTAGTTATTGAGGGGTATATAGTTATGATCGTCGATTTCCCCCTATAGACAAAAATACTATATGATTAAGTTAGTAAATAGTTATTGTTATTTTTTATTAAATCTGTTCACATTTAGTGATTAACAATTATATACTATAAAATAAGTCATATATATATATATATATATATATATATATATATATAAATATAAATATAATAACTTTAAGAATTCCGAATTACTTCTCTTGGGAAGTTGTTTGAGAGGCTAATGGCTATAAATAAAGTTACATGTTAAAATCATCATGTTAATAAGGAGATTTTGAATGGTTATATATTATAACCTTTAATTAGTTGACTGATTATTTGCTTTTAGTGAGTGGTTAACTATGATAAATGTAACTTTATATGATATTAATTTTAAAAATATGATTGCTTTTGATATAAATATTTATAACTTTTTTGTAAGTGGTTTTTGAATTAGTATCCTTTTATTATTTCTTTTCCTTGAAATGGTTAAACTATGACAGAATATATACGCACTCATATTTTGAAGTTTTGTCTAATTAACTTACCACAACTAAAAATAAGTTAAACAACTCTATAGAAAATAATTTGTGTGATTAATTACTATATACTTCAAATTAATATAATTTTTTAATTAAAATAATCATCAATCTTACACTTAAGTGTTTAATCCTAGTTTTACTTGGAGTAAGTTAGGTGACTACTCCTCTATCTATCTTAAGACTACTATATAAATTCTCCATAATTATATAGTGGTTATCAATCTATCAAGTTTAAAGCAACTCTAATGAGAGTTGCTTGTCTCATGAAGCAACTCAAGTTCCGATTTATTGTCATTGAAGGACTCTGATGTGGCAACATGAGTTGCTTAAAGAAGAGAGGGAGTTGCTTCCTTAAGTAAATCGTTTCTTACCAGATTTCAAGCAGATCTTATTGAACATATTTGAGAACGTTCTAGAAATAATAATGATAAAAATTAATTTCGTATAATGTTTATGTATTTACTATTGCTTTATTTTATTTTTAATATCTATTTTATTTTTAATATCTACTTATTGTGTATTTTTTCTCGTAATTTATTTTCTTTCATTTTAGTACAATTATCCTTTTTAATAAAAAATTTAAATTTGGTTCATAAATGATTAGAAAAGAAATTCTAAAAGTTAAATTTCTTAAAGTTTCTTACCATTTAAATAAATTTGTATTTGAGTTGCTTAATGCTGACATGACATACTAGAGACCACTTTTTTTATTTTTCAATGCATGAAGCAACTCAAATGAGTTGCTTCCATTAGAGATGCCTTAGATATTATTTTGATTGAATAATATTTTTAGCAACTAAAACACAAAAAAATAATTAAGGAATATTTTATATAAAATAATAATTAAAAGTATTGATAGAAGATTAAACAAATTAAATACTGTAATTAATATTTTAAGTTAAGATTTTATATTATAATATTAGATATTTTTTTATAGTTTAAATATAATTTTTGTCCTATAATTTATCACTTTTTCACTTTTAGTCTATAATTTTTTTTTGTTATTATTTCATCCTAATATTTTATCATTTAAAAAATATTCATTACTATCAATTAAAAAAAATTCTACGTAATAAATAGAATACATATTATATTTGTTATATTTCACTTTACCATTGTTATATTTATTATATTTCACCTCACCTCCTAATCCAAACTCCAATTTTCTCAACGAGGAATGTTTCTCACAATCCACAATGTAGACTATGATGTCAAGTTAGTTACTCAACGACCACTGCCTTCGCGTGCCACCTCACCATGAAAGAATTTGACTTGACCCTCAATTACTCTCCCATCCTGTAAGAGCTTATGCGTCGCAAGAGTGATCACCATCCTATTATTGGCACCACTACAATACCGCATCCTTTAAAGCCAAGAAGAACTATGTCACGTCAGTTTTGATTTGCTATCAATTGAGTGTAAAAGCTATCATGTAATTAGCTTAATTTTTGGATTAATATCTGTCGAGTTATTATTTCTTAGGAATAATATTAGGCATATATATTGGGGAGTAATCATAGCTCTTGTATTTAATTTGTTTAATCTTCTATTAATACTTTTAATTATTATTTTATATAGAATATTCCTTAATTATTTTTTCGTGTTTTAGTTGCTAAAAATATTATTCAATCAAAATAATATCTATTAATACTTGGGGACATGTTTTCATATGAAGGACTTGGGTATCTTGAAGTATTTTTTAGGTGTCGAAGTAGCTAGGAATGCTACTGGCATCTTTGTTTGCCAACACAAATATATTCTTGACATCATTTCTAAGACTGGGCTTCTAGGTGCAAAACCTGCTCACGTGCCTGTGGAGCTGAATCAAAAGCTTGCCTTAGCCCAATGTCCTTTGCTTGACCAACCTGAACGATATAAATGCTTGGTAGGTTGACTTATTTACCTCTGTTTCACTAGACCAAAGTTATCTAATTATTATATTCATACTCTCACAATTAATGCAACAACCTAGAGTGGATCATTAGGAAACTGCCTTACGAATTGTTCATTACTTAAAGGGTAATCTTGGTCAAGGGATTTTGTTGTGCCGTGACACTGGATGGTGTGATTCAAATTGGGTTAATTGTCCATTGACAAGGCATTTTTTAATAGGGTGGTTGGTATTTTTGGGCAACTCCCCCATTTCATGGGAAACTAAGAAGCAACACACTATATCCAGATCTTGTCAGTTGGAGAGTATCATTCTATGGCAGCTACAACATGTGAGCTAAAATGGTTGAAAGGTATTTTGTCCAATCTTTGGATTATGCAGTCTCAACCTATGCAATTGTACTGTGATAGTCTAGTCACTTTGCATATTGCCAAGAACTCCATCTTTCACGAAAGAACAAAACAAATTGAAATAGATTGTCATTTTGTTCATGTTGAGTTGGTCAAAGGAACTATTAAAACAACCTAAGTCTGTACTCGTTCACAGCTTGCAGACATCTTTACAAAAACATTAGGTAAACCACAATTTGATTACTGCCTTAGCAAGTTGAGCATTCATAATCCCCATGTATCAAACTTGAGGGGTATCAATTAACAATCAAGTTATCAATTAATTATATTTGAAATTAGTTAGATTTGATCAGTTTTGATTCGCTATCAATTAAGTGTAAAATTTGTCATGTAATTAGCTTAATTTTTGGATTGATAGGAATAATATCTGTCAAGTTATTATTAATTTCTTAGGAATAATGTTAGGCATATATTGGGGAGTAATACTAATTATAACTGCTTGTAAATGGTCCTATGATAATCTCGTGTATATATTTATGTGAAATCATAAAATGAAAGATGGAAAAGCATATATATATATATATATATATATATATATATATATATATATATATAATTTATTTATTTTTCTTATAAAACTTTGTCTTTTAAGAGAATAAAAATAAGAAATATCAGCAATATTGATTTGTTCTAAATAAGTAATATCCGCGAGAATTATTGCAAAATATATATATATATATAAATTGAATATCAATAAATAGTGGAAAGGTAGAAGTAAGGAGGAATATGTGTCAATATTAAGTGGTTAATTTTAGTATAAATTACTCTTTAAATAATTAATGTGTAGTTGATTAGTTCAATAAAAAAGATGTAATAGGATATATAAACTTCTTTAAACATCAATACATAAGCAAATTAATTGATATGACAAATAAAAATATGTTGAACGTATGGCTTCGTAACTCAATTATTATATTATAAATAGATATTGTTAATAAAGTTTAGTTTCAACTCCTGTCTTCATTTATGCGAGATTTTATATATATAAATATATATATATATATATATATATATATATATATATATATATATATATATATATAACTTCAATTTGAAATGTTTGCTAAACAACTTAAATTATTGTAGTATAGTGTATTTTTCTAGTTGCTATGGATGTGATTAAGTTTAATTTTAGTTTTCTAGAACTGATTTTATTGATCTTCATTTTTATAAATTGTAATCCCTTAAAAATAACCTTTTCCATTGTTATTATTACCAGTAAATAGTAATTGATACTATTTCTTAAATTTTTAAAATAAATAAATAAATATATATATATATACACACATTTTTTTAAATAGTTAAATTTAACTATTTTTACATATATGAAATGAAATCCAATTTTAGAAACCGAAAGCGTGATTCAAGTAAAACCTAATCAGGAACTAACTATAACATCATCCTCGTATTATTTTTGACACAAAAGTAACAATGTCATGCAAATTAGCTTAATTTAGAGAGTTAAAAATTTTTAGGAAATAAATACCGACAGAATTTTAACTGTTTTTACATATCCATTTTTTTATTATTACTATATTTAGAAAGGAGGTCAAATATTTATATTCACAGTATTATTTATATTAATTATTATTTATTTTTTAGCAATTTGTCCAAATTAACACACCGGTTACTTGGCATTGTAATTGTTGTTTACTCAACAAATTTTCATACAGACAATCAAACACAAATTTTCTACTAAATAAATTATTTCTACAATATGTGAACATATAGTAAATAACCACTTCGCCAATTTATCATATTATTTCTTTTTTAATGTACAAGTAATATGCTCAATTTTCTCGTTCATTTTGGCAATGTTTACTTAAAACACTTATCATTATTATTTGAGAATCATTTTTAATGAATCATCCATATTTGAACATACAATGACATTCATAGTGAACCCGCTGTACATATATATGATAATGGCAACTAATGCACTCCCTAGCCTATGCAACAAAAGGCTGACTAAAATTTAACAAATCTATTCTATTTTCCTTCCTAAATGTACATGTTCTTTTAAAAGAAAAATTAAAAGATAATATTGAACCTACGTACCTTCAAATTAGAAGCTTCAAAACCGATGACCTTGTTAAGTTGGAATTACACTGAAAATTAGGATAGCTATCAAGTACTAAGCTAGATAGAGATATGGATGGCAATGCAAATGCCAAGATACATTTTAATCAGCTAAAAAAGGAGTTGATTCAACCTCAAAATCCATCTCATCACATGCATAATTGGCATTAGGTTGTTGTTGCCCTCAAATTTCCATTAGCAGCACCTTGCAGTAGTGGGAAAATTTGAGGTGAAAACATAGAAGCCCCATAATGGAACGTGCATGGAGGACGAGCCATGCATGTATTCCATTCCCTTCTTTCGTGCCGTATAGCATTTGTTTGAGGGGAGAGAGTAACGAAATCCAAGCAGCAACCATGATGTCTCATTCAACCATCTATGGAGAAACTGACTTCACCTGACGAAGCCTTTGAAGACTTGTTGTCAGCTTCACTAGCATTAGAAGAATATGAATCTTCCTCCTCGTTATCTATTTCCTTTACCTCTAGAGTTCTTTCTACAGCTTCTTTAATGTCACATCTCTTGTCCACATCAGTCTCACAACAAGCCAATGCAATCTTCAAAAGCTTCACCTTCTGCCCTTCACTGCTTTTGGTTGCTTCCATGTCCCTATCAAACACCTCACTACTCCACTCTTCAGGGACAACCGAATTCACCCAATTTGCCAAACTCAACTCACTTCCCCTCCCTTGTTGCAAGTTAGCAGGGAAGTTGCCAGTGAGAATCTCCAAAATGAGTATTCCAAAACCCCACACATCAGTCTTCTTTGTAACACGGCCATGCTGCAAATACTCAGGGGATTTGTAGATCACCATGATGTCAGGAGCAAGATCCTGGTTTATGACTGGTACCAACCCGTAGTCTGTGAGGATGGGATCCAAAGATTCACTCAGAAGAACGTTGGAGGACTTGAGATGTCCATGGGGTGCAATTAGTCTTGGCATCTCCTTGTACAGATAATCAAGCCCTTTTGCTACGCCTTTCACTATCTTCAACCGGCTTCCCCAATCAAGGCTTGGTTGCCCTAGAGCTTGGTATCCTGAAACAAGTAACCATATCCTAATACAATTAATCAACCACTTGCACCAATATCCATATTTCAATTTTATATATATATATAAAAGTGTGTGTGTAACATATATACACGAATAAGAACTTAATTATTTGAATACAAGTTAGCTAGAATTGCTTTTGAAAGTTATTTACTAGAAAAAGTTCTTTACTTTTTTTAAGGGAAACTCTCAAAAACTTTTTTATATTTATATCCAAGCAAACGTTGATACAACTTTTATACTAGCATTCAATCACTAATGATATCATATATGATATGTCTATTAACTTTTACAATAATTATTTTAAAAATTATATTTACTATGATTTTTGACTGATAAACAGTAAAGACTACGAAGAAATTAAAATATATATATATATATATAGATAGATCATCTTGTGTACCTTATATTATAAAATGATGAGCAGTTGAGAACACAAGTAATTAAACTAGTGCTTTGTAAGATAATTTTATTGTTTTCCTTTCTATTTTCTTTTCTTATAAGTATTTATGAAGAAATTTATCTAAACAAACTCATAGTATAAAAGTATATACCGTGAAGGCGAACAGCCAAGCTGCCATTGTAAACGTAGTCGGTAACCAAGAGTTTCTCCTCCTTTCTGTAGTAGAAGGCGACGAGAGGAAGCAGATTAGGGTGATTCAACCTTCCTATCCGTCGCATGTGCTCCTGAAACTCTTGCCTCCCTACATTGTTCATTTGCTTGAATCTCTTGACCACCATGACTGGCCCATTTAAGAGAGCAGCCTTGTAGGAAGAGCTGTAAACACCACTGCCCAATATCTCAGCAGAGGCTCGAAGCAGTTCTTGCAAATCAAACTGCTCTCTGTCATCCCTCACAAACGATAACCTCATGCTGTCTACTTTTCTGCTGCTGCGGCTAGAGACACACGACCTGTGACTTCCTTCATCCGACAGTTCCCTACTTCCTGATTTCTTTTCGGATGTTGGTGGATTCTCTGAAGGCACTTCTGGCATTTGTTTTCTTCTTCGGAGGACAAGCAATATTACTGCTCCAATCACAATCAGTGCCAAAATAACAAGAACCACAGCCACAACAATACTCGTAATTGATTTCTTTTTGGTGGGGCATTTATCTAACGGTGCCCCACATAGCCCTTCATTACCTGCATGCTCCATTTGGAACAAACAAATAGTTGGCTATTTATATAGGAATTAACATAGGGTTTATATAAAATGTCAACATAGATCAGTTTGATTGGAGAACGGTATCAAAAATACTACCTAAGAGTTTTGTCCTTACCAGAGAAAGATGAAACGGGCATGTTACTTAGGATGGCTGGTATTTCTCCCTCTAATTGATTATTAGCTACGCTAAATGATTTCAATTGATGATGAAAATCAGGAATGGTGCCGGTGAATTGGTTTCCATCCAACCTCAACTCCATGAGCCTAGGTATGGATGAGAGGGAAGTTGGAATAGAACCTATAAACTGGTTGTTGGACAAATGAATTTTCTTCAACCATTTCATATCCTGAAAAGCCTGAGAAGGAACCTCCCCGGAGAACTTGTTATTTGAGAGGTAAAGGGTCTTCAAACCCACTAGCTTGTTGAGATCAGGCCACGTGATTTCAAAGTCATTGTTCATGAGGCTTAATGTTCTGAGAAAGGGTAACTCCTCGAGGGAGTGGACGTCAATATCCCCCTTGAGCCTCATGTTCTCGAGCTTCAACCCCCATATGTTTCCCTTATAGCACTGAATGTAAGGCCAATTGGCAGAACTATCTGAACAAGGAGGGGTGGATGCATTCCATGAGGATAATGCATTGTTGTCTTCGAGGGAGTCCTTGAATTTGAGGATGGAATCTGTGTCTGAAGCGTATGATGAAGAGAGGATGAATAAAAGAGATGTGAATGTGAATGAAGTTAAGGAAGTGAGGAGTGCCATAGTGAAGGGGCAGGGTTGGCACACGCACGCCCTCCAGAAGGGCATGCTTTGGAAATGGTGAGGAAGGGAAGGGTTGGTGATGCAGGGTCGACAACTTTAGATGGCATTGAAAGGGGAAAGGAGAAAGAGAAGGAGAGAGAGCCAAGAATAGAGAGTAGAGAGGTTTTGTTTACGAAAAAAATAATTAGAGAGAGTGAGGTTAAGGTTGACCAAGTCGTGTATTTATGTGTTGCATGGGAATGTGTATGTCTTGATAATCAGAAATACATGCACAGCCTCTCAATACACGACACCTATTTTGTAGGCTACTCCACTCTAACTTCGCCATCGTGCCACTCAATTACAACGTCTTCTCTACCAACTTTAATCACTCTAATCGCCTTTTGTTGCAGTAACAGTTTTTTGTCTGTTTCAAACATATATATATATATATATTCTATATATATATATAATCACACCGTAAACTGTCCATTAAACTCATTTATTAACTGTTAGTCATTTATCAATTTCCATTTCTTATCCAAATTACGCTTGATTTTTGGCTTAGTTTAACTCCAACCTTAAACAAACAAACAAACAAAAAATTTGGCTCCAACACAAATACAAAATGAATCGAAAGGAACAAAATAAACAGAATTAAAACAACTTCAAAAATTGAATTCACAGGCTGCTATCGCCATGCCTCTCGCCCTCAAAACAAAAACAATGTCTGTTTCTCCATGATCACTTTTAGGAAAAGAAAATTAGAAAAAAAAATGAAGTAAATTTATTCAAAAGTTAAAATTAATTTATATATAAACTAATTTTATAAAAACTTTCGTATATTAAATTCTTTAAAATATTTTTTTAACTTAAATATAAATTACTTTTAATTTATGAAAAAAATAATTTTATTTTTTTAATATTTTATTTTTTTAGAATTACTTATAGAAAAAATTGTTGAAACATAGCCTTAATCCTTTTTGCTATTTTACGTTCCCTGCAGCGACGTCCTCTCCACTTGATCATCAGTCGTCTCAATATGCAACGATGAAGAACGGATCTAAAGCTTGACTGTAGAGGGTAAAAATTATATAAATCAAGATATTTAAATTAAAACTATTAGTTCAAATATTAAATCATCATACATTTATCAAAAAGTAAAATGCATATTATAAATTTCATTTTTTTTTTACCAATAAGAATTATAATGACAAAAACAAGACATACTACTTCAACTCTACTACTAGATCCAACTTGTTCTCATAAATTTCATCTATAAATTAGTGTTGTATTCTTCTACCAAGCATTGAAAAATTATTATGTACCATCGATGTTAAATCTTTTTCCGCCTTGAATCTTTCAATATGTTGCATATTTATTTGTTACAATATATTTTTTCCTTTTGATTAATATGAATTTATTGAAATTTACTTTTAAAATAATTACAAACGTATGTCTCTCTTGCTTTTAGAATAAAAAATGTTATAAAAAAGTGCACAAATCTTAAAAACATAGTGAAAAATAGCGTAGTTTTATAATATTTGTGAAAACAAAAAATAAAAAGTTCACTCAAAATACACAAACCTTGAACAAAAGTTGAAACACAGTACTAATCAGCGGCTCCTTGGCACGGAAAACTTATTAAATTGATCGCTTTTCTATGCTTGGCAAAGTATTCTGTTGCAATAATAACTAGTTGACCACCACAAT
The DNA here is from genome assembly GCF_000230855.2 of Cajanus cajan. Lineage (NCBI taxonomy): Eukaryota > Viridiplantae > Streptophyta > Magnoliopsida > Fabales > Fabaceae > Cajanus > Cajanus cajan. The sequence continues at coordinate 564,569 of NC_138517.1, read as the reverse complement.
TGCATTCTGCAATGGATATGTTATCTCTGTTTAACAATTTTCTATGACAATATCTCAATCTCAACCATTCCTAGTACAGAAAAAAAAAATACATGAATTCATGTGCACCTTTCACATGACCTAAAAAATTTTTGGACAAATTACACCAACACATCTTGACATTTAATAAAATTATATACAGTAGTTCAATTTTTTCTGGCATAATACTACCCTGTCACACTTCATGCAATAGCATGAGAAATTAAAGAAAGCTTGCACGGGTAGGTGGTGTTACACTGAGGATTAGTTGTGACAGGCTCCTGAATAAGGACATGCTTGGTCAACAATTCCATCATGGCATCACTGACCTTGACGTGCTGCAGCAGACAGTGGTTGAACCAGAGGATTTACTTGGTACGAAAACGCAAGCTGCCACAAATCTACCAAAGCCCTCTTCACGGCGATCACCTGTCTTTTTGCAATCCTAAACCATGAATAGTCATTCAGAATCAGAACCATATAATCCCTGACGCAAACAGAGCAAATACCGTAGAGCTTGCCATAAGTCTTACAAATCCATTCAACGGGGCTTGGCCACAGCAAACGTAACTGATTATTAATTTATTATTCAGTATAATAGACCCACTAGTTAACCGAGGGTGCCTCAACTCCAGTCTTGCTCACAAACCTATTTGAATAAATAAAATCTACTCTTTTCTTTCACCATTAGACACGGCAGAAAGTGAAACAGATTTTGCTCATGATGATAACAGATTCCTTAGGAACTTAAATACAAATTATTGGAAAATCTCAGCCATAGTAAGATAATAAACAAGAAATTACAACGGACCTTAAATTATTAAAATAAGAATTAAACCTAAAGTTGAATATATATATATATATATATATATATATATATATATATATATACACACACATACACACTAAAAACAATTCACATGAAGGGCCATCCTTGAATTGCAATAAGGGGCCTTGAACTCGATGAAACGGAAATACTTTACATCAAAGCCAGTGCCAAATAAAATACGATAAATCATTTGGAATAACATGACTCTTCAGAAAAGGTTACAAAATATCCTACAAATTATGTAACTAATAACACCAGGAATCACAAGTGTTTGAAGTCAAACATCATAACAACAAATTAGAAGCTACCCATTCATAATCTTTGTCCATCAGTCCAGGTATAGGCCGGCCAAAACACTACATTTCAAGTTCTAACTTCATAATATTGCCCTATTCCTATTGTAAATACAGACTACATATCAAGTTATTAGTATAAATTCAATAAGGATAACTTTAATATAAGATAGTCCACTAGCCCTCGACACCTATTCAAATTAAATTTCTGATAGGGGACCTAGTGAAATCTATCAATTTCCCATAGATTTTTAGAAAAGCCCAACTCACCCTGTCTCAGAAAAGAACTCTTAAGAGAAACAAAAGATGGCTGGATTGTGATAGAGCCCAACTAGTAAGGCAGAGTAGCAGGCCCAAGGTTTGGAAAGTCTACTATAGGTGGAATAAGAAACAACAAACGGATTTAGGAATCTGTCATCTATCAAGGAAGTTGTTAACTATTACTGTGTTATTCTAGGTCTCTGATTATCTTGGAAGTTTGTTATTCTTTATTATTCTTTTATCCTAAATTCCATGAAGTTGTTAGCGGGAATATTGAAAAGGTAAGGGGAGTCTGTTAGGGGATCTTCTTCTAGTTTTTCTGAGGAAGTTGTTTGGAGCTAGGCTAGTGAGAAAGGGGGATAGCAGATCCCTTTGCCCGTAACTCTCTCTTCTATTTGAATAAAAATGGCTCTTTCAGATGGGAAATCTATCAAACTGCTTGAGGAAATAAAGTAACCAAGGAAACAAGGAAATACAGCTATACAAATAAGAATAATACACATCCTAAATAAATTATATTTTCCTCAAATAAGAAAACAAGAACAACAGCAAGCAGAAAGGTAAAAACAAAAACAATTAACTTAAACTAAAGATAATTTTAATGTGCAACAATGATTGTATCCTCTGAGATGAGAGGATACAGAAAACAAATACTTGAGATACATACTACACTATGGAGCTATAAATCTAAATGAGTACCTTTGTAATCTAGCTTGCTTCTTTCTGAAAACATAATAGATGAACACGATCAAACAACCAAGCAGAATCTTCCCACTAGTTATGACAAACTTAGCAGAGCCAATCTTCAAATTGATAGCACGGAAGCACCAGAAACATGCTTTTATTCGTTCAGACAGTTTTGGAACAGGTTCTTTGGACCTATTCTTTTCATTGTCTACATGTTTGCTTTTCAAGGATTTCAGTAATCCTTCAGACACATTTTGTTCTTTAAAAGAATAAGCTTCATTGCCATTTGTGGGTGAATGCGGAGAGGAAATTTGAGACAAAATGCTACTTTTACGAGAATGCATGGAGTGTAACCTTCTCAGAAGTCCCTACAAATACAATGGCATACAAACAGTCAGTGAATGAATGGGGGGAATCACCCTGCCTAAGGAAAAACAAGCCAATACTTACACAAATAGGATTTTTTTTAAAAAATTTTCAGTTAAGGACCAGATAGAGTGGTAATTATGTTGTAGAGACTAGAGAGTGTTATTGTGTTGCAGAGAATGGCAATCATATTTAGAGTTTTTAATCAGCTAGATATCAAGTTTTACCAATGAAATAACTAATATAGACAACAACAAAAAATAACACTACATTTTTTATAAAAAAAATCACTTTGAAAATAATACCTTATGTTTTATAATCTATAAATAAATTCCTACTTTGATGCATATTAATGTTAATCAAAAGCACAATTCTTATCATTATGATAGTTACATTTTACAGAGTGTATAATTTATCAAAAAAGAAGGAGAATCAGAGGAAAAACTGACAAGTCCAAATGTCAGCTTAGACTAACAAATCCAAGGTATAGATAAAAAGCTTACATCTGATTCCCTTTCACCAATATAGACAACAGAGAATGCAGTTAACTGTTTTATTCCAATGAAAACGACAGTTAATAGAGAAAGATAAACATACAAAAAAGCACATTGCACAAGTATACATGAGGCATTGCTCACGTGCAGAACTTACACTATCAAGCTTTGAGAGGTAAGGTAGAGAAGAAATCATATCCAACAAAAGCTGATCAAATTTAAGTAAAAGATCATATAAAAAAAATATATATATATATATATATAATGGTAGTGGTCAGAATCAGTAACCATACCCAGAGTAATATCTGTTACAATGCTTTACAAGCCCCCCAAAAGAACTTCGTTAATCAACTGAATGCAATTTTCCTTCCATGAACACATGCACAAAGAATAAAAAGAGGAAAAATAATCCTTGATTCTGGTTGTTGCAATCAGTGTAAAATCACAGCACATATGCTGTGATCAATTTGGGGATGTGCATATTGATGACTTAGTGCTCAGTTGCCACTGAACCACATCGCCCAAACAACCACTTGAGTTATACATGTCATACTTGTACAGAAAAAATTCAGTTGATACACGGTGCACGTCAACTAGTAAATTGTGCATTCCAGTCAGTCCAAACCACACGATAACTTTGTGTTCCATTTCTAGTTCAAATGCCTAATTACAAAACCATTAACCTTGATTTATACTATAACATGAAAACTTAACCCGAAGAGAAGATCCTTACCTGTCGATTTTCCTCGGGCAATGAAGCATTCTCAACCCAGGAAATTGCAAGATCTACATCTTTCAAAACTGTTGCAAGAAGCGCGAAAGTATAGACCTCAACAACTTGCAAATATTCATCAGTTCCAAGAACAAAGCGCCTTACATCTCTCCTTGCACCCTCTACATTTGTCTCGGTAATGACAGCACAATATTGTGCTTCTTCAAGACTCCATCCATTAAGAAACTCCTCAAGAAATTCTTGAACGCCAAGCGTAGAACCTTGTGCTATTTGAAAACAAGCTCTGAACCAAAAGATAAAAAGAGAGCATGAGTCTCCTGTTAAAAGTCGAAAGCAGATGTTAAAGAAAGCAAGCATACCCAGTAAGAAGAACGAGGGGAGGAATAGCTTTAACTGAAATGAAGTATAGTCTGAGTTGATTAAGAATCTCGGGTGTCCTAGGGCATTAAAGAATGATGATGTTATTATTAACTATCACAATTGAAGAATGCCTGAAGCTAATGATGAAAAAAAAACACCTGCCAAGAAGGTTGAATGCCTGAAGCAGCACCATGGCAGATGATTCCAACATATCTTGAGTTTCAAGGCCTCTATCATGGGCATCACGCAAGCGTTCCAAAATAGAGGAAGCTAATGATGCGGCGTCTTCGTACATAGCACAAACAAGGTAGCTGCAACACATGATATCATGAAAACCTAATAGCAATAGTAATAGTAATAGTAATAGCGGATGGATGGATGGATGGATCAAAAGTTTCCATTACCTCTCTGATTCCTCAATTTGTTTCCATATCGCAGTCGTAATTTCCATCGTCTCCGTCTCAGCTGAACCAACCAGAATCAATACTCTCTTTATACATACCAGTGGAAAGCCATCTATGTGCTTTTAAATTTTAAAATAAAAAATAATAGGGAGAGAGATTTTATTTCACCGTAAAGTTTATCGTCAAATGAATAAAATAAAAATAAAAATAATGAGAAAAGTGTGGTTTAAAAGTAATAATAAACATAAAATGACTTAAAAAAATATGGACCCAAGATAAATATATCACTTTATTATTAAAATTAGTGGAAAAAAAACTTAGTATTTTATCATTTTTTTTTATAAAAAAAAAGGTAGTTATTTAAAAGGTGTGTCTCTTTCATTGTAAAAAAAATAAATAATGAAAAATAGAATAGGAAATAATTATTTGAAAGGTGTGATTGTTTGTATTTGGAAATAAAGCATAAATTTTAGAGATAAATTTTGAAATAAAATGTGTGTGAAAAAAATCTATTGGCTTTAGCATATCATGTATATAAAAGTCATTTCGCGTATTTTTTAAAATAAAAATAAAAAATAAGAAAACAAAGTTTAATAGTTAGAGGATTAGTAGTCGTCGAATAATTTTAATTATAAAGGTCATTTTGAGCAATTTTAAAAATTAAAATAAATAAATAAATAATGATAAAAAAAGATAATAATTTGAATGATAGATTATATATTTTAGATATAAATTTATTATTTATTATCGGTATAGATTCTACATTTTTTATGAAATATATTTTACAAGTGTATCATTCAATAACTTTCATTGAAACTTTTATGAAATTATTTTATTTGGATATTTACTATCATTTTTTGTTATTTATAATATAAAATATATATTTTTAAAAAAAATTAAAAGGGTTTAATGTTTCCATACATTATTAAAAAAAAAATACATTACCAACTAATTAAATTTTATATATTTTATACTTACTATATATAAATACTTAGTGTAAAAGTTAATAAATTTTTCATACTTAATAATGTTATTCTAAATACCAGGATAAAATGTTTCAACAATTTGAATGCACTACAAAGGTTAAGCATAAATTGAATTAGATAAAGAATAAATTTCTTTATACTTTAAACAATGATTCAAAGAACGAATAATAAGATTACTAGTTTGTTGATTGATGGTATTTGGTGCTTAAAATTCAATTTAAAGTGGGAAGTGCAATTTTTTTTCAAATATCATTTTCGCATGCAATTCAAACAACCTAAGATTAAGGTTGTGATTACTTATTGAAAACTTGTGATACTGGATAAGATTAAGAAAGATTGTGCAATTCAAACTTGTGTCCTCCATAAGTCCTTACAAATGTTTGAGCTTATATGAATTTCAACTAGTATTCTTTTGTAATTATTGGGAGGTTGTAGGTACACATGTTTGGAAGATTGTTGCAAACACTTTTTCCATTGAGAATAATATTCTCTCTTATGAAACCCTTGTTGTTCCAATTCTAAAACATCACAATCATCCTTTCTAAAAGAGTTTCAACCAACAAGTTTGTGCAACACTATTTCAAGCTTATCTTTAAGGTTTTGTTGAATCTTATTAGACATGATTTGAACACTTTCATTAGTTCATTTCAAAGTAGTTTCATCTAAATAAGAGTGACTTGTGACAATATACTTGTAACTCAAAAAATTGTTCATCATACAAAAACAAAGGTAAGAACAATTACCTTATTTTCAATATAAATCTTTGAAAGTTCTTCAATTTTTTCACAGGAAAAATATCGTTAAGATCAACATTGATTGAAAACTCTTTTCATGATTAGGGAATAATTTGATTAATGAATAACTGTCTATTTAGGATATTATAATTTTACAACAAACTTAAATGTTTAATTATTTTCAAATTTTCATGTAATACACTTAAAATAACAGTTGATCATAAATTTATTATTTGTAAATTTGATTCAATAAGCATTCTATAGTTAATTTGATTCTTTCTTTTCTACACATTTTTTAAGAGAAAAATAATTCTATAGACTAGCTTGCCAAGAAGGATGCATATTTTAATGCTCCTTAAACTTTATGACAAACACATCTTTGATATTAGCTTATCATCTTGCTAATTTTTTTTTGTTCGTTTCTTTCAAGTTTTTTGACTAAAATATTGTTAAATATATTTTTATTTCCTGCACATAAATAATATAACTTTTAATCTCTAAAAATAAATTATCCTTTCATTTAAATGTGTAATAAGTAATTCCTATTTTATTATTTTATTTATAAAAGACCAAAATATGATCATCTTTGTGAAGGACAAAGATCAAGAGCACACTACAAGAAATGTTACATATAGTGACATACAAAAAGTGTCACTATAGGTATAATATATGTAGGTATATGTCTATTTGACATATAGTTATACACAATTTTAGTGTTGATTTTGAATGAGATTTAACAACATATTTTGTGTGTTACTATAACCTATACTCACACTTTTTAATAATATACCAACATATATTGTAATTATTGTGTAAGTAAAAGTAATTTTTAGTGACATGTATAGTGTTACTATAGGGTGTGTATCACTACATAGAAATTTTCTTATAGTGGCAAACGATTTATTTATTAAAAAACTAAAACCAAACATAACTTTACTCGTCAGATAAAAAAATATTTAATTCTATTTTTAAAAATATATAAGCTATGAAGTTTTATTTGTGTTATATTGTTATTTAAAAAAAATCATATAAATAATTAAAACAATATATGTAAGATATGACTTAGAAGAGAGAGGAACTCTAAGAACCTAAATGTTTCTTCTTCTTCTTCTTCCTCTTCTTAGATTCTTAAGAGAAAATTTATGCTCGGAGACTTTGTAACCGGTGATAATTTAAAGCAATTGGGAGTTGAGAATCTCGTAAAGTAGGTACGAATCTCGAATTGTTGGACCTTAGAGCTCATTTCCACCTTTGTTCTCTTCCTTTCTTCCACCTCGAAGTGGTTTGGAGCTTTCCTTTGTTTGACTCCATTTCGAGGTAAAGAAAACTGCAAATCTTGGATTTTGTTCAAATGTTGGGTTGTTAAATGAATTAAAAACTTAAAATCAGTAGAATTTCTGAAAATTTGTAACTGTGGGGATGGATTCAAAGTTAGTTGCATGTTGAAACTAAAATTTTGATGTTCTTGATGATTTCTTTGAGTTTTAGTACATGCATGTTGTATTTATTGTGATTTATGGGTTGCATGAATGAATCTAGTAGAGATAGTGAGTGGTAGATAGTGTTTAGGAGGAATATTGGTGAAGTGAAGGTGAGGAACGAAGGGGAAACCATGAAAATGCAGGAAATTTCTGCACTCAATGTTGTAGTCGTGGTTGAGTTCTATTGCTATGAGAAAAATTGAGTTGGTATAAATCCAAAGCTGAAGCACTGAGTTGAGCGTTGCAACCTTAGAGAAAAATTGAGTTACCATAAATTGAGTTGTAGCCTGGAATCTTAGCTTTCCAATGGCTTTAGAATCATCTAAAAATAAGATCTATAACTTCAATTATGACCTTCTTAGTGAGTAAAGGTCAAACTGTTAATATTTAGGCAAATTGTTTCAGTTTTTCAATTTTTAACATGTTAGACAATGAAATTAGAACTTGAGTTCTACATAAAGTTGTATAAAATCTTATTGTCTTTCATATGAGATAAGGATGAACATGATAGGAGTAGTAGAACTTCCTATCCGTTGTTGTGTAAAGGTTGTCATTGCACAATAAATGATTTAATTAAGTTGTAAATTGTTATAGTTGTTTAAGTTGATTTATGATATTGTTTTCTCAAGATATTTTTTAAAGTTGCATATTCGATTATGTGGATATTGTATTGTGGTGCTTTAAGAACCTAATTTGTTAAAATCACTTATTGAAAAATTGACCCTTGAAGTGAATATTGTATTATTTCTCCTGTAGGACTTTGCTGGTATTGTGTATGAGCAAGGTCAAGGTACACATGTATGAAGCGACCGCAATATATAGGTCAAGTTAAGATATATTGATTACAAGTGACCAACTGAGTAAAATACAAAGTCGAAAACTTAGTTCATAACTGAGTATCAAAAAGTTGTAGTATTTGGAGGATAGTCGGTGGGCTAATCCCATAAGAGATTTAGTTAAGCTAGCTAATGTTGTGGTAGCTTAACTGAGTCTCTTAACATTAGTACTATATTTCCTCGTTTAAGTGGCGACATCCGATAAACTAAGTTGTTGTGTTGCGGATTTATATTTAATTTGTTGTTGATTTAGCAAGTCTGAAAAGATTACCCTGTGTTATCGGTTCGATAGGATCAAATCACTTAAACTACTTACCTTATGTTGTATCATATTTGAAATGCGTGACAACACACATAGTTGTTGTGTTAAACATATAATGTGTTGAGTTGATTGCATTGTTCATATGTTGTGTTGAATTGATGAGATGTGTTGCTATGTTGAATCAAAGTTGGATTATGTTGATCTGTGTTGTATGTTGTAATACTTCGTTGCTATGTTGTCAAATATGAGATGATGATGTGATGTTCCTATGTTGTGTGTGTGTATATGTGTGTGTGTTGTTTCCTTGTTTTCTTAGCTTATCCTTGCATATTTCCATGTGATTTAGATTGTGATGATCATACGTGATATGTGAGTAGGTAGGGATAGGGTTGGAGTGTTGTAGTAGAGGTCATATAGTGGTGTTGGAGCTTGATATTTTTTATGACTACCTATTAATGGTAGATTTCTATATATAGTTATAATTGTTTGATTGACAACTTAGTTATATATTTACATATGCAAGATTACTATATGTATATTGTATATATTAGAGTAGTCGTTTCATATTTATATGCATGTGATATTGTACCTATTATAGTATTTATAAGTATATAATCTTAAATTAATTATTTTTTATTATTAGTACTTATACTGTTTAATGTAAGGAATATGACGAGTTATTACAATATATAATTATAATTTCATGTTAAGTTAATAAAAAAATATAAAATTACTCAAATGTGACAAGAACATCAATATAATGAATATATACAAAATATGAATATGCAATTCCAAAAAAACACACACATATATATATATATATACAAAAAATATTAATATGTAATTAAAAAAAAACATTTATATTTTGTCATAAAAAATATATTCACTAATGTACTTTATAAAGTAATCACATAAAAAATAACTCATTGCATGAATCGAAATGTTAATACAATTTTATTAAAGATATTTATGAGTTTTTTATTTGAATATTTAAAATTTATAATTAATTTTTATATATTAAATATGTATATTTTTTTTTCACAAGAGTATTTTTAAGATTTTTTTTAATGAGAAAATTTTTAATAATTTTTTAATTTTTTTATCTAATTTAATTTTTATTTCTCATAATTATTATAATTAAATTTTAATATTTTAAAAACAAATTAATAATAAATAAAATAATATTATACTATAATATAAAGTACTTATCATAAATTTAAAAAGTAATTTATATGTTTAAAAATATTTATTTATATAAATTTTAAATATAATTTATGTATTTAAATATAATATTTATTTATATATAATTTATTATATATAATACACGATAAAATAATAATAAATATATAAATTATGAATGTCAAATTTATGTTTAAAAATTAAAATTAAAATTTTACTATTTTATATTAAAATTAATTAAAGCGCATCAGTGAAGAAAAAACAATGATTAAAAGAGAGGGAGGGAATAGTGCGTGTTAGTTTTCATTTCAACTGCGCAAGCGCAACATAAAACCCTAACTCCAAAACCCTGAGCACTGTGAGTAGGCGGTGTTGGGTTAAAACCATCTTCTTCTTCATACCATAGAAACCAAACAGAAGAATAAGAATTATGGGCATATTTGAACCTTACAGAGCAATCGGATGCATCACAAGCAGCGTCCCCTTCTCTGTTCAGAGACTCGGCACTGAAACTTTCGTTACTGTCAGCGTTGGAAAGGCTTTTCAGATTTATAATGTAATTTATCACCCTCGTGTAAAGGACTTCTATTAGTTTTTTTTTATTTTTTTATTTGTTAAATTCACTAATACTGATATTAATTTGTTCTCTGCAGTGTGCCAAGCTCAATTTGGTTCTCGTTGGTAAGACTCTACTTTTTCCTCTTTTTTTTTTTTTTTTTTAATAAGACTCTGGAAACTTAATAATTTTTGGTTCTTTTAATAATTGTAATTTTCCGTGAAGGTCCTCAACTGCCGAAGAAGATTAATGCTCTTGCTTCCTATCGCGATTACACTTTTGCTGCGTATGGAAACAACATTGCAGTTTTCAAGCGTGCTCACCAGGTTCTCTACATAATGCTCTGCTCTTTCTGTATTGTTATTTCAAAGCTTTTAAGAAATTTTAACATTGGATGTCTTTTCAGGTTGCAACTTGGAGCAATCATAATGTTAAGGTTAAGCTGCTTCTGTTGTTCGGAGATCATATTATCAGTGTTGATGTTCGTGGCAACATGTTCTTGTGGGCATTTAAGGGAATTGATGAGAACCTTGTTCCATTTGGGCACATAATGCTAGGTGAGAAATTTAGCCCCAGCTGCATAATGCATCCGGACACTTACCTAAATAAGGTAAACATCCTTCTCTCTTCAGAATATTCATAGAAGTTGTATTTTGGTTTCTTTATGATTGAGAAGCATGTAAGCAGGTTCTTATTGGGAGTGAGCAAGGTCCTATGCAGCTTTGGAACATTAGCACAAAGAAAAAGATTTTCGAGTTTAAGGGATGGAATTCACCCATCTCCTGCTGTGTTTCATCCCCTGCCTTAGATGTTGTTGCAATTGGCTGCATAGACGGAAGGATTCATGTTCACAACATTCGTTACGATGAAGAGTTGGTTACATTTACACATTCTTCACGTGGTTCAGTGACCGCCTTATCTTTCAGTACTGGTAGGAGCAGAAAGGTTTTTATTCAAATTCATTCATGCATTGCACTTGTTACAGTGCTTTTATTGTAGATGTCATACTACTTTACAGATAATTTATTTGTATTTTGTTCGTCTTAAGCAACATTTAATTTTGTATTGTCTCTACTTTTAATTTGTCTCATTTTTTATTTTTTAGAACAAAAAAGATTAATATCTTTTAGGATTTCTGTTGACTGATAATGAGATCATTAAGTAAATTACATAATTACTTGCTAATACAATAATACATGTGTTTTTGAAGCCTTCTTCAAATTAATTGCTTGTGATATTTGAACAACCAACATTTTACCATTAAGAGTCTCAGAATTCTTTTGATCCTCCTTAAATTGAATACGTCCAGCTTGACGTACTAAAATGGGGTTGTGGTATTAATCAACTTGATTATTTGTCTTATAGAATATATTTCTTTAGTGTTCTTGTGTTACTTTTCCCTGTCAGAGAATTTAACCCATTGTCTTCTTCCAATAAGAATATATTACTTAAATCGAAGAACTGCTTCTGTTCAAGTTTTTTTATATTATTTAGTGAATTAGTGGTTTGTGCTTATTTTATTTGGTTTATTTATTTCACCTATTTTAGATGGACAGCCTCTTCTAGCTTCAGGAGGTTCATCTGGTGTTATAAGCATATGGAATCTGGAAAAGAAAAGGCTCCAGTCAGTTGTAAGAGAGGCTCATGATAGCGTGATCACATCACTACATTTTTTTACTAATGAACCAGTGCTAATGAGTTCATCAGCAGACAACTCTGTTAAGGTAAGAATTATTTTGACGAAGATGCACACATGTGTATATGTGTTTAAATTAACCTGAAGAATATTCTTTTGAGTGTAACTTTAGATGGTTATCTGTTCAAATTTTATAGAAAAAAAAGGAAGTTGTTTAAAAGATGGTAAGCTTGGGTGTCTGCAATATGATACCAATTATTAGCAATTTAACATTATTTTCATTAATGATAATTTCTTCTCATAGAAAATTATTAATTTTTAGTGAATAAAATCAGCTAAGTTTTTGTAAGGTTGAGTTAGAATTAAACCCACATTCTAAGATAGTATTAAAGTCTATTATTGTGATTGTTGTTGGACCTATTGTGATCTTTACTATCAGGCTATTATCGGATCACCCGCAGATGTTCAATCATGCAAACTTAACCTTTGAGATGTCTAATTCTCAGCGTATATTGGAGATCTCACATCAACTAGTGGTTTAGACAAATTAGTGCGTATAAGTGGGGGACAACCCTCTCTTTACAAATCAATTTTATAGTGTTAAGTTAGGCCTCAATCCACATTTTAGTATTCTTTACTGAGTGAATATAGTTATTAGTTTCCAGCTTGATGACTTTATACTGGACTATATTTAGTCCTTTGTACTTTACTAGTTATTATCATGGCTGAAGTTTGTGATCATATCATGGTCCATTTTGGTTCATTTTCCTTTTAATGGAAAGTGTTTCTGAGAAACTTTTTTGGTTCTATAAATAGGATAATTTATTCTATGGAAGGATAAAAGTTTTTCAATTTTCACAATTGGTGTGAATTATTTTTTGAACTTTTTTACTTAACCATTCCTCCTGATGATGTGAGAAAATATCTGTATTTTTTTTCCTCAGATGTGGATTTTTGATACAAGTGATGGTGATCCTCGTCTCTTGCGGTTTCGAAGTGGGCATAGTGCCCCTCCCCTTTGCATAAAGTAATAATTGTTTTCCAGTTTATTTATATATGAATGTTTTTTGATCAACTTTGTTATGTACATGTTAATGTCTGTAAATATTATACTGTGGTGCATTTGGTTAGAAAGTAATGATTGGACTTTTTTTTTGAAGGAAGAATTCTATTGATCATTAATTATGCTTTGGAAAACTATTGTTTTCTGGGTCTCTCTATGTGAGGAGCTATTTTGCCGAGGGAATATAGAGCTATATAGTTTTGCTTGAGATTTTTTTTGTTCCTTTTCTGTGGGTGACTTATTATTTTTGCAAAGGAAGATTCATTATCCTGAAAGATGTTTAATCAAATGGCTTAAATTAAGCTATTCGGATTTTTTTTCCGGATTGTGACCTTATTACATAATGATTGTGATTTTGTACTTTTAATTAAACATGTACCACATTACTTACTCATGCTTGCAAAATATATGGCAGGTTTTATGCCAATGGAAGACATATTCTATCAGCAGGTCAGGATCGCGCCTTTCGTCTTTTCTCTGTAGTTCAGGTTGGTTATAATTCATTTATAGAGGATGTATTTCTAGAGAAATATTGTTTTGTTCTAATTATGCTCCCCCTCTCCCTCTCCTCCCAAAAAAAATGTCCCTATTTATTTGGAAAAAAGAGTTTATTGTTTCATTACTGATACTGGCAGGTAAAATTATACACAACATTGCCAATGTGTGCAGATAATTTTCTTTGACTATTAAAGATCATTCTGAAAATTTATTCCATGAAACCAGGTGTCTGTAGTCCATTGTTGCCTATTATCAACAGTCAAGGATGCAACCAAAGCTAGTCCTTTGCTAATTCGTATTAAAATCATAGCCTTTTCTCTAGTTTCTTCAGGAAAAAAAAAAATATACACAACATTGCCAACGTGTCAGACGATTTTCTGACTATTAAAGATCACCGTGAAAAATTTATTCCATGAAACAGTTGTCTGGAGTCTATTGTTGCCTATTATCACCAGTCAAGGATGCAACCATAGCTAGTCCCTTGCTAATTCATATTAACGAAATAGTCTTTTCTCTTGTTTCTTCTTGTATGGTTACCTAGTTCTTTGGATGCAATGCCAATGTGCATTCGGATATTATTAAGTGTATATTTATATTTTAATTCTCGAGCTGGTTGGCATGCATATTTATTTTTCACCTCTACTATATTGGCTATACTTCATAGCTTAATCTTTTCTGCCTGTTTTCTGTGCATTATGTACTCAATTACTTTCCCCACATTTACAACATTTATGTATTTATTGAAATTTTATTAGGATCAACAAAGCAGGGAGCTTTCTCAACGGCATGTTTCTAAACGAGCTAAGAAACTGAAAGTGAAGGTATGACTGGTGTTCTTGTTTTGACTTATTGTTGAAACTGCACATAAAGACTTTTGGAGCTGTTTTGCCACAGACTTTGCTGGGGTTGGTTAGTTACGGGTAGTTCTGGTTGCGTAGCTGGTGGGTTGAGTAGTATGTTTTGATTTCCTTTGTTTTCTGTTGAGTTTTGAGTTTTTTATTTTAAACTCTTCACTCTAGTAAAAATATTTTTAAGCTAGAACCAGCTCATGGTGCTTCAACCTGCAGATTCTATCTCTTTTTTCAACAAACTTGTCAGAGAAGAGTAAAATTGGATCTTTCAATGGTTCAGACTTAGATTCAACTCGTGATTTGTTGACATCTTGTATTTGTTGAGTGCAGTACATCATGGTTCTTTTATGCCATGTTCAAACTTGAATGTCAATAAAAGGGAGATTGTAATTATTTTAATTCTATAAAACCTGGTTATTAGATTGTTGATAGCTTTTATCCCAATCAACCTTGTAAATGGATTCAGGTGATAATGCCTCAATTGGGCTTAAGCTATATGTCAACATGGGTAACGAGTGGAATAAGAAGTGTGTGGTACTCTGATTCTTTTCTTTTTGTTTTTGAACAATCCATATTTTATTGAAAATATCTGGTAGTTGGTAACCTTACTTTATTCAATTTAATGATTATGGTGCATTTAGTTATATTTGCGTTGTTATTACAAAATAACTGCTGCTTGTGTGAACTCTAAGTTTGCAACTTGTGTTTTACGTACTTGAATTCAAATTATCTAGTTATCCTCTTATGATTTGTATGTATGTGTGTTGCACAGGTGGAAGAAATAAAATTAAAGCCTGTGATTGCATTTGATTGTGGTAAGTTCTGTTTTGGCATTTTTTTTCATTCAGGTGGAATTGTGCTAAAGACCAAACTTATAAATGGAACTTCAGCTAATGACTTGATGTTTATATGAATTGCTTCTTTTGATTTGTTAAAAGCATAAATGAAGTTGAACTGATAAATGAATGATTGATGGTTATATAACCATAGGTTTACACAGGTCAATGGTGAATGACAATATTTGTGTTACCTTCCTTCTAGTTTGATTAAGATTTAGTAATTGTCACAATTTTGGAGTTAAAATCATTGAGATAGGAGAAAGTTACTCTGAACTTGCAGGATAAGGGGTCCTTCATAAGAAAACAGGTTAAAAATTAAATAACAAAGGAAAGGAGAAAACATCAATGGAATAAGAATAATGCTGCCTAATCTCTCTGCATGTGTTAAGGAAACGCCTTTAGATACCATTTGCTTTAGAAGCCAATCACCAAATATTGTCCCAGATTAGCTGTTGAGTGAAAGAATAGACATACATGTGTATGTAGTTTATCTTTTATCACACTTGCAGAATTCTTTGCTCAATGGATTTATTATATAAACTGCTGTCAGAAGTATGACATAATCTTTTCTTGTGTGAACTTCAGCCGAAATTAGAGAACGTGATTGGTGCAACGTGGTTACTTGTCATATGGATACTGCCCAGGCATATGTTTGGAGACTTCAAAATTTTGTTCTTGGTGAGCATGTATTGAATCCATGCCCTGAAAATCCAACACCTGTAAAGGTTAGGAATTCCATTCCATTCAATATTTTCTGTTCCCTGACAATCATTGCTTTCAAAGGCGATATGTGAAAATTGTTGTACTTATGTTAGTTCCTTAGTTTTGTTGTTTCAAATTTATTTTAATAACGGAAAATCCATTGGATGTGTGGCATAATAACAATACAAATGTGGCATTTTTCTTAGGTTGTCAATATTTAAAAGCATGTTGACTAACAGGGATGGGTTTTCGCTGACTACTGCTTTCATATGGTAACAGGCTTGTGCCATCAGTGCTTGTGGCAATTTTGCCTTTCTAGGGACAGCAGGTGGTTGGATTGAAAGGTTTAACCTTCAATCTGGAATTAGCAGGGGTACTTACATTGACTTGTCAGAATCAAGAAGTTGTGCTCATGATAGTGAAGTAGTTGGAGTTGCTTGTGACTCAACAAATACTCTCATGATAAGTGCAGGATACCAAGGAGATATAAAGGTTCTTATTTGCTGTTTGAAGGCTCTCTAATTACCACTTGTTAAAGTTAATAAAGAGCAATCGTAATCACTCTGGTTAGCATAGCTACATTACACTGGAAATACTGATATAGTACATTTAATTGCAGGTTTGGAATTTCAAAGAACGTGATCTTAAATCAAGATGGGAGATTGGTTGTTCTGTTGTTAAGATTGTTTACCATCGTTATAATGGTAAATTGAATCTGTTACTTTTCTTATTCTATTATCCATGTGTTTTGTATATTCCTAATTCTTGTTTTGTTAAAAAAATAATTATGATGAGAGAAATTTCTGCTGTATGATTCATACACTCGGGTCATGAAGTGATTAGAGTTTTAATAATTTTTAGGTCTCCTGGCTACAGTAGCAGATGATTTAACAATTCGATTGTTTGATGTCGTGGCTCTTAGACTTGTTCGTAAATTTGAAGGCCACAAAGATCGTATAACAGATTTGTGCTTCAGTGATGATGGGAAGTGGCTTCTGTCATCTAGTATGGATGGAAGTCTTAGAATTTGGGATGTAATCTTAGCAAGACAGATAGATGCAATACATGTTGATGTACCTATCACAGCATTATCTCTGTCCCCAAACATGGATATATTAGCAACTACCCATGTTGATAAAAATGGAGTATACCTATGGTAAGTTTTCAAATTTATTTTCTAGGCACAGTGAACATAATTTTGCGGATAACATTTTCCATTTTTTCAAATGTTTATTGCATTTTTGATATATATCCTTTTTTCGGCTTTGGCGTGTAAATTCATTATAAGATGAGGATACTGATTTTCTCGAGTGAAGGTTGTTTCTAGAATCACTAGAGATGTATGCTTAGCTGAGGTGACATTCTCCATGTAAAACATTTCCACTATCATTTTTCTTTGGAACAAACAAAATATTGGTTTTGTTATATTGCTGAAAGTTACGGACAATACTGAATGGGAAAATTGTTATTTGTGATTAAATGACGTTGAATGGTTCTATTAATTGAGAGGAAGTTAAATATGTTAATCAAAAAACATTTTTGACAGTGAGAAATTTTATCAGGGTAAACCAGTCGATGTTCTCTAGTACTTCAAATGTAGATTCGTACGCAAGTGGAAAAGAGGTTGTGAGTGTCAAGTTGCCATCTATCTCTTCTGCAGAACGTTCTCGAGATGAGCATTCTGATGAGCTGGTGAATGCATCTCAACCTAAAGATGCACTGGATTTTCCAACTCAAGATAAGCAAATACCGGAATTAGTTACACTTTCACTACTGCCTAAGAGCCAGTGGCAGAACTTGATCAATTTGGACATTATAAAGGTCTTCACTTCCCAGCAGTATTCCTTCTCATGATACGAACTTTTGTGTGAAACCTTAGGGGGATTTGGTTTGAGAAAAATGTTTTCTATTTTCATTTTCTGTTTCCACTTATAATTACAAAAATTTCACTTTACTTTCACTTTGTTTCCAATTTTCTAATGTAAAACTATAAAAAGTTGTTTTCATCATTTCCCCTCTCAAATCTTTAAATATAGGAAACAAAATGAAAACAAGATGGCATTTTTGTAATTAAAAGTGAAAGCAGAAAGCTTTTTTACAAACCAAACATCCCCGTATTTCCTTCATTTTCATTTCTATATTCTGTTATGCTCATAAATGATATCTAGTTTGTCCTGCTTGTTGATTATGAACTATAAATTCCAGGTTCGCAATAAGCCTATTGAGCCTCCGAAAAAACCTGAAAAAGCTCCATTCTTCTTGCCTTCCGTTCCATCCCTCTCTGGGGAAATATTGTTCGAGTCTGATAAGTTATCATTAAAGGAGAACAATGGAACAGATGATGAAAACCAAATGAAGAAGACAAGATTAGATATGCCACAATCACGTTTTCTGTATCTTCTTCAAAGCTCAAAAGAGACAGACAATTGTAAGAGTCCATCTATTTTCTTTTTATGTGCATCTTGTATGTTGATTGTGGTCAATTAATTATAATTTTTCTCTGAAAATTTATATTGCAAGCATCTCTAACATTTAACATTCCATATTACAGATGCAGCATTCACTGATTATATTAAAGGATTATCTCCATCAACTCTGGATATGGAGCTTCGAATGTTTCAGATCATTGATGATGATGATGATGGTGATCAACAAAAAGCAGAGAAGAGACCTGAGTTGCTATCAATAGAACGGCTTCTAGATTATTTTATTCATGAGCTTTCCTCAAGAAATAATTTTGAGTTTCTACAAGCTGTCATCAGGTTATTTTTGAAGGTTAGGGACTTCTTTCCTTTTGCAAGTTTGACTGTTTATCTTGTTTAAATGAATGTGATATTCCTTTTCTTGTTTTGTTTTTTTTTTTTGCTGATTTTATGTTTAAAAATTTCTCATCTTGCCAGATACATGGTGAGACAATTCGGCAGCAGTCAAGCTTGCAAGAAAAGGCAAGGAAGCTTCTAGATATTCAGTGCATGGTATGGCAGAGGGTAGATAAATTATTTCAAAGTTCGAGGTGTGTGGTTGCGTTTCTTAGTAATTCCCAAATTTAGGTGACGAACCTTCAACTTGCAAATGGCGACCCTCGAGTGATAGCAAAGACAAAGAAAATGAAAACAAAATATTGAATTAGTGATGGCAAGCATTTGTTCTTGCATCTTTCCGTTGGATTGTTAGAAAAGTCAGGGCAGCAAATTTGTTAAAAGATGGTGATGAGTTTTTGTATTATCATTGTCAATTTTTGAGGGTGATCTTGACGAGGAATTCTTGTAACGGGATAAAATAGTATGGTGTGCACAACATGCCTGAGCCTTTTTTGTAACGCGAATTTGTATCACAGCCAAATTGCAATTTACATTATTCATCTGTGCTTTATTTAATAGAAATTTACAAGCGTTTATTCCCTTTTTTTTCTCCTTTACTGGTAGTTTTGTAGCTGACGGTAGATACAAGAGATGGGGAAAGTAATATACAAAATCAGAAAATAATATCTTAGGACTTGTTTTTGCATGATTATGCTGTTGCTCTTTTTATCCTTTGCCAGGACAAAGCAGCACGCAGCTTTGATATTCTCCAAGGGCCCATATGGGAAAGATGTTTCTATATGTAGAGTAATTGGAAGTACAATGCTTGTTGAAGACCCGTGATTTCCTTCCTACACAAAATCATGTTAGGTACTTGGAGATGTATAGATCACTTGTGACAAACGGATTTAAAAGGATCAGAGTTTCGTATGGTTTGCTATCATGTTTTCTTTACATCAGTAGCTAATCAATAACTAGAATACCATGACTGTATCGAAATACATTTATCCCATTTAAAATAAGAAGGATTACCTTAGCTTGACATGCTGGCTTGGTTTATGTACAAATGGATTAATAAAAAATTAATTTTACAGTATTGAAATAGTGGTTGTGACTTGTTACATACCTGTTGGGGAAACTCCCAGTTTTCCGTTTGTGAATTGATCAAAACCTTTGCCGCACGATGCAATGGAGTTGGATCTCTTTGGGCCTATTTACCATAAAATAGATAAATGATGACCCATTGCATCTCTTTGGGCCTATTTACCATAAAATAGATAAATAATGACCTAAGAATTATGATTCTAAAAAAATAGGTTCTTTGCTATGGACGAAAATCACCTGTCCCCTATTCGTGTCCTATTTCCTGTCCCACCAATCAATAAAAGCCATGTCAATTATATAGCCACGTCATTCTGATTTGAGTTAGAATAAAAAACTAACGGAGTTAAAAAATGTAACCGATTCTCATGTTTTGTTACATTCTTCCGCGAACAGATTCAAACATTAATACCTGGAAAATGAAAACCCCACACTTGTAGGCTTTGTAATTCTTCTCATCCTCTACATTGTGGAACCCCTATGCGTCTCTCATTTGTATACAAACAAAAGTAATACTCAAACCTAAAAAAGAAATCATAATTCATATAATATGAATTAAAGCAGCGAGAAAAGGAAAGTAATAATATGAAACATCTCAACGAAAAAAGCAGCGAGAGGTTTAGTGGTGAAGAGTGAAGGAGGAGGGTGCTGCTGCCGCCTGCAGTTACTACCATTTTCTTTTTGGATAGTTTTTTCTTTCCTCAACAAAGCATATGGATCACCCTCTACATTGTGGAACCCCTATGCGGTTACATTTTTTAACTCCGTTAGTTTTTTATTCTAATTTATTTTTTAACTCCGTTAGTTTTTTATTCTAACTCAAATTAGAATGACATGACTATATAATTGACATGACTTTTATTGATTGGTGGGACAGGAAATAGGACACGAATAGGGGACAGATGATTTTCGTCCCTTTGCTATACCTGTCCTGCTTCTATAAGTGTCAGTATAGCCCATGCAATGTTCAAGAGATCTCTTAATTAAAATGCGTGATGATGGATAAAAGTTGTTGTGTTGTGAAGTTAAAATGTTATATTGTTAAGTTGTTGTGTTGATAAGTTGAATAATTATGTTACTATGTTGTGAAGTTGATGATTAGTTGTGTTGTTGAGTTTGACATATAATTGTTGCTGAGCAATTGATGTTGTTTATATAGTTAGCTTAATTGTTTCTATATATGTGTTTCTTTTACATATAAGCTTACCCTTATTTTTTCATGTTATTATTATTATGATAGTAGGGTAAGATTATATTAAAAGGTTCGTTTGATGAATGATCATGTTAAAGATAACTAATTCATTTTGTTCTATTTTAATGAAGCGTGTAATAATTATTACTTGATTTACAATTAAAGACTTTCATGTTTTACAGTCTAATATTTATGTGTACAAGATTTAGTTATAATCTCTCTAAAGAAATTTATGTTTTCAGTTATTTATTCTTTACACACATTTCATATCCATGAATAGCTAAATTATGAATATTGTTGAAAGGAATAGACATGTGATAATTAATGTGTAAATAATTTGTTGCCAAAAGTTAAGGGGAGTAGTTTGGCATTTATGTTTGTTAACTCATGATTGAAATTTGATCTCCAATTTAATCATGAAGTCGTGACCCCACTTTACCTCTATAGTTTAGGAAGGAGTTATACTTTATGACTAAAATAAAAAGAATAATTTCTTCCATCTCCATAAATTAAATACCATTACCTTATTAACGGAGCCAATACAATTGTAGTTAGTGTTTTCATCTGATAGTGTATATGCTGTATTACATAATGGAGTGCTTTCTCCCTTAGTTTGCAGCAGGGCCAGTGGACGAGAAGAGGTTCCCCAATATTGTGAAGAAAACCCCATAAAATAGTTTGAACCATTGGGCATTCATGGTACAAATCGTCCTGCAATAGTTTGTTAACAACATATTATTATCAGATATATTTCCTTTATAGTAAGATTAATAATTTTTTGTTCAATATTACAAATATTTGTTTCTCTGCTTGAGTCGTGAGTAGATATGAGCTATTTACGTGAGCTGGAGACATATAACTTACAATAAAAAAAGAGAGAATGATATATATCTTGGCACATAAATTTTGAGCTCAGTTCCAGTCGAGTAGATGATAAGGAAGGGTGTAGAGCTCTCTTCTGAGGGATAAAACAATTTGGTTGATAGAACCCACAAATCTTCTACCGTATAAATACGACATCGGTAGATACACCAGTCGAGAATGACACCACATCCTTCCTGCAAGTGCAAGCACAGTAAAATGTGTGATTTATTATGAATTCGAAAGTAAAAGTTGTAAACATATTCTTAAGTAGTTTAAAATTCATGAGAACCTGGATGGAAAGGAAGAAAGTAGGGAAGCAGCCATATCTCCGGAGGAATTGGTTTCATACCTCTCCATTCGTACACGCCGAGAACCTACACATTATTCAAAACCAATTACCACATACATTTTGATACCCAACAGATATAAAAGATGGCTCAACAAATGTTGCAACAAGGTATTATATGCCCTAGCACGAGCTCATTTTCATCTCTTATTTTGTTGGTTAAAAAAAAAGGGCGACACTCGGAGATTTTGCACAGATTATAAAACTTTAAATGCCATTACTATTTAAGATCATTTTCCTATGCCAACTGTATATGAATTACTGTATGAATTGTGTGGTGCTTAATACTTTTCTAAGTTTGATCTTCAGTCCGGTTTCCACCAAATTTTTGGTTAATCCCACAAATGTATACAAGACAGCCTTTAGGATTCATCATGGCCACTATGAATGGCTTGTCATGCCATTTGCCCTTACTCATGCACACATTTTAGTTCTTAATGAATCAAGTATTTCAAGCTGTTTTACGGAAATATGTCTTGGTATTCTTTGATGATATACTAATATATAGCCCTACCTGGCATGATCATCTACAACATTTGGCTTTTGTCTTGTCTACCTTGCAACAACAGGTGCTGTTTGTGAAGCTTTCCAAATGCTCTTTTGGCTTATCAAAGGTTGACTATCTTGGGCATACTGTCACAGGTCACGGGATTGCTATGGACAAACAAAAAATCCAAGATGGTATTATCTTGGCTACCCCAATCAATGTCAAATAGATTAGGAGTTTTCTTGGTTTAATAGGCTACTATCGACGATTCATGAAGTCATATGCTACCTTAGTTGCCCCTTTCACTAACTTACTAAAAAAAGAGGCATTCTTTTGGTGTGAGGCAGCTACTGCATCATTTGTGAAACTGAAGACTATTGTTACTTTCGGCCTCGGTGTGGGTGTTGTCCTTAGTCAAAATGGTCATCCTATTACATTTTTCTCAAAGAAATTGGCTCCAAGAATGCAATGACAATCAACCTACACCATAGTATTATTCTTATTACTCAAGCGTTGGCCAAATTTATACATTACTTGTCTTGGCCACAAATTTGTTATTAGAACTAATCGAAAGAGCCTTAAAAGCCTCATGCATTAGTCCTTACATACACTAGAGCAATAAGCTTGGCGGCACAAATTCATCGACTATAACTTCACCATAGAATAACAAGCTCGGCAAGGAAAATATTGTTGTCGATGTCTTTTCCAAGTTATTGCTGATGGCTTGGTCTAAGCCTCAATGCCAATTTTTGATTGACTTAAGGAAAGAGATTACCACCAATGAACACTTGAGCAACATCGTTCAGCTCTATCAACAAAATATTGGACCTGACCCAAATTATGTTGTTAAGGAAGGTCTATTATATTGGAAAAGGTTGGTACTACCTTCTTTCAGTCCCCTCATGACAAAATTTTTGTTGGAATATCATAGTTCACCTATTGGAGGACACCCTGGTGTAACAAGAACCCTTGCCAAAGTCATATCCCAATTCTATTGGCCCAATATGCGATTTGATATCAAAGAGTTTGTGCAAACTTGCTCTGTTTGCCAATTCCTCAACAACTTTGGGAGGACATTGCCATGGACTTCATCATAGGTTTACCCCTATCATTTGGTTACACTATCATTTTGGTGGATATGGATCGCTTGCATAAATATGGTCACTTCATGGCTCTCAAATCAGATTACTCCAACAAAGTGTAACTGATGTACTCATGTCTAATGTTGTGAAACTACATGGGGTTCCTAAGTCAATTGTCTCTGATTGAGACAAGGTTTTCACCGGTAAGTTTTGGCAAAACTTATTCCAACTACAGTGCACTACTCTTTCCATGAGCTATGCGTATCATCCACAACCTGATGGTTAGGTTGAAGCTTTAAACAAGTGCCTTAAGATGTAGTTGTAGTGTTTTACTTTTGATAATCTTAAGAATTGGTTCAGAACTTTGTCAGGGTAGAATATTGGTACAATGCCACATTTCAAATGAGTTTAGGCATGACTCGTTTTAAATCCCTTTATGGAAGGGACCATCCAACATTAACAAGGTACAATACTAGTACCATTGATCCTCCAGACCTACAGAAATTGCTAGTCAACTGTGATGTGTTAATATCACAACTAAAACAAAATTTGATGCAGTCTCAGGAAATCATGAAAAGCTTGTTGGGATACAAATAAATCCATATCGATAAAATAAGAGAAGAAATAACAACTTATAAAACACACATATACTCCAATGATAGAGAGATCTTTTGAGTGATGACCAAAAGTAAAATTATGAGGGCTTAAACTCAAAGTGGACAATATCTCATCATTGTGGAATTGTGTGTGAAATAACCTTATAAAAATAATTCTTACAAAATATCCCTTCAAACATATATCATAAAATAATCTCATCAGTGGTATCAGAGCTGCAAGTAGGATTTGGTGACAACCAATAAATTATAACCCTTATAAAGTGATAAGTGATAATGTAATATACAAAGACAGATTCCGCTACATGAAAGGTTAGGTCCCTTGTTTGAAGGACGAATTGTTAGGATACAAACAAGCCTCACATCGATAAAATAAGATAAGAAATAACAGTTTATAAAGCACACATATATTCTAATGATTAAAAGGACTTTTGGGTGATGATCAAAAGTAAAACCATAAGGACTTAGGTCCAAAACGAACAATATCTCATCATTGTGAAGTTGTGTGTGAAATAACCTTATAAAAATAACCCTTATAAAATATCCTCTTATACCATAAAATAACCCCATCAAAGCCCGGTTGACAAGAGGAGAAAGGATGTGAACTTGGAAGTCAGTGACTTAGTCTTGGTTCGGCTGCAACCATATAGGCAATCCTTGACTGCATTGAGAAATAACTAGAAATTAAGCATGAGATACTGTTAGATATCAAATTTATTTAAATTGGTTGTTGAAAATAAGACATATAACTTTTCTTCCAAGTCTTTTTCTTTGTTTAAAACTCAAAATTAGTTAACTTTTAGAAGAATTATAGTTAGTAAATTACTTTATATATTATAACTATTTAGCCCATTAATATTAATAATATTTCTTGTTAGGTGCAATCTTTACTAAGTGGAAAAATCAAGATTTGGGAGAGAAAGACAAACAGAACTTATTTTGAAGGCAAAATAGGAGGGAGAAGCAAAAGAAACAAACCAAATTCCCATCAAAGCATATTAGGTCTGGCGAATATTTTACTTCAAGTTGAATAAATCTCATTTTCACCCAGCAAAATAGATGTGGCTAGGCAATTTCTACCCTGTTATAAAAGGAAACAAATTGAATTATAAAATAGGGACCTTCTCTCTCATTTGGGGACTCTCTCACTCCACACCAAAGCCATCATGTTGAAGATCTCGGAGGCGATTCTAACATTTAGGAACAACACGATGACACTTTTTCTTTCTTCTTCTTCTTCTTTTTTTCTTTGTGAGTTGGATCTCATGGAAATGACTAACTAACCTTTTCTTGTTGGGATTGGATGTAGAAATAGAACTAAAATCATTAATTTTTAAAGGATTTTTTTAATGTGAGTTCTCCTTTTTAAATATGCAAGGAATTGATATTTAAGGGAGGAAACTTAGAATCTCTTTACTAAGGAATTAGTATTGAGTGACTCTAATCTAGATAATATTGTAGGAGAAGAATTAAAATATATATGTCTATTAAAGTTACAAGAAGATGTAGTGGGTGAAATCTAGTCCCAAACATCTTATATATGAATTTCTATAACTTATTTACATGTTCATTTCTTGTTTTATGTTTTATCAATTTGAATTTTTAGTTTAATGAATAAAACTATGAACTTCTATGAATCTATTGTATAAATTTATTTCTTGTTTTTCTAAATTAATTGAGAATCAATCAATCAACCTAGTTCTTGAGGAGACGACTTTACTCACTATTATTACAAGTTGACTCTGGTATGCTTCCTAGAATACACTATATTCCATGCTTCTCAACTCAAACCATTCAAGGTTTCTACTAATGACCCTTACCTACCACTACCATTATTAACTTCCAAAGTGGGGCCTATATTACAACCAACTGCAGTATTAGCCAGTAGAACTATACCGAAAGGCAGCTTGCAAGTCCCTCAAGTCTTATTTCAGTGGACAAATGCTACTACAGATGAGACCACTTGGGAGGACATACTAGATATGCAATTGACGTATCCTAATTTCCACCTTGGGGACAGTGTTGCTTTTAAAAGTGAAGGTATTGTACCGAGTAAAAAGGACAAAAGTGTTGACTATGTAGAAGCGCATGGAAAAAGACAGCTTGCTCAAGAGTTTCTTAAGGATTCAGTGAGAAGAGGCCAAAGGAATTGTGTAACAAACATGAGGCTCAAGGATTATGTGTGAGCACATGTATATGAGAGAGTGGAGAATTGGGGAGGGGGGGAGCAGAAATTGAAGAATTTAGAATCCTTCTTCTCTGGTTGTACCTTTCCTCTATCACCTAAAATTCTACTTTCTATTGTAGTGTTTATTTTACCGATTGTACTATTCCTTCAGAAACCATGCTTTGGAAGTTGAATTGTTGAATTTAATGATTCAATAAAGCAATACACTACACTTCATTCATATTACTTATCTCTCCTTATAAATTTCAGTAATAGATCATTACAATGAGGTTCCACATTATCATTGTCAAGTTTTTTAGGGCGATAATAACGAGGAATTTTTGTAACACAAATTGCAATTTTCCATCATTGCTTTATTTAATACAAACTTTCAAACCTTTACAGGTAGTTTTGCATCTAATTGCAAATTAATTACATACAAAAACAGAAAATAAAACTCTTAGGACTTATTTTTACATGATTATTTTGCTGTTGCTCTTGAACCTTGGTTAGTAGATAGCAGTACGCGAGTTCGATATTCTCCAAGAGCCCATATGGGAAAGATGTTTCTATATGCAGAGTAACTGATAGCACAATTCTTGTTGAACACTCCCATGATTTCCTACAGTGATAGACAGAGTGATTTATCATTAATGGTTGCTAAAACTTAAACTTGTCCATTCGTAATTTTACAGGTTGTTACTTGTTACCTACCTGTTGAGGAAACTCCCCGTTTTCCATTTGTGAATTGATCAAAACCTTTGCCGCACGATGCAATGGGGCTGGATCTCTTTGGGCCTATATACCATAAAATAGATAAATAATTACCTTCTAAGAATTATGATTCTAAAAGAATAGGTTCTTTGCTATACCTGTCCTGCTTCTATAAGTGCCAGCATAGCCCATGCAGTGTTCACTATATGAGATTTGTTTCCCTCCAAATTTGTGTATACCTGTGTTAGTTGTACTTGTACCATTAACTAGTGTTGTAAAAAGTTATTATGCTATGCTGAAAGGGCAAAATAGTTGCATGTTACCTTCTTTTGGCATGAAATATAGCTCTCTCCCCACCCACCATCAAGTTGCTGTTTGGAAAGCAAAAAATCACATGCTCTTCTCATGCTGTGGCTATATTCGTACCTCTTACTCGCAGCTATAAGCCCCTTTATCCCAAACCATGTTCCGTAGGTGTAGCAGATTCCCCATGACCCATACCTAGTTAATTCATTACATATATTTATAAGTTTTGTCTCTACAATAATGTACTATATAAATAAAAGTCTCGAGAAAATTGCATGAAACAAATATGAGTTAATATTCAATGCTTTAAAGTTTAAACAAATCAGACAAACCACGAGCCATCGGATAACTGCATGCTTTCAATATAGTTCACTGCCTCAGTAATACAAGTTTCTATTTCTTTCCTTTTGTGCCCTGGGTATCGTTCTGTGAATAAGGCAAGACCTTGAATCACTGCTGATGTGCATTCTACGTACCTATAATAAAATTATGGACTCATGATTCTAAACAATAGCATATAAAAAAATTCAAGAAAATTTGCCAGACGTACTGATAATCGATCATGACATCTTCAAATGTTTCAGTTGGATTTATTTTCTGTGACAGAAACCATGAGTGTTAAAAAATTGAATCTACCTCCCTTATTTAAGATAAAATAAGTTTTACCTCCAGCCATGCATAAGATCTTGTGAGCTCATAGGATGCAAATCCGCCGTTTTTATTCTGTAATATTATGCAAAACAATATGATTAAGCCATGATGCTCAAGTTCTAAATTTGAGATTTTAAATTGTGATTGCAGGCCCAATTGTTTCCCTTGTCACCAACTCACTGCCATCTAAAAATTCTCCTGACCCTTCAAACTTTCCCCTGAATCTAATAAGTCATGAAAGAGAAATCTTTAGTGGGTAGTGAGTACCTGCATGGATAAAATCAAATTAACAGCATCATATAGCTGTTCTGTTTCCACTGCTTTTCCAACAGTCTCAAATGGCAAGTTTGATAACAAAATGGCTGCCTGAAAATAATATGAACAGGTTAAACAGTATGATTAATTTCATATAAACAATTATTTAAAAAACTATTAGCATACTTTGAATATGATTCCAAAGTTCTACCATCATCTAATTAATTTTATTCTAGCATATAAATCACTATGATTATGGTTCATTTACTTTCCAAAATTATAGGTCAGCACGAACTTCGATCAAAATAGTAAATTATAGATCAATGAAATCTAGCATTCGCAATGCTATGTTTTTTTCTTAATTGAACTGACATTAATGTTTGACAAATTGAGATTTTATTGAAATTAATGGCAACCCCGTTCATGATCACCTTCAAGCCTTCTGCAGTGCAATCTGAGACAGGCCAACCATTGTCTGCAGTTGAGAAAGGCCAACCACCTTTAGAAATGTGGCGATACCAGTAACTTGGATTGCCAGAGCTGTTTGCTGTAATCTTCAAAGTCAAACCCAAACCCCATGTATTTATCATAATCAGTATTTCATAGTCTTGGTTTCTTCCACAACGTACAACTTTAAGTCAATATACAATACCTGTGAGCATCTTATGAAATTATTTGCTTTCTTAAGCATTGGACCATATTCATCCTCAAGATCGGTAGCTAAGATTGCTTGAACAGATAATGCCACATCCCAAAATTGAGAACCACTATATCCCTGACATTGAATTACCTTCATCAGAATTTTCAGGATCTAAATTCAAATTAATGTACATGCATTTGTGAAGTTTTGTAGACGAAGATAATTTATATTTCCCATCAAAACTTAAATACCATATTGGTGACAGAAAGAATATAATTGGTGTAGAAGTAGAACCTGCATTTTCATTCCATCCTCAGCCACCCAGAGATAGTCTTTGATTCTTGAAATGTGACACTTAAATGCCTGAGAATTGGGGTTCTCTAACCAACAACAAACCATGTTTAATACCTTACTAACGGGACCAATGCAGATATAGTTGGTGTTTTCATCCTCATAGTGTATATGCTGCATTACATGATGGAGTGCTTTCCGCCTTAGCTTGGAGCATGGCCAGTGCTCGAGAAGAGGTTCCCCAACATTGTGAAGAAAACCCCATAAAATATTTTGGATCATTGGGCATTCATGGTATAAATCTTCCTGCAATGATTTGTTATTATAATTTATTTTAAGTCAACTATGCTTCTTAAGAGGAAGAAAAACACGTGCACACACCTTGGCACATAAATTTGGAGCCTCATTCCAGTCTTGTAGATGATAGGGAAGGGTATAGAGCTCTTTTCTGAGGGACAAAACAATTGCGTTGATAGGACCCACAAATCTTCTACCATATAAATACGACATTGGCAGATATACTAATCGGCAGTGACACCACATCCTTCCTGCAATTAAGACCATGTCAACTTTCTCTATACTATCATCATAGATGTCCCGCAATCGATTCGGGAATAATTTCTCTAGAAGAATAGAGATTATAAAAATATTTATGTCTATCGCAACAAAATTTTCTCTGTACATAATTATCTAATATAATTTTTGACATTATATAAATAATAAAGAACAAAGTTTTTTATAAATAATAAAAATAAACTAACCAAACTTTTTTTTCCCTTTACATCTCTTCTCATCCAAATAATTAAGAACTACATTTTCTCTCACTTCTTACTTATATATTTCTATCTTCTCAAAATCATTTTAACAAACATACCATTAATTCAGTTATATATTCGTAAAAAGTGTGATCGAGTATAGTAATTAGTAATTTTTTGTTATTTAGATTCGAGTTAATCACCTAATGTAAAAATAAATTTTTTTTACACTGACAATCAATTATATTTTTTAATTGTATAATGTTATTATAAATACATTTATTTTAACAGAAACATGATATAACTAAAAGATATAATTAGTTGTTAGTATAAATTTTTTTTTATACTAATAGTGTATAAGTGATTAACTCTTTAAATTCGTATTCATGATGAAGGTAGTCTGAGAGGGGGGAAACTAAAATTCAACCTGGATGAAAAGGTATAAAGTAGGGAAGTAACCATATCTCTGGCGGAATTGGCTTCATACCACTCCATTCGTATACACCAAGCACCTATATTCCAATTAATAATAAGTATTCATTATACACTGACATGCCAGTTTATATACCACTTGCCATAATCAAAACCTTATCATACATACACAGATGAAGTTTTTCATCACAAGTACTTTTAGAAGGTAATCTTAATTGAATTAATACAGTAACTGAGATTTGTGATTCTAGGTCGTGAAAATTAATTCAAATCGAGTGGGTCCCATGATTATATAATCAAGGATTGAAGGTAAGTAAAATTTTTTAGGAGAATTTCTACACTACCCTCACAATATTATAGAGTTTTGATACTGTAGGTTGAACTTGTGTCATGTCATTGTTTTGTATTTTAATTCTGAAATTATTATAAATTTTAATTTAGTCTTTAGTTAATAAATTAATTTTTTTTAAGTTTAGAGACTACAAAGTGCAAACCCAAGCCTGATGAAGGGCATACAACTTGATTGCTTGAGATAAATAGAAACTATAATAAAGACTAGATTGCTTGAGATAAAAATAAAAAAATAAAATTTGGTTGATTGAGGAAAGAAAAGAGATTCAAAACCGATAATCCCATAACTCTAAACTTCACTTTCTTGGTTTGTATTTCCAAATGATGCATCTAGTGAGTTTCTGATAACTTGGATAGAAAATAACTGATAATTAATTTTTAATTTGAAATATGTAATGATAAGAATTCTTAGCAAATTATAACAAAAACTTAAATAAAATTAAATAAAATGTTAAAAAAATTGACATGACATTATTAATTAACAGGTGTTTAACTTATTGATCCATATAAGAAAAGATATCAAAATCATTCAATTTGTTAATGTACGGTAACAACTCATTTTTTTTAATTATTAGATAAAGTTTATATATGTTACTTTAGATTTATGCATATTTTTATTTAATATATTGTTGTGTTTTTATTATTATTTATTATTAAAACAAGGACTTAATTACCGAAAGCCAGAGTTTGCCCCAGGAAGGAGTGTAAATGACCCCGCCACGATGAAGAATCCATGTCCTTGCTTTCTGCATGGCGCCTTCTCCACCGTCGATATCTTCTCCAAGCAATCTCAACGTCACATAATTCAGAGCTGTGCAAAACATTGTGCTGGGACCTTCTATATGCAATCCCCACCCTCCATCTTCGTTCTGCATGTTGACAACTCAATACTATATAACATGACAAGAATACGCGTGATTGAATTTTTAATATTGGTTTCTCCTTCCTAGTCAATCATTTTATAAATACTATGAAGAAAGAATCACGTGTCCTAAATAATTTTTTTTAAAGTAAAATAGATAAAAAAAGAGAGAGTTAATAGTGTAAATTATAATTTTAAAAATTGGACCGGTAATCAAATCGGTTAGGACATTAGATTAGTGGATCAAATGTTGGACCGGTAGGTTACTAATTGAACCGCATGACCCGATTTTTATTAATTTCTCTAAAAAAAATATTCATGTTAAACATATTTTATACTTATAAATTTCAATAAATTCATATCCTATCTTAAATTTCAATTTTTATCTTATTAAAAAAAATATTTTGAATAAAAAAATATATAAAAAATATTTAATTTTTTTTTGTTGAACCGGTTTGATCCACCAGTTCAACCTACTGGTTCACTGGTTGAATCAGGAAACTGACCGATTCACTCTAATTTAAAACGAGTCGAATGCATAATCGATCCAACTCAAGATTCAAACCGACAAGACCACCGGTTCCCGGTTCAACCGATCTAACCAGCTGATACGATCCAATTTTTAAAACACTAGTGTAAATAGTTATATAGAGTTAATCAATGATAAGTAATAAAAATTTCTATATGTTTTTTAATAATTAAAAGTACAATCGTTCATAAATTATGGAAATGAAAAATAATTATAAAAATAAATATTTTCTTTATATATTAATGATTATGTTCCCATAAAAAATGATTATGTTATAAATATTCTATTCCCATAAAAAAAAATTAGATACACATTTTAAATTTAATGATTATGTCCATACAATCAACCATTCATATAATTTTTTAGTTATTTATTTCAAAAGCGAAAAGTCAACAAATTTATTATGATATGATTTTGTAAAATTATTTTACATTATAGATGGAAAATGTATTTTCTTATATATTTTTAATATAATTTTTTTTTTACATTGTTAATTGATTTGATATAATTTTTGGAATGATTATTACTAGAGACAACAAATTTATCATGAACTATGATTTGTAGTTGGATGATAAAGTGTAACAAAAATTAGTCATATTTTTTCCCCTCTTGTTCTAAACCACAAGTATATTGATGCTAATTTAGTCACAGCTGAGTGACTGAAAAGGATACAAAGTTACAAAACATATATTGATAATATAGTGTCATATAAAATACTAATGTCACAACTATTGGATGCTAATTTATGTATATACCTGGTGATTGAACAGATAGCGCCGCATCTCGCTTTGATGTTGCGGGGTCAAGACTGCATTAAGGACCCCAGTCACCGACAACCCAATCACCTACACATAAACATAATTTGGTCCCCAAATTAATTTATTATTATTTGTTAATAGCCAGCATTGACAGGTATATATAAACAAAGTTATCGTCACATAATATGTAAACTTATTTTGGATCCGTACATTGGAGAATATAAAAATTTGATGATCCCATCATACCACGTTATTAAATTTATGAAAGCTAACAAACATTTCGTCACTATATATTTTTATTAATAGAGGCCTTTGTTCAATTGAGATTTTTATAATACATAAGAAAATTGATTACAGTTGCGAATGTTACCAAGGCAGAGAGAAGAAACAAAGGGCCGCCATAGTCACCAGGCCAGAAACCATCATCGGCTTGCAGGGCTGAGTAAGATCTTAAGGCTCTTTTCAATATGCTTCCCACAATTTCCTCGTTTATGTCTTCCTCGCTTTCTATTTTTATCTTTTTCTCTTTCGTTTTTAAGCCTTTTTCCCTTTCAAACTACCAAACATGTATAATAATTAATTAGCACCCATATATGTGAACAACATCCAAAACAAAGGAAAAAACAAAACTGCCTAACGAGACTCTATTATATGGCGTGAAGTTGAATAATTGGATAATTTAAATTTTAAAGCCAAGAGAATCAAGATCACATATATGGAGATCATTGGTAATCAAAGTAAATCACGATTATTGGATCTAACCAAAAAAGTACATCGGATCAATTTCAAGAATTGGAGGATTCAAATTCCATACAAAATAATTACATTGCTTTCAATTTTTTTTATCCCATCTAAGTTAAATTAATTAAAATTGATGTCCATTAGTTTGACTATCAAATTTACACATTTAATTAAAATCAATGTTGATTAGTTTGACTATCAAATTTACACATTTAAAATCTAAATCAATTCAAATTAAAATCAAATTTATTATTATTTTTATTTAATTAATAATTAATATGTAAATGTCATTTTAATTATTTTGAAAAAAAATTGTGTTATAATACATAAAAAAATTCCATCCCTTTTCTCAAATACTTAAATAAATTAAGAGAAATTATATTTCAATATATTGACCGGTACATTTGAAATCTTTAAGTAAATTAAGAAAAGAAATTAAGAGTAACTATATTACAAATTAATCAATCTAATTAACTTTTGACAATATATCAATCTAGTTAATGTTAAAAAGTCTATTTATTTTAAGAAAAAAATATTTTAATTTTTAAAAAATTATTGGGTATTCAATGACCTAAATCAAATCAATTTGATCAATACTAGATTAATTTGATTCGGGTTTAAAAAAATATAAAATTTAAATAAATTTAATTTAATTTGTTTAAATTAGATTTTCACTTAAATTCAAACTAATTCGACCCATAAAAAAAACTAAAATTAAAGAATATATGTAATATGTGAATTTTTTTAAAGGTCAATCAGTGATTTTTAACCTTAATTATTTATGTATGATCGTATATATAGTTTAAATTTATTTTTTATGATCGTATATATGGTTTAAATTTATTTTTTTCACCCCTTTTATTCAAGTACCCCTCTTACGCTATACATATATATAGCATATAACTAAGACCAATTTTCATTTTTAAAAATGTGAAAACTATAAATTTGAACTTAAAACAATTATACGTTACATAAACAAAATTAAAAATTAAGTAGTGGTAACATGACTACTTAAAAAAAGTTATGTGATATTTTTTAATCTCAAACATTCTAATATGATAATACTATATTTATCATTTTTATTTCTCATTTGATAAAGTCCTTAAAAATTTTCTTAAATAATAACTCTATCTAATAATAATGATTATTAAATGTGATGATAATAACAACAATGATTACAATAATATTAAAAATTGTGACAATAATAATGATAATAATAATAATACTTATGATTCTAACACTATTATTATTTAAGAAATTTTAAGCGAGTCTTTTAATTAATTTAAACTTTATATTTTAATTTAAGAAAAATATTTTTGAATGATACATTGGTTAATTAAAGAATGAGAAAGGATTAATTTACTCTAAGAGTGAGTTTACCTACACTTATCTTACTCAATAATTCATGTTCTATATTAAATTTCTACGATCTAACTGTTAAATTAAAAATTCTTGATGCATAGTTTAAGTCCGTAAAATTTAAAAAATTTTAAAATTATTTAATATTTTGTTTCATTAATTTAAATTAATGTATAAAATATTTTTATTGTTATCCGTTAATTTGAATTAATGAAACAAAGTATTGAATAATTTTTAAATTTTTAAAAATTATACTAATTTAATTTATGCATTAAAAAAATTAATTTAATAATTAAATAATTAAAATTTAATATAAAATATAAATTATTGAGTGAAATAAGTATAATTAAGGTTATTCTTCAAACAAGGACATCCTCCTCTTAAAAAGAATTATATGTACCTGGAGTCTCATTAAGAGATCGGAACTGTGCTTATATTTGAAGCGGTTAGTGTTAAATTGTTGACGAAGTTGATCCACCTGAGCTCTGTCTTGCTGGTTTCCAAGATGTGGATCAAACTCCCAGAACTGTCTTCCCATATGGTTATTCATGCTGCACTCCTCCTCTTTGCTTTCTGAAAGCTTCAACTTCCACATCCTCGATCACTATCCCTTCTTCTCTTTGACTTTCTAACAATAAATTAATACTGTAACTGGCCTGGTAAGAGTCAAACATGCAAGCCAAATGTCATGAAAATATTTGGTCTAACTACATCTTCACTTTGAGTTTCAGAATATATTCCAAGACGTACAACTTGGGAGATCGTAAACATAGACAAGTGAATTGGACGAATAATGATAAAAATTGATATACCTTACTGTTTAAGGAATTAATGTTGACTTATAGGTGTTCTCTCTATTCAAAGTGGGAAGGAATATTTAAAATAAAATACATGTTCTAATTAAATTAAGCTGTGTTGTTGATGTGATTATGGGATTGTATCCAGTAGTCTAGACAAAAAAACGGAACGAAGCAAAATAGCATGCAACATTGAAGAAGAAAAAGGAAAAAGAAAAGGAACGTGTTTATTTGTTTTTATCGTCCAACACAATTTTTCTTTTTCTTTTGCATCGGAAGCAAATAATTCACAACTAGCTCGTTGCTTACCTTATCGATCAACTGCGTTTCTTTCCTGGCTGCTATATAACCCTTTTCTGATTCTTTTTGCATGCCTAGTTTGGTTCAAAATCGGTTTTTATAGGCAACTGGGTTAATTTGTTTAATCAATTTTAATGTCACCACTTGCCTTGCTCATTCGCAGTGACTATATATGGAGACAAACTCAGCCAGCATGAGAAGAGACTCAAAACAATATTATTAATATTAGTAGAGTTTTCTACTTCTTTTTATTTTTATTAAAAAAAATTGAGCACAATTATGAATTAATTATGTGAGAGACGATGAATGTCTTACAGTGAAATAAAAAACAGACTAAAAAATAAAAATATAAATAAAGTAAAAATAAAAATAAAAGAAGACAATTGTGTGAGTAGTGAGAAATTTTCATTTACAAAAAATATATATAATGTGAGATTTTTTTAAAATATTAAAAAACTAAACATAAACAAGTTAGGTGGAAATAAATGGTTTTTTTTTTTTGAAAAAATTAAAGAATAACAAAATGATTCCAATTAAAAATGAAGAAAAAAAACAATTAGGGAAGGAGATATCCCATTTATTTATTGTTATAGATTTTGAAGGACAAGGTTTAATTCCAACATGATAACAAAAAGCTTATCTCTAATTTTTATTATTTAATAAAATTGTATGTGTAATAATATATTGTTAAAATATAAGAACAAATTGATAAGTAATATAGTGGGAAGTTTGTTCTAATTTAAAGTGTGGAGACATAGTTTGATTTTTCCTTCTACCAATAGGCTTGTATTTAAAATTTTAGTATTTTAAAAATCAGTTTTAAAACCAAACCAGTTCCTTAGGTTGTCAATTTTAAAAATCTGGGGCTCAATCTTATTAATTAGATTTGGTTTGATTGCATAAATTATTTAAAAATAAAATAAAATTGCACTACATATTGTTACTATACTCTCTCTCTCTCTAAACTATATCATAAAAGTGGTCTCTTTTCGATAAGAAAGAGCAATGACTCCTTTTAAAATCCTTAAAGATTATTGAAAGATAAGACTTAACACTTTAGACAATGAAGGATATATATCTTATTTGAATCTTTAAATAATAATATATGACATTCATAATTCATTAGATAAAAACACGTGATCAATCCTTCAAATTTATAAGGGGAGTATGACAAGAAGAATAAGGGAAACATTTTTAAGATTGAATTCAAATATGTCATTGAGATAGAAAAAATTGGAGATTTAAAAAGGTTAATAATTTTTTATTAAATGTTTAATACATTATTTTGTACTTGAACTTTTTTGAAATTTTCAATTTGATCCCTAAATTAAAAAATGTAATTAAATCCTTTATTTTTTTATTATATTTTTGTACTTTAGTTTTTATGATTAAACATCTGTTTACAATCTATACAATTTCACAAAATATTCTTGATATATATGTTGATGATGACACAAATTAAATAATTATCTAATATAGTTGTCCAAATGTGTGGATGTTAAGAATATTTTTATGAAATTTCATAAATTGTAAATGAGTTTCTAACTATAAGGTTTAAATTACAAAAAAATAACAATTAAAGGACCTGATAACAAAAATTATTAGTTTAAAAATCTAATTAAAATTTTTTTAAAAATTCAAAGACTAAATGATGTATTAAATTTTAATTAAGGTTTCATTTGGCCCAACATTTTTTCAACTTATTTTTTTCTTAAAAGAAAAAAGTCAGGCCAAATACTTTTTTGTAAAAAGCTCTAAAATAATTAGGCTAATTATTTTTTATAGTGGAAATATTGAAAACCTGCAACTTTTGATTAAGCTAGTAGGAACAACTTTTTATGGCTTAGACGGAGAGTATTTATATAATATTTAGACGGAGATAGAAAATAAGCTAGTAAGACTACAAATCAATGTTAATAAAGGATATTTTATTTTTACCCGTCAATATTTACAAATACTCTATCATTGCACTGATAACGGATTACTCTCATTTCATCATTTTTTTAATAAATAAAAGCAAGACATGGAGTGTCTCATTTTCTCCATAATATATAATTTATATTTAAATATATTTTTAATTTTTTGTAAAATTATTTTCTGCATAATATATAATTTAATTTAATAAATTTTTAATTTTTGTAAAATAAATAATTTTGATCTTGATCTTGTAATTTTTTTTATTCTTTTAAAATACATAAATATTATTTTTAGTCTTTATAAAATGAATAAATTTTGATTTTAATTCCTGTAAAATATTTTTCTTTGATTTTTGTCCTTCTAAAATCTAAAATTTATTTTTAATTCATAATGATCATTTTAAGATAGATAAATAACACTCATTTTAAAGATATGTAAAATTCTTTATAAATGTTAAAAATCAATATGATATTAATAATGGTTGTAAGTAACACAACATAGTTACTTAACCTTTTAATATATAAAAAGTAGTTAAAATTATCACATAAAAATAAGGGACTAGAAATAATAATTTTATAAAAATAAAAATAAAAATAAAAAATTTACAAAAATCAAAACTTATTGATTTTTTAAAGACTAAAAATATATTTAATTTTATAATTTATAAATATCTATAACTATTAATAATAAACAAAGTAAGTAATAATCTATAACTCTTAATAAAAAAAACACTTCTTTTTGGAGAGAATCTTGGTGTACTTCAACACCTTTTTGTGATCGGTATAGTAGGCTATTTACTATTACTACTACTAAGGACATTTCAGTTTCAAATATGTTTGTTCGTAGAGAATGTGAATTTGGGTGGAATTTAGAGTTGGAGAAGGCCATTATTTGAGTGGGAGTTATCATAATTGTCCTTGCTATTGCTAGATCTGAGTATGATTCGACTTCATGATAATATTGATGATACTTGGCGTCGGAAAGCTGACTCTTAAGGTTTTTATTTTGTCAAATCAGCTTATCATGCCATTATAAATGACTCTATATATGCAGAGATACCTTTGCATAAGTTTATTTGGTGCAGACTAGTTCCCTCTAAGGTCTCTTGTTTGCTTAGAGGGTGATGCTTGATAGAATTCCTTCAAAGGTAAATCTTGTTAAGAGGAATGTTATCCCAAATTCTGTTGTTGGGTGTGTGGTGTACACATCAGGTGGAGACTGCTTCACATATTATGTTTGAGTGTTATTTTGCCTACAATATATGGATGCTTTATTTGGAATGGTGTGGTTTTTCTTATGTTTTGCCAAATACATACACTGGCCATTTTGCACAATTTTTGGGGTTGCCCAATTGTAACCCAAACATGAGATATAAATGGTCTGTGATATGGTTGACTATCCTCTGGAGCTTATGGCTAGCAAGGAATGCAGTTGTTTTTTACGATAAGATTTTTTCTACAACAGATCTGCTTGAACTGATAAAGCTTCGCTCCTAGAAATGGTTAAAGGCTAAAGACCACAACTTTTGCTATCAAATCTCTTCTTGGTCTACACAACCATGTGCATGTCTTAATTTTTTAAGATGAGCTTGCTACCTGTTGTGATTGTTGTTTCGTGAAGGGGTGCCTGTTATTTTGGTTATAATTTGCAAACTCTGGTTCCTTGTTCGGCATCATAAGTTTTGGCTGGTGGTTTTTTTAATTGTCATTATCTCCACGCCATGTGCTACAAGTTTGTTGCATCTAGTTTTAGTGTATCACAAGTATTGAATTGTTAGTTATTAGCTGTTGAAGTTTTAGTAAATTTCTTTGTAATTAGCTTAAATATTCATTCAGAAATATGGTTTGTTTTAGTGGTTTATGTTTGGTGAATTGGTGATTTATTACCAATTTACTCTGCTATGTTTTAGCTTTGTATAGATTAGAGTACCCCTTATACTCATTTTTTAATATTATTCACTTTTACCTAACAAAAAAAAAACTCTAATAAAAGAAATATGTTATTTTAGTATCAGATTTCTAAATTCTTTTACCTCTCAATATTTACAACTACTCTACTATGATACGGTTAACTGATTATTTTCATTTCATGGTTTTTTTTTTAAGTAATAGCGAAGTGCGAAATACTTATTTTTTCAAGTATATATAAAAGAAATAAAATTAATTAGTTTTAATTAATATAATAATTTAAAATTTAAAGTTTATTTTCAAAATATTTAAATATAATTAAATTATGTTAATGTGAATTATATTTAACGATACTGCTTATAAATCAAAGAATAAATTTATAATAAATTAAATATATAAAATGAAATTATTAATTAATACAGTTTAAAATAAATATATCTTTTTATATTATAACCAAAATAATATTCTTATTTTCTTTTATATAGGTCGAGACAGTAAATTATAATTTCTAGGACTATTTGATAATTTACGAAATTGCGTCTCAAGTTGACAAAATTATTTGGATTAAAATTAAGTAAGTAGATTATTTTGTGATGTACTAATTGCCCAGTCCAGCTAAGTTATGTTTTTGGAGTGAATATCTTATAAAGTAAAATAGCAAAGTATGTTTAAAGTAATAAAATTATTTATATAACATTTAAAATATAAAATTTGTCACACCGATTTTATTGTTTATATGCATTCATTATTTTCATTTCATTTATGTAAAATATAGGTTAAATTATATTTTTATTTTTATTAATTCGTAATTTTGATTTTTTTATTTTAGAATATAGATATTTAACCTTTTTAATTTTAAAAATATAAAATTTAATCTTTAGATTAAATAGATATTTATTAATCATTAAATTTTAATATTTATTTATAGTTAAGTGATGTAATATTCAATAACATACATTTAGAATATAAAAAAAATAAACAAATATATGTAAATAAGATTTTTATTTATAAAATAATTATCAATTAATTCTAAAAATAGATATAAATAAAGATTTTTTATATTTTATTTTTTAGTTTTTATTTTTATATCACATCATTAAATATCATATCTCTTGAGTGATGACAAATCATCATATAAAGTCAAAATTTAATAATTTAATAATATAAAATTGACATTAAGATTAAAATTTTGTTTTTTTTTAAATAAAAGGATAAAATATCTCTATTTTAAAATAAAAATACTAAAATTATGGATCAACAAAATTAAAGAAATTAAAAATGTTAATTATTCTAAAATATAACTCTAATTATTCTCATAGAATTTGACTCGTTTCCAATACTAACATACAATGTTCATTTTCTTTTAATTAAAACAAAAAAAAATATTTATATAATTTTTTATCTAATTCAGTTTTTATTTATCATAATTATTTATAAATTAAAGTTTAATATTTTTAAAAAATTACTAATAAATAAAATAATTTAATACTATAATATAAATTATTTATCATAAATTTAAAATATAATTTATATTTTTAAATATAGTATTTATTTGTATATATAATTTATTATAAATTTTAGTTATATATAATAAATATTTAACCAATACATACACAAATTAAAATACTAATAAATGATAAATAGAAAAAAAAAGTATTTAAATTATATTTATATACATCGATTATTTTTATTTCATTTAAGTAAATGTGACTCTAATTACCATTTTCTCTTTGAACTCGTTGTTTACAATACAAGTATCAAGAATTCTTTTTTTTTTTTTTTTAAGTTAAAACAAAATATTAAAGTTTTCTAATTAAATATATTTAGATATTAAAATTAAATGATAAAATAAGAAAAAAATTATTTAAATTGAAAATTTGATGCATATATTATTTTATATATATATATATATATATATATATATATATTAGTGTTAAAAAAAGAAAAAAGAAGAAAATATTTGTAACAATCCAACAAGTTACTACACTTAATATAACATAATTACTACATAACAAAAATATTAAATGCATTCAATTATCCTAAGGCTATCATATAATAGTTCATGGTCATTCATACAATTCAATACATGTATAGGGGCAGAAAATATAAGAATTCCTACATAGTTGACTGAAGCATAAATCCTCTTATAGGATTGCATATATACCTTGTACATATATTCAATCTACATAAACTACACAATTATATACAAAATATTCTTAATCGTTGGTCAAACATTTATGCAACAATCATGCTACATCAGAG
Organism: Cajanus cajan; assembly: GCF_000230855.2. Lineage (NCBI taxonomy): Eukaryota > Viridiplantae > Streptophyta > Magnoliopsida > Fabales > Fabaceae > Cajanus > Cajanus cajan. The sequence goes on along the minus strand of NC_138517.1, from coordinate 522,020 downwards.
TAATATCACTAAAACTGGGTTACCACCATCATGACCTTGCATAGCTAACCACGGTCTCAACATGCATATCTAAGCCTCATATGAGATTAGTCTACTAACTACCCTTTAAATACTAAGCACCTTTCCAACAATCAATTAAAAATTTTATCTATCAACTTTATACTTTACTTAGTTAGTCACTTTATATATGTATGACTCAACACTTGGTCCCCATATAGATTCCACATAAAACCTAGAGGAAACAACAACCATTCAAAAGTCAACTTATTGAAGAGTTCGCAACTTGTACTCTCGAAACACCACAACTTATATCCATACAATGTGATATTTTAATTTTTAAAACAACTTTACTCTCCTCTAGTTTTATGTATCTCAACTATGACATTTATCTTCACCGCATGTGTAACAACTTAATCAAATATAACATCATACAACTTTGCAACTTAATCAATTTATCAACTTACATCTCAAACAACTTCAAACATCGCTATACATTATCCTAAATCAATACATAATGAACTACCATCATACAACATCAACTATATAATTAAATCATCATTCTTCATTCCTTAATCAACTTAGAATATCAAGTTTTCATTCGACAAGTCACACTTGAAGTCACTATTCTTATGCCCGACGTTAATTGAGGTAAAAAGCCTTTAGTCTGCCCATATCAGTGCCAATCTACATATGTCTGACGTGGATGAGACAGAGAACCTCTGAGTCAATCACGCCTAGTGTGGTCAAAGCCACGTCCAACCTCATTTAGGAAGATAGTCTCTATTTAACTCATGTCTGACGTCACAACATTGGTGTTGGATGTTGTCTAGGCAAACAGTCTTTATCTTGATCACGCTTGACACCACTCATCTTGGGGGCTCAACGTCACTGAGTTAGAGAGCTTCTTGAGTCCTTACACCCGACACCACTCATTATAGTCTGATGTGACTAAGTCAAAGAGTTCCTCACTAGCTAACATTCGAGGTTACCAATATCATGCTTGGCATGATTAGAGCAAAAATCCTTTAACTTGAGTCATATCTAACGTTATGAAGGCGTCCCCAATGCAATGAGAATTTTTGTACTTGAAAGAATCTTATTTTGACTCAATACACCTAAAACACAAAAAATGCCAACATGCAACATATAATGCAATATCTAGACATCATAAATAGCTCAAAATCAGCTCAATACACAATATGTAACCATTAAACACCAAATTCCCTGTGATCTCATAAGACACCATCAAGAAACAACTTTTCAAGCATTCTCATCGACACATAATCCAATTTAGAAGAGCGTAGGAAGAAGAATGTGATCTCGTACGTCTTTGACTTTGAGATTCCTACTCCGGGAGTTTAAATCTCCAACTCACTCAAGTGGATCAATTATAGGGAAAGAGAAGAAATGATTTTTAGTAGGAAAAGAGGAAGAAGCAAACTTGTGGTTCTAAAGACCTTCTCTCTACTTTTTCTTAAAATATGAACTTATATATCTTTACTCCAAATAACCCAATTAACTCTAACCAAAACTATCTCAAGAACAACTTAATTCTCAAAGACCCCTTAATCCTTATAGTTCTAAAATAACAATAATATATGATAGGGGTTATAATAATACCGATGTAACTTTTACTAAGTATTACACTGCTCAATAACTTTATATTAAATATGAATTTGTAAATCCAGCCGTTAGATTGAAAGTTCTTTACTCTTAGATTATATATACAAAATTTTATATTAATCCAAGATGATTTGATACTTCATTCTTATAAAACAAAATTGATGTGATATATTCATTTCAAAATATACTAAAATATGAACATTTTGATTACCTTCAAGTTGTTGTTCAATTTTAACAAAAATTTGATATACAAATATAAAGTGATATGAACTTTCAATCTAACGGTTGGATTTACAAAAATTTACAATTAATATAAAGTTATTGAGTGGTGTAATACTTAGTAAAAATTATACCGGTATAATTATAACCCCCCTTATATATATATATATATATATATATATTAAAATTGGTTATGTAAACATAATTAATCAAATATTTGGAAAAATAAATAAAAAAATACATTCACATTCAAAGAAAATGAAATGAGTGTATAATTCATTAATAGACTTATAATAAATTAGTGAGGTCGAGGTATTTTGTACCTCTAGGTACTTTGTACCTCTATATTTATTATATCTTCGTGCTTCTAACTATCACAATCCTTCCCCATCCAGTCATTAAGCTAATTCTAATGGTTTAAGAAGAAATATTATTTAATATATTTAAAAATAGATAAAATGTGATATAAAATTATTAAATGTTACTACCACTTATTCTAATTATAAGTAATATATGACAAATCATCAAGACACAAAAAAAATAAATTAATATAGTTACTTTTGATAAATTATACTATAAATTCAATTTTTATTTTAAAATATACTCTTTACTTTAAGATATTATTATATTTTAATATTAATTATAATTGAATAAAAAATAAAGTTAAAAATAAATAAAGATATAAAACTAATTTGTTTGTTATATAATTCAATATTTCATATTAAATAATTTAATTTGTCAAAAATAACTAATAATTAATTAATGGCACATTAAAGTTTACGTGGAACGAATTGAATGATGATATTAAAACTGCCTATTTTCTTTGGCAAGTTATAGATAGAGGATTTTAACTTTTAATACCTTTGGATAAGAACAACCAAAATGTAAACATTTGTCTTCATTTATTCCATTAGGCACAATGACCTCTAACTTTTGATATTGCATGATTTGCATCTAAATCCTAAGTATTCAATAGCAAGATGCAATGGAACCTTATAATTAAAGTACAATATTAAAATTAAAATGAAAAACCTTGTAATGAATCCTTAGAATTAAAGTGCAATATTAAAACATTAGAACTTATTTTGTAATATAGAAAATGATAATAGAAGTCCACGTCTGAAAATGGAGCAGGCATTAGAAACCTCTATATACAATTCAACACCAAATAAATTGCCATTTTCAAGTAAATGTGTGGGACTAAAATTACAATTACCCATACATTCAATTAATACCAAGTTTAGAACAATTGATTATTATTATTATGAAATGAAAAAGAAATTGAAGTGTTGAGGCCTGGGTCGCAAAGTAAATTGTTTGGGCCAGGCAGACATGAAGATGGAGTAGCAGTACTTGGCAAGCTCCGCCCCGGTTGGATTGCAGTTATTGATATAAATTAAATAAAATGCAGGGAATTGAATGGTTCCGTAATGCAGATGCTATCTTTTCGTACTTGAATTGAACACCACCACCACCACCACCACCACCAGCCCCCTCTACTCTTTCCTTTGACTCATTGTTTAGCCCTCTTCCACACTCAGGTCTCACTCCCACTCCTACTCACGCTACAAATTCCTCATTTCTTTCACCACCCATTCTCAATGCAAATGCAACTCTTTCTCCTTTTCAGGAATAATAATAATAATAATAATAATAATGTGGAAGCTCAAGATTGCCGAGGGAGGGAGTCCCTGGCTTCGGACACTCAACAATCACGTTGGAAGACAGGTCTGGGAGTTCGATCCTAACCTTGGATCGCCGCAAGATCTCCTTGAAATTGACAAAGCTCGCCAGAATTTCCACGATAATCGCTTCACTCACAAGCACAGCTCTGATCTACTTATGCGCTTGCAGGTCTCTCCTCAATTCTCCATTACAAATTACTTTATTCTACCAACGTCATTTCATTTCCTTATTATGTTACTTATGCTGTGCGATGTCCTACTATATTTTGCTGTCAAACCTACGTTTCTCATATAAAAAATAATTTGACCGTCTAAGTTAAACTATCTCAACGTAGTTTGCGAGAGAGAACCCAATAAGCGAAGTCTTACCCAAAGTTGGAGTTCAAGATATTGAGGATGTGACCCAAGAGATTGTGACCACAACATTAAAAAGGGCTGTAACTTTCCATTCAACTCTCCAGAGTCATGACGGACACTGGCCTGGAGATTATGGAGGTCCCATGTTTCTCATGCCTGGCTTGGTAACTTATGTTTTCAATCTTTTCGTCTTATTTGTCGGACTCATTCTATGCTATATTTGGTTTGGTATTTAGATATTTGTCTTCTCTCCCTACTCATTACTATGAGATCCCTATACTATCTGGGGTATACACTTTAACAGGTAATCACTCTGTCTATCACTGGGGCGCTGAATACAGTGTTAACTGAAGAACACAGAAAGGAAATATGCCGTTACCTCTATAATCATCAAGTAAGAACTTTCCACCAGTTTGCTCCTTAATCTACGGGCTTCTCCTAATTAGTTAAATGTAATTGCAGAATAAGGATGGTGGGTGGGGTTTGCATATTGAGGGTCCAAGCACCATGTTTGGCTCTGTCTTGAGTTATGTTACTCTGAGATTGCTTGGTGAGGGACCTAATGATGGACAAGGGGAATTGGAGAAGGCACGTGACTGGATTCTAGGGCATGGTGGTGCTACTTTAATAACGTCATGGGGGAAGATGTGGCTTTCAGTTAAGATCTTAACCTTATTTTGATGATAGACATGGTAGTCTGGTATATTTATATCTAATTTTATTGTGGGATAGGTACTTGGAGTGTATGAATGGTCTGGAAATAATCCCCTGCCCCCTGAGATATGGCTCCTTCCATACATGCTTCCAATTCACCCAGGTTCTTGCTCTTTATTCTGTTTGCATGTTATAACTTGTTCACAGAGAAGACATACTATGGAAATTTACAAAAAGGAACCATGATTAAAAAAATTCTGGTTAGGAACAATTAGCCAATTTAACTGGTTAAAATGTTAATATGAGTCAGGTTGAGAGGAATAATGAAGGTGGTAGAATCCTGCCAACTTAATTAAGAAACCTGAGTTTGATGGTGAAGAAATAAATTTAGTTTGGGTTGAACAAGGTCCACTTAAATTTGCATAAAAGATTTATTATGTAAAGTTTACACTGTAATTTTTGTTTTGCTGTTCTGTCTGTCAGGGACCTTTTGTGATCTGGTTCTGGTGTACAATTTTATGTTGTGAGGGAAATTAGAAAGCTATTGCACATATAAGAATATTCGTGATAAAGAACATAAATACTATGTTAGAAATGTAATATAAAACCATTCATGTCCATTTTTACCAATAAGCCACCTAAAACTAAAAGCTTAAGGTTTTGGAATTTTTGGTTCATGGCATGGTATTACCTCCTATGTGACCGAGTAGTCTGATGTTCACTCCTTGCAGTTTTCATTCTTCTAATAAAAAGTTGAATTTTAGCACAAGGTAGGTGGACTTATGCATTATCCGCGCTTTCAAGTCCAAAGGTCTCTTGCATGAGGGGATCTGTTAGAGATGTAATATAGAATTATTTATGTGCCTGCCTTCACCTAAAAGATTAAGCTTTTGGGTTTGTTGGTTCTTGGCATACTGTATCCAGATTTTTGAAAGATGGCATCTGTTCATGATTTTACGTGGCATATGGTATACCTGAGAAAAACGTGATATTCATGAATCTTTATAAAATGCATTCATTGTTAATTAGGTTGTCTATAGTCATCTTAAACATTGTTTGATGTTGCATTCATTTTTTATGTAAACAGGTAATAAATCATATTTTTATGCCTTACAGGAAGGATGTGGTGTCACTGCCGGATGGTCTATTTGCCGATGTCCTACTTGTATGGCAAGAGATTTGTTGGTCCAATCACACCAACAATATTATCTTTGAGAAAAGAGATTTTTACTGTACCATATCATGATATAGATTGGAACCAGGCTCGCAATTTGTGTGCAAAGGTTAGTGAAACTGCTAAACTGGTCCTATGAAAATATTATATGATAATTGTTTTCCTTGGATTTTTTTTTTCAATTGTACATGAAGGATTTTATATCTATAAATAAAATTTGGCATTTGATTTTTGAATTTCCAACTACCTATTTAATTGTGCTGGAGATAAGAGTTACATGTGGATTACCTTTGTGTTTTTGTGCAGGAAGACTTGTACTATCCTCATCCGCTTGTGCAAGATATTCTTTGGGCATCTCTACACAAGTTCGTTGAGCCAGTTCTGATGCATTGGCCTGGCAAAAAGTTGAGGGAAAAGGCTATTAGGAATGCAATAGAGCATGTACATTATGAAGACGAGAATACTCGATATATTTGCATAGGTCCTGTAAATAAGGTAATTGTGGACAGGGGTCAGGCATCTACAGGGCCTCCTTTCAAATTGTTCATTGTTCTTTTACTTTCCAGCTGTTATTTTCATTGTGTTGTATTATTTTATGGAGGCCTTAGCTTCCCTTGCATGTTTCAGTTATCGAATAATTTGTGTTTACTACCTAAACCAGTAAATGCTTATGAGTACTGACTACTTAGTTGTTATTATGGTTTTATTCAGGTGTTAAATATGCTTTGCTGTTGGGTGGAAGATCCAAATTCCGAGGCCTTCAAGTTGCATCTTCCAAGGATTTATGATTATCTATGGATTGCTGAAGATGGCATGAAAATGCAGGTCACATATTAATCAACTTATTTTCACCTAGCCTGAATGATGAAGTGATGTGTTCTGTTCAATTGGAAATATTCACAGATGATTAGGAGTGATATGGACATACTGTTGACTGTTTTTTCTCTATGATGTAATATGCGGAACTAATGTTACTGCATTATTGAGCTTTTCTTAAGGTCATATGCTAGAGTCTAAAACACACGTTACAAATTTAACTTGTAATCAATTTTTTGTTGCAGGGCTACAATGGAAGTCAACTATGGGACACTGCATTTGCTGTCCAAGCAATTATCTCAACTGATCTCATTGAAGAATTTAGTCCAACTATAAGAAAAGCTCATACCTATATTAAGAATTCACAGGTGTTCTTTTGCATTTATCATTATAAGTTGCATTGATTTTCCGTTGTTGATCAGAAACTTCCTCCTCTTTTTTTTAAAGGTTTTGGAAGATTGTCCAGGTGATCTTGATAAATGGTATCGTCACATTTCAAAAGGTGCTTGGCCTTTTTCCACTGCAGATCACGGATGGCCTATTTCTGACTGCACAGCTGAAGGACTGAAAGTAATTATTGATAAAACAAATTAGATCTGCTTATTTCATTCTTCAACTTTGATTCATTTTTTTTTTCCAGGCTGTTCTATTACTATCCAAAATTCCGCCAGAGATAGTTGGTGAGCCATTGAATGCGAAGAGATTATATGATGCCGTGAATGTCATTCTCTCATTACAGGTAACTATACTTCTCATGATTCAAGCCAGATTATTTAAATAGTTTAAAAAAATATACCATGGAGATCATTTTATGCTATTACTTTATTGTTTCCTTCCATGTTTATAATGCTTATATCAGTAAGATGACTAAGTTATTCACTGATCCTTTTAAAATTCTTCACCGAGTAGTATATTACTGCAAATTGTATTTGATATTAACTTGGCTATATATCTTAAAAATGAAATGTACCACTTTGTATGTTCAATCTGTTTGGAGAATCAACTGTATTATTCAAAATCATTTTCCCCATCATTGCAGAATGAAGATGGTGGCTTTGCAACATACGAGCTTAAACGATCTTATGATTGGTTGGAGGTAGTCTTCTCTCATTATTTAGCCTATTCTCATTAATTTTAGTATATCTTCTTTGAAATGTAAAACACATAATGACATGGGACATGTGTTTATCTTCCCATGGGAAGAACTATATCCATACTTCTTGTTTTAAAGCTTTTAATTTAGAGGCAGTGCTCCTTAAGCTCCCTTTATATGTTATGAAATTATATGACGTCATAAATAGATTTCAACTATAATATAGCTTCCTTTAATTTCACTAGAGTTTTTGCTGTACTCTCTTTCTATGCAAAACAATTATCATTAAAAATTGGAAATAAACAGCTAGACTATTTGAAAATCATATAACTCAATACCACAACTACCTTTTTCAATTCACATGTCAGGTCGTAAAGCACAAGTTCTTGGATCGATACTACAAAAGCAACTACAAGTTGAATCATAGTTAACTTTTTCAGCTTTCATTGGACTAACCTTTAGGTTACAGAATTATTGCCCAATAATTGATCCAGACAATTTGAGACTTTGTTTTCTGGATTAAATTTAAGATATAAACACACACATTGCTGATAATGCTTTCTCTGTTGTCAGATAATCAATCCTGCTGAAACTTTTGGTGACATTGTTATTGACTATCCGTAAGCTCATACTTGTCAAATTTTAGTTTTGTATCCATCTTCCATTCCACCTACTCTTCCATTTCATATTTATTTTTTAATGTTTCGTTATTGTATGCACTATAGTTATGTGGAATGTACATCAGCAGCAATTCAAGCTTTGGCATCATTTAGGAAATTATATCCTGGGCATCGCCAAGAAGAAATACAACATTGTATTGAAAAAGCCACTACCTTTATTGAAAAAATACAAGATTCAGATGGTTCATGGTTTGTGCCTCCCATTTGGGAGTTACTTTTTCCTTAACATTTCAATTGATCTGCATGGAATTGAACTTTTTTGTTAAGTAGACCTCTAACCACTCAAACTGCTAAACAGGTATGGTTCTTGGGGAGTTTGCTTCACTTATGGTGCTTGGTTTGGGGTAAAAGGTCTGATTGCTGCTGGAAGGAATTTCAGTAATTGCCCAAGTGTCCGTAAAGCTTGTGAATTTTTGTTGTCCAAGCAGCTCCCTTCTGGTGGCTGGGGAGAGAGTTATCTGTCGTGTCAAAACAAGGTCAAATTTTCTGTTTCAAATGTCAATATCAGTTTTTTTCTCCTACTCAGCACTATCTATAACTACCACCTGCTTATCACAGTCTTTCTGACCAGTGTCCCCCCCTCCTCCCCTCCTTATTTCTGACCAGGTCAAATTTTCTGAATTAATGCCTTGGTTCCAAGAGATGTGTGCAAAAGTGCAATTAAAGAGTGTGCTATATGATTAAAATTATTGAGAAAAATCCAAGTTCCACATTGTCTAGAGATAAGGCAAATAAAGAATTCATAAGTGGGGCCAACACTTTTGTACACGCAATAATATCAAGAATAAAAATCCCTTGAAATGTCCATAATTTGAATTTGCCTGATCTCAACCATACTATGAAATTAATAGCATTAAAGGATTCATAATTTGACAGTTTGTTTTACATACCAAGGGAAATAAATTATCATCACACATTTTCTGTATGACATAAATTTCATATATTTGTCCCTAGAGATGTGGAATCTATTATGGCAGAGACCTGTGAAAAAACATCAGTGGAAAGCACAATTCAAGAAGATGAATTAATGAAACATATTTCTTACAAGTGGTTCTTGGAAATGAACTTTTACATCAAGATTTTAAATCAACACTGAGTGAGAATACTGGATTACTTTTGGCGATTTAATTGATGAGATTTCTTGAGTTATCTTCCTAGCAATTTGTCTTTGTTCAGGTGTATTCAAATCTGGAAGGCAACAGGTCTCATGTGGTGAACACTGGGTGGGCAATGCTGGCTCTCATTGATGCTGGACAGGTATAAAACAAAGTTTACCACTTTTGTTATGCAGCCATTATATTGATTAGTTTATTATTGCAAAAAAATAAAAACCCATTTTTCATTTATCATAGGATAGTTAATCATTTTCACAATTTTAATTAAAGGGCCCTTTTGCTTTTTAGTCGAGTAGCTTGGAGATAGATACAAGGGTAATCCTGTGTGCAAAGGTAAGGTTTCCTTGTGACCTGGAGGTCACAGGTTTAAATCTTGGAAATAGCTTCTCTGCTCGCGAGGCTAATGCTGCGTATATCTATCACCAGACTACATCTTCCCAGACCACATTAGGTGGAAGCCTTGTACCTAGCCGCCCATTTAGCTTAGAGATTGACATATCCGTGGCTGAATAAATTCATAATTTCATATTAATATACTTAATTAATTGTCTAATATTGTCATAGAATTTTGATTTTCTATTTAATTTTTCAAACTTCATTTCCTTTCTGAGATGTGTGAGAATAAGTAATAAGTAATAACTTAGTTGGAGTTAAAAAATAATGTTTTTAGTGTATCATAAGAATAATAAGCTGTCTTCCTCTACCTTCAATTGGCAGTTGAGGGCTAATAGTTATGGTCATGCCAAATGTGATTTCAACACTATGCCTTGTTGGTGGAGGGAGGTGGAGTTTAGGGAGAAGCCTAGGTTTCTCACGTTGGTTTGTTTGTTGGAGAATAAAAAATATGAGGACATTAACTGGTAATAAGAATATTATAGCGAAAAGAATATATTTGGTATAATTATAAATTGAGATATACTGTATTTATTTATCATTTCTCGATTCAAATTCACTTGTTATTCAAATACTACTATTACATTTCCACCCCCCAGCCCACACACACAGATTGGGGGAGGGAGGATAAATAGATTTGAAATGTGATTATTTTATGTCATTTTTAGATAGCCAAGGATTGAAATCTCCTGTTTCCCTTTCCTATATCCTTCCTTTTCCCTCTAATAAAAAAGTGACATGTGGTTAAAAGGTAGCATTTCCTCTTATGTTTGGTAGGTTGGTCACCCATGGACTCCTATGTTGAGGAGCTCAACCACACAATATATTGCTATGATGGCTGATGGAATAAAAACAGAGAAATAAAAGAAGATTTACATATAATTCTAATGGTTTGTAAAGGCATATGATAGAGTGTATTGGAAAAAAACATAAGTTTCACTTATCTTAAATCATTAAAAAGGGTCATCCATTATTTATCTATGCACCAACCCCAACAATACTAGGCGTGAAGGAGTGTATTGGAAAAAAAAAAAATCTAACTAGTTTTGTAAAGATAAGGCCAACATAAGGTATATAAGTGGGAGACAACTCTCCTTTTAGAAGTTGATTTTGTAGGGTTGAATTAGGACCAAACTCACATTCTATAAGATAGTATTAGAGTTATCCTAGATTATTAGAAAGGGTCATCTATCATTTATCTACGTACTAAGCTCAATAGTGCCAAGCATAAGGGGTGTATTAGGAAAAATTCAAGTTCTACATTGACTAATGATAAGGCTAAAATACTACCTCCTTTCCTATTTATAAGACCCAACTTAAAATAATTGTTTGTTCCTTTATATAAGATCCAATTCATATTGTTTCATATATTAATTATTTTTAAACTAAAATATCCTTAATGTGTGTTCTCTTAATTTAGTAAAATGCATTAAAGTATTAATTAAAAAAGATAAATAGTATAAGATGTACACTCTAATTAGTTAAAAGATATATGAATATTAATTAAGAAAGAGAAGTGGTATAAGAGTAATTTTAGGGGAAAAATATAAATATGGCAAATTTATTGTTATCAATTAAATTAACTACTTTTCTTAATATTGATGAATTAGGTAATTGACTCTTATATATAGGAATGGAGGTAGTAGTGTACATAAGTGAGAGAGTAATTCTCATATTAAAATTAGACTCAAATTCACATTCGAAGAAAGTGTTAAGTGAGGTATTGTGAAAGGCCCAAGAAAAGAAAGGAGGAGGCATATTGCCAATGTTTGAGTGATCAAAGATATGCTTGATGGGATCTCAACTAATGTGAGAACAAGGTGGGGAGGGGAGGAAGGGGTCATAGCAGGTTTTTCCTATAACTATATGTCTACATCAAGTGTTAACTCGGTCTGAGCTGGTGCCATTAATGCCTTTTACAGATGATGTAATCCTAGTTGGAAAATTGAGTTAAGAAATAGATAGAAAACTAATGTTATTGCCCGGGTCAGCCTTGAACTTTTTGGTGCCCTGGGCAAAGAGAAAAAATAATGCCCTCATTAATATTTGAATATTATTTATAACCCCAATTTCCAAACCTAAAAATGTAAACATATATTGTATAAAAAATGACTATAAGTTATCATTAGAAATCATTATTTAATGAAAAAACGGATCAATTAAAGATTTCATCAGATTAAGATGGGTCATGATTTAATATATAGAAAGAAAATCAAATAAATTAAAGATAAAGGAAAAAAGAAAAATTAAAGACAACTTTTTTTTTTCTTTTTATGATTTTATGTTAACACTTAACACTTATGAAAGTTCACATTAAGAAAGAAATAAAAAAGAGGAAATAAGTCAATAACATATTATACTTTCCTCTTTATATATAATATTACCGAATTATTTTTCTAAATTTATCGGTATATTTTTGTTGATTAGTGGAAAAATTGATTATTGATTAATTGTCATAGATTTTTAATAATTTAATAATTTGTTTTTTTTTTATATTATATAAACTAAAATATTGTTTTTTGGGTACCCCTCCAACAATTGGGTCCTGGACGGTCATTCCACCAGCTTTAAGTCAGGGCCGCTACTGGTTATTGCAATCAAAGCCATCATTGTTTTATTTTATGCATCTAAAACTAACATCGCCCCTTTAATAGACAAAGAAAACATCATTTTACATATATAACTAATAAGAAAAGGAAAAATAACACTATTTAGATATTTAATTTCATTATAAATAATTATGATTGTGTTCCAAATATCTCTGTAGGGTTCTTGACAAGTTTTGCATTAACTACCAATAACCTAATACAACTCTCTTTATTCGGGTTTGATATTAACTATGAGACCATATCATTTTACCTTGTAGGATAGGACTATTGTTGTTGTCCAAATATCTTATGTAATGATCTATTTATATTATTACTATTTTTTAAAATCTCAACAAATCTCTAAACACTTAATATTATCTACATAATAATCTATGTTTTAAATTTAACTTTCTACCAAGCTTCCTGTCCTGAGTTATGATGAATTGATGATTACTTTTCTTTTTGTCACTACATACTGGTTTTCTATCCTAGTCGAATGATTGGACTTTTGATGTTTACCCAAATAATTGTATGCTTTGTCAATGCATTCTGGGCAGCTGATTACATCCTTATATCTGACCCTTATTCTACGGGAGAAATGCAGAACAAAAATGATGTCCAGATTGTACTTGTTATGTTCTCAGTCTTACTCCTTTCATAATAATGAAACAGGCCAAGAGAGATCCGACACCACTGCATCGGGCAGCTGCATACTTGATAAATTCCCAACTGGAGAATGGTGACTTTCCTCAACAGGTACCGAGGCCACCGACCATATAATTTACTTTGTTTTTATTCACTCCTTACACGTGTATAGGTTGCATAAGTATTCAAATGTGTAAAGTAAGAAAGTAAGCATGCATCTACTCTTGTTTCAAAGTTAGTAAAAATTATGAGGTATTTTAATTGGAATCAGTAGTAGATGCATCTTTATTTTATTTTACTTTATTCATTTATTCACTTTAAGGAGGATAAATCCAGAATGTATTGTTGACTTTAAGTGTTGAAATCATTTTGATTGTGTTACTTTATCATCACTTCAGGAAATAATGGGAGTCTTCAACAAGAATTGCATGATCTCATACTCTGCATACAGAAACATATTCCCCATTTGGGCGTTGGGAGAATACCGATCCCATGTATTGCAGGCCAGTTAATCTCGTTTTAGTCAGGGTTTCGTCCGAATTATTTAGACCTGTGAACATAAAAGGAAAAAAAATATTTCGATCTATTTCTCTTTTATTTCCATGGCTCTCTTAAAATATTTGTGACTAATGAGTTTAGTAGTCAGCTAAGAAAAAAAAAAAAGCAAACCCGTTGAGAATGCATGCAAGTGTTTTCTACTACTCTCTAACACCTCTCTTGCTTTCCCTGTGGCAGAGGAATTAAATATATAGATAAATAGAGATATAAATCTTTGTTTAACTTATTTTGGGATGAAGAACCAATTCTTTCAGCAATGGACTAAAATTGTTTACAAATCAATGTTGAATAGAGAAATGTGTATTTTTAATTTTTAACGTAAGGTTGTGTGTTGTACTATTTTCTCAAGGAATTGTTTATCAAGATTCATTAGGGGATACAGATGAAAATGATAAGAGAGCAAAACAAGAAGAAAAGAGTTTGAAAAGTTATTATCTTGTTTAATGCACATTAGATAATTTGAAAAATAGTAACCTAAATTATTTATAAATAATAATAGGTGGTAAGGGTGGCAATGGTAATAAATAACTAGAAGAGCATTTGCACAATATTATTTATAAATAAACTAGATATGGAGCTGCACATGTGCTCAAGTAAATATGTTAACTATTTTAATTGGTAATAATTTAAAAAAATATTAAAAGAATATTATTTTGTTATTTCATGGGGTTAGTTTTAGAAATGGTTTTTTATAATCATTAAATATAAGTTTTTTACGATTTATTTTTTTTATTTTCACATTGACAATATTCAAGACAATAATTTAACATTTAGTTTTTCTACCATTATGCTTTCTTTGTAGAGATTTTATATTTCTTTTGGTTAAGTCTTGCAAAAGCATATTTTTTTATTAGATGATTTAAGATTTTTATTTATTTATTAGAATTACAATGACAATACAAAAATTCAAATTTAAGATTTTGTGTAAATTACTCTAATATCTCATCATTAGTTGACTTTGATGGTATAGATGGCTTAAGTTTTAAAACATGCCATGAATTAAATTATATTTCAAGTTTTACACAATATTATTTGTTTCAATATTTATATTTTTAAAACTTGTCTAATATAAAAATTATAAAAAAAAAATAAGTTTATCAATGTTTCAATTTTTATTGATATAAACGCTGAAAAATAATTTTTTAAAATACATCATTATTAATAGAATAAATAAAATAAAGTTATACTATCAAAATCATTATAATTAATTTATACTTTTAATTTTAATTATTTTCTGTCCTTTAAATTTATTTTTTCAAGCTTTGCTACTAAACACACTATTATTAATAATATAATAAATCTTATATTTTATCTTTAACATTTTGATATTTTTTAATCAATTTAATAAATTAAAATACATAATAATAATAATAATGTTGTATAAATTGAAAGTTATACACGATGAATCAATAAATAATTGATATAATTTTTGTATATTTATAAAGGAAGAAATAAATCACACAAACATTAGTAAATCAAGATTGGCAGAATTTACATAGATATAAAAATCATTATCTTAACCTACCATATAAGGATTAGCAAACAAAGATCGACAGAGTTTACGTTGATAGAAAAATCGTTATCTTAACCAACAATATAAGGAGCTTAATTATAGCCATAATTATAACATTTTTAATGAAAATTTCAATTGTTAAATGACAATAATTTCTATTGAGTTCTGTGTAATATTTTAAGTTTTTTAAAATTATTAAAAGGATGTTTTAATTAATTAAAGGGTTTTATAAAATATTTTAGAGGTTTTTAATAATTATAAGTATTTTTATTAATAAAGAAGATTTGTGAAGTTATTTTGCTATAAAAGTTATTTGAAGAAAATATATATTTTAATTATTTATGTAATTAAATATATTTGGAAAAATATGTATTTTTTGGTATTTTATTATATATATATATATATATATATTAATATTGTTATATTTTGTTATAATTATTTGGGCTGATTTTAATAATTGTGTTGATTATTTTATATGTATATGGATATATTATAAGGTTTTATAATTAAATGAGTTATTTATTTTTATTAAGTGAGAAAAAGTTTTATAACTTCTGTTAAAATGTTTTTATTGTCATTTTCTTATTTTCATGCTTCTCATTTTTACTTTTTACGCGTACACTTTAAAGAACAAGAAAGAGAATTTGAGTTCGTTGAAAATTACCCTTGGAGATTCACATCATTCATCTAATTTCGTCGAGATAAGGAGAGTGAGTAGTTTCATTCTGAGTATAGGATATAAACTAGATAGTGAGATTGACTCCTAATCTTGTTTTGTTATATGCATTGTTTGAGGGAGAAATCTCAATTTGTATCTAATCTTGTGATTTTGCTTTGTGTATGATTCTTCAATGTTCTAATTGATATATTTGATATGTATGTATGTTTAACTTTGTGCTTTTAACTAATTTTGTATAGCTTGGGGTGTTCGTAGGTTCTTGTGGGAATCTTAAGGAAATGTATTGGTGGTTGTATGAAAAATTGATAATTGTATATGTAAATTGAACCTTTTTGGGTGTAATGTAATCCTTAGAATGATTTTATTGTGTGTAATAAAAAATTGGATGATTGAAGCCTGTAATTCAAAGATTTGTGTATTATGCAATAATTTTCCCTATGATACTCATGCTAAGTGTGACTGTCACATTGAGCATGACTCAAGCAGAGAGCAACGGGTGCTCTTTAGAAGTCCTATGTTGAGCACAAAAATTGGTGTTTAGTATTGGGTGTGATAACATTAGAATTAGATTTTATGTTTTTCATATGAATTGTAGTCCTGAATGTTAGCTTTCCAATGTCATTAGAATAACCTAAAAAAGGATCTAAAACTCAAGTTATGATCAAATTAGTAAGCGAAAGTTAAACAATCATATTTAGGCTAAAACATTATGGTTTTGGAATTTTTAAAAATAGTAGATGACAGAATTAATTCTTAAAAGTACACATAGAATTTGTATAATATTTCTCTTAACTTTTTAATAAAATTAAGAACAACTTGATAGCATATATATAATTATATATAAGGTGTTTGGACCACACGATGCCTTAGGAGATTAAACTATGGAAATGTAGTTTATGAATAGTGATGACGAATAGTTTTATCCTTTAAGTGTTTGATCTTATAAATGGTTTGAGGTACCTATAACAATGTTCGGGAAAGATAAATCATAGGAGAAAACAATTGTGAATATGTTATGATATAAGTTAATTATTCCTAATTATTTGATTTGTTTTGAGTATAGTGAAGTCTAACCTTGCTAGACTAGTTAAGTTATTGATTCAAATGCTTAGTGATATTGATCTCTTAGAGACTATGGTTGAGGTATTAACATATTGTTATATGATTTTATAGTTGAGTTTGTTAACATTATGATTGACAAGAATTAATAAATTTAATGTGTTGCATTGGTTTATTGATGAGACTATTGTGACAAGTGAAATGACATACAATTGTAATTTGTATTATTATAATATGATAATGTATTGAGTCTTGTTTGAAATGCATCATATGTATACCTATTTTTGGAATGGTACGATATGGAATACACCATCAAGGAAGACTTCCTTATGTAAAAGCTTGGGGATTAGTCCTTGGGGATATAGTCAGGTTTGTGAAACCCTAATTTCACCCATTATGTGCTTAGGGTAGAGTTTGCTTGACTCTCTATCCTAATGAGACCTTGATTGTATATCCTCCAAGTGAGAGTACCTTGAGGTGTGACCTCGACATGTACTCCTAAGCTACTCTGTGTATTGTCTTATACCAATATACCACATGATTTGATTAGTGTCACATGCATGATAAATGTAACATTGAGCTTTTTGCTATCTTGTTGGGTTTTTATGGTGGGAAACCAAGTGAAGTTTCTAAGTTTTCTTCTCATTCTCTACTTAGGTACATAAGCTCTTTAGAGAGGGAGTTTGCTGCTAGAAGCTTGGTGGGAGAGCTTAAAACCTTGGAAGATCACAATTGTAGTGTGGTGTAAAGCTGATGGAAGTCGTAAGCTTAAATCCTTCTTTCTTATTCTTCCTCTCCTCACTTCAAAAGCTTGAAATCGAGATGAGTGAAGCTAGAACTCAACTTGTGATTGATCTATGTGGTGTATGTTGCTTGAAAACTTTCATTTTCGTGGCTAAGAGGTTTTGAGGTGGAAGATTGGACAAATTGGGGATTTTTGGTGTTATTGGTGAAACATTGAGATTGACAATCTACTTGATATGTTGTTGATGCATGTCCATTCTTTGATTTTCTGAGTTACATGTTGTGATAATTAGAAGGTTTTTAAGTTGCATGTATGGATTATTGCATAAGTTGAGAGAATTTTGGAGATTTAGGTGGTGTTTATAGTTGTTTAGGTGTTCTTTAGCTATGTAGGAATTTTCAAGTTTCTAAGGCTAAGCATGGGTTTCCATGCTTAGCGTGAGAATTAGGAATGAAGTGCCTCTAAAAGGTTGAGGCTAGGCGTGAGTTTTCATATACTTAGCGTGGATGAGGCTAAGCCTGAGTTTCACACTTAGCGTGAGAATTGGTTGTGCCTCTAGAAGGCTAACGTTGAGTGTGAGATTACATGCTTAACATGGGAACTTGAAAATTTTCTTAAATAACTCTTTGGAAGCCTAACGCTTAGCATGGGAACTTAGTCAAATATTTTATTTTCTAATTGAGTTGATTGCATACTTGATGAATGAATTGTGTGATGAACACTTATTGTTAGTTGTTTTATGGCTAAATGATGATGAATAAGTTGTATGTAGAATGATGATAATAAGTATTGGTATGTTAAATTTGTATAGTTGAAATGGTGATGAACATTGATATGTTATGTATGGTTTATATGCTAAGAATTGCATGATTGAAGTGTTGAATAAGCATGGGTATGCTATTTTTGAATGAATAGTTGAGCATTGATTTGTTATTCTTAGCAGAGGTTTTAAACATTGGTATGTTATACATGATTGTGTGATTTGATCTCTATATGCATTGACATGGGGTAGTGTGTATAGAAGGTGTATGTTGAGGTATTGATGCTAAAAATGTTTTGAACATTAAAACATGTTGATTGACTTAGGACTAAAGGAGCAAGTGTTGTTTAAAAAGTTGAAGATCTCATATAGGGACTCTTGTTTTGGTGCTTTGGGAGGTCAAGTATTGAAATCCCTCCTTAAGTAGGTGTGAAACTCTTGGAAGTGAATTTTGTTGAGTCTCTTCTAAGTCCTTAGTCAATGTGAAGTAAAGTATGAAGTCAAGGGTTACAAACCCTTAACTAATTATTGAAAAGGTTGTGTGGTTCTTTGTGGATAGTTAGTGAGCTAACTCCACATGTGACTTGATAATGCATGTCAAGGTCATGGTACCTCTATACCAAACTATATTGTTCTTGATGGTGGAACCAGAATTTCTAGTATAAGTGGTGACATCTGAGAAATTAGAAGTTAAGAATTGGTATACCAATTTAGTTGTGATCAAGTGGACAAATTTTGATGTGAAAATAATTGGGTTGGTTCGGTAGGATCAAGCTACTTAGACTATTCTAGTGTGTTAAGAGATCTCCGCAGGTGAATGCGTAATAAGGTATTAGTTGAGGTGTATGCATATGATGTATTGTTGATTGATGTGTTCATAAGCATTGAATGAATATATTATTGTATGATATGTCTTGGTGCTTGGTGTGTAGTTGTCAAACATGTTGGTGCTGGGATGTTTGGTGAATGTTGTAAACCATAAGGTGTATTTTTGGTAGGTTTACATGTTGGATAGTAATATAGATGTTCTTTCTTATTCTAATATGTTTTTGAAATCTAACTTACATTTTCGTGTTTTTCATGTGGTTTTGATTGCAATGATCATGATTTTCATGGGAGCAATGTAAGGTTAGATGGAGCGGACTTTTGGGAGATGTTGTAGGGCCATTTTGGCAGTGTAGTCTTGGATTGCTTTTGATGGTCTATACAGTAGTGCTTGACCAACACTTAGAATTCTATATTATTTTATATTGGATGATTGTACATGTATTGTATATATTTATAGAGTTGTTCTTAATTGCACTTATACTTATATACATGTCATAGTGTGCATATTCATGTAGAGTGAGTATAAAATCTTAAGCATGTGATTAGTTTTGTTTGCTAGTTGGTGATTCCATGAAGTATAGCAACCATGATGGATCGTTATAGTAATTTTAGTCCATGTCCATTGTATCATGCATGTTAATGATTGTATGTGTTAAACTCATGTTAATGAGATGATATATTGTATTATATGTTGTATTGGAATTTGCTATTTTATCATAACTTGCTTTATTACCATGTTGTTATTATGATCCTTGTTTATTGTATTATTGCTTGTGTTTGACTATCTAGTTGCATTCTACACCATGAGTTAGAGTAGATATTTTTCATCCCTTGTTTTGTGTTGTCCCTATTATATGTTGTTGCATGTGATTTATATCATGATATTGAGGATATTGGCAATGAAACCTAGTCCTTATAATTGGATTTATGTTCAATAGGATGTGACATTGAAGTATAGCTAGAATTTGTGTTTCTTTTGGTTATGTTTTACGACGGTTGTTATTCCATTACACTATATTTCATTTGGATATAAGTTGATTTTATTTTGTTAAAATATAGTGCTCTCTATGTTAAACATTTAGAATTATTTATGATAAAAATTTCTATTTAGTTTTATTTATTTGTATATTATAATAAATAGAGTAAAAGGTGTCACAATGTAATAACTAGATAAACAAAATTTCAATTTTATTATTATTAAAATTACAATAAAATCATATTAACGTAAATTCAATCCAAATTTAATGTTATTGTTATGCTTTAAATGTAGGATTTATATAACTACTAATTTAATACAAATTTAAATAATCTCTAACCATCCATATTATATTAATTATTTTATAACTCTTCTTAAAGGATATAATAATTAAGGTGTAAAAAATATAATAAAATCATTATAAACAAAATTAATACAAAGCAATAAGTAGAAATAAAATTGCTTAAATTATAAAGTAGAGTTTATAAAATTTTATAAAAAAAAACTAATAATTTTTTTAATATATACTCCTTTATACAAGGAGAATTAAAATAGAATTCTTTGATTATATATAATATATAATTTTTTATATGGCTATATTCCGTTTAACTTTATTTGAATATTTTAAATATTAGTTCGTATCGATTAATATCTTTTGAATTTAACGTCCAATTCAACGTAAATTTACATAATTATGTATAAATTATAATAAAATGAGCTTAATTGAAACAAAATAATAAGTGAAACAAATTATGTATAAAATTACTTAAATTATAAATCAAAGCATATGAATTAATATGATTTTTTGAGATAAGTTTTCTTATTTATCATATGAATTGATATGCATAATTAGACATCATAAATCTAATTATACACAATTAAAATTGATAAGAAAAATAATAATTTTTTTGTTAAAATAAACTTAAAATAATAATTTATTTTTCGTCATAATTTGCACAATTACAAATTAAGTTACACACAACACAAATAAATACAATAAATAAATGAAAAATTAATAGACATAATTTTTTTTTCATGATTTCTTGATAAAGAATCTATTAGTTGGATTTTTCTTACACTTTTAACATTTTTTTTATTCTCGGTAAAAAAAAATATAAATTCAGTGAGAATCATGACTTAGAACATTCATGAAATTAAACATGAATTATCAATAACATAAATTAAAAAATGTCAAAAGATTGTTACAAAACTTGTAAAGATTTTTGATGAAAATTATGGAACACTTTCATCAAAATTTAAAATGATATTATGTTTTAAAAGAACAATATTTTATAATTATTAGCATTTTAAGACATTCAAGAGGATGAAGGAATATGAAATATTATACAATAAAATTATGCAAATTAGACATTTTTGAAATAGAGAAGATCATATAAAAAATGTTAATAATCTTCATATATCATAAGTAAGCAATCTTCATAAAAAAAATTGTGGCCTTCAATGAGAAATATGTTTTAGAATATCTAGGAGAGGAAATGAATACTAACAAAAATGTGTGAGTATAGAAGAAATGTCATCAAAGAACTTATACGTTAAGACTTTTTCTTATTAAGGGAGTAAAAATAAGAAACACCAATAATATCCATTTTCTCCAAAATAAACAATATCCACAAGAATTGTTATGGAAAAAGAATACAAGAAATGTTAATAATCTTCATATGTCCTAAGTAAGCAATCTTCATAAGAATTGTGACGCTCAATGTGAAATGTGCTTTAAAATACTTATAAGAGTGAATGAATACCAACAAAAATGTGAGAGTATAAAAGAAAAGTTATCAAAAAACTTACAAGTGAATAAAATTTTTTCTTATTAAGAGAGCAAAAATAAGAAATATCAACAATATCCATTTGTTCCAAATAAGTAATATCCATGAGAATTGTCACAAAAAATAAATATGAACCGCATATCAATTGATAGTGGGAAGGTAGAAGGGAAAAGGAATACGTGTTGACATTGTGGTTAATTTTGATGTAAATTAGCCATTAAATAAACAATGTGTGGCTGATCAATTCAGTAGAAGAGATGTAATGAGAAGTAAAATTTCTAAGACATTGATATGTGATCAAATTAGCTAATGTGACAAAATACATTGATGTAATAGTGAATAACTTCGTAACTAAATTTTTATATTATAAATAAATATTAGGTGATGATTAACATTTATTGATAATTAGAAAATTATCAATTATTAGTGTGTTTCATTAAATAAAAAGTGTGATTTACACAATTTTATATATATATATTTTTAATAAATTTTAGTTAACAATATATATAATATTAAATAAAAAGATTGACTTACACATTTTTATATTCTTCAATAAATTATAGTTAGTAATATATATATGATACTAAAATAAGCATGTCAAAAAGAATGATGTTATGAAATTTTCATTATTTATCTTATGTAATATCTCAATTTCTTCTCTTATGATTATGAGAGAAAAAAATCTTGTGAGTCAAGTCAAACTTAGAATTGAACCAATAATACTAATCATGACCTAAAATAATATTTAGCAATTTGAATTATTTAATGATTCTACCTTGGTGAGGCAATACAAAATTGTGGGTATAAGTTCCTATTGTGTGGTCAATGCTTTAAGTGATTGAGAAGCACAACTTGCAACAGCTCTTTAACACTTAAGTTAGTGAGTATAAGAGTAGGGGCGACCCAACATATTTTGAGGTCTAAAGCAAGTTTTGAAGTTGGGTCTTTTTAAAGATGAGAGAGAATGATAAGAAAATCAACAATCACCCATAAAAAAAGGAACTTTTAACAAAAAATATAATATTAGGATCGAACCCAGTTCTTACAATGCTAGGCTTAGATAATGACCGACAGACCTAAATTAGTACTAATACAACTGATTCATTAAGTTTTATAAGTAAAAAAAAATATTTTGGAGGCCTAAAGGTAAGGCTTGGACAACCTTATACTTGAACTGACCCTATAAGAAATTTGTAAAAATGTGCACTTAGTTAAATCATTAAATGGCTTATATAATACTAGTTAAATATTCATCATGGGCACATGCCACACAACAAACCCAAAATGTATCTATAATAAGTTACATACATGTGTGTGCAACAAAGACCTTTCACAATTGATGGGAGAGATCTTCAAATTAACACTACTATTTAATCAGTGTTGAATAATGTTAAATAATTTCAAGAAAAGAATTACAATAACATTTACAATATGTGTTTCCTAAAAATAAATATTAACAATATGCATATATCAAGATTGGCTTGGACGTCATCTAGAGGTGCAATCATCTTAGGTCCATGACCAAAAGGGACTTGAAAATTTTAAAATATCCATATAATTATGAGATAATTTTTATAATGCTTTTAAAATAAATTTATATTTAAATATATTTTTAATTTTATAAATAAATTATGATTTTAGTCTTTATAAAATATTTTTCTTTAATTTTTATCTTTCAAAAATCTAAAATCATTATTTTGGTCCCTAATGTTTATTTTAAAGTAGATAAATAACATTATATTAAGAATCTATAAATTATTTTAGAGAAATGACACCTTGATATATATTATGGATAATTATAGTACCACCTAAAATGGTGCTTAACTTTATAATGAATATATAAATATTTAAAAATATCACATAATAATATGAACTAAAAATATAATTTTAAATTTTTATAGATGAAAAATAATATATATATATATATATATATATATATATATATATATATATATATATATTGAGACCAAAATCAAAATTCTCTCACTTTACATAAACTAAAAATATATTTTAGCCATACAATTATTACTAATATACCTATTTTTTTTTACTTCTAAATGTAAAATATTGATGTGATTATAAATCTTTTTTTTATCCTTTTTATATATTATATTCATAAAAGAGCGATCATTAGATTAGCCTAAGGGTTGGGATAGTTAGAAATATGAGAACCTAAATTCAATCCTTATTGTGACAATTTTTGTAATTTTTTTATATCTTTATAAAATTAATAAAAGAGTAAAATATATTTTTGATCTCTATAGAGTTTATGAAGCTTGGGTTTAGTTCTTTAAAATTTTTATTGTATTTTGATCCTTCTAATTTGGAAAAGCACCACTTTTGTCGTTCAAAATTATTTATATAACACTTTATAATAAACAATAATATAAAAATAAATTGAATAAAAAATATAACATACTTTTTTTTATAACATTGTTATTTATTTAATATAATAAAATATGTTATTTTTAATTAAATCATCCTGTTATAAATATTTATATTTTAAAATATTTATATATAATGACAAGTTATTAATTTGAGTACTATCAATTTAGATTCTCTTAAATAAAGTATTGAAATAATCAATGAGATTCGGAAATAAAATTTAATCATCAACAAAATTAATATATATTTTTATCGATAATATAATTATAAAAAAATATAAAAAATCTAGGACTCAAAAAATATGGAGACAGGAGTTAAGGAGCGTGCGGGTTGGTCATTACGAAAGCCCAAACCCAACCTGTGACGAGGGCCGAGAAACGCTCCCGAAGCAGAAATTCGAATTGATGGGTAGGGCGCGAAATGTGAAGTGAAAAAATAAAAAAGAATTAATTGAAATGGATAGCGACAAAAAGAGTGTGGCTTGTTCTGTGTTTGCGTGTGGGTTTTGAAATTTGAATTATTGTGATTGAATCGAAATAGAGAATCAAGTATCAAGGAGGTGAGGGGGTTGGAGCGAGAAGATGAAGAAGGGACATGGCGGTTTGGAGCTAAAACAGAGAATAGTGAGCGCTCTGAACAAGGTGGGAGATCGCGACACGCAGCAAATAGGGATGGAGGAGCTGGATCGCGTGGCGCAGGGTTTAAGGGCGGAAGGAATATGGGCCTTCTTGTCGTGCATACTGGAGACCGAGTGGGAGCAAAAGGCCTCCATCAGAAAGGAGTGTGTGAGACTGTTGGGGACGTTGGCGACCTATTACGAGGGCCTCCTTCTTCCCCATCTTCCCAAGATGGTTGCCAGCATTGTTAAGCGCCTCAAGGATCCCGACTCTCTGGTCAGGGATGTCTGCGTCAACACGGTGGCTCTTCTCGCCTCCAAGTTGGGCCTCAAAGACGTCCACGACAGGGATAAGGTCTTTGTTGTTCTAGTCAGGCCCATTTTCGAGTCCCTCGGGGAACAGAACAAGCACGTTCAGTCCGCTTCTGCTCTCTGCCTCGCCAGAATCATCGACAACACGCACCATCCTCCTCTTTCCCTTTTGCACAAGATGTTGACCAGGACTCTCAAGTTGCTTAAAAACCCTCATTTTATGCCTAAACCTGCCCTCCTTGACTTGACCAGGAGCATTATCCAGGTCTTCTTTCTTTCTTCCTTCATTTATCACTTCATACTTATTATTGCCTTTCAAAATATTTCCACTATTCATTCATTTTCTTTTTCAGGCTGGTGGTGCTCCCACGCAGAATATTCTCTCCGCTGCTATTTCCAGTATCCAAGACGCCCTGAAGCATAGTGACTGGACCACACGCAAAGCGGCTTCTGTCGTGCTGGCGGAAATTGCTTTGAGCGGTGCTTCTTTCTTGCCATGTTTCAGGGCTGCTTGTGTTCAGTCCCTCGAGGCTTGTCGATTTGACAAGGTGGTTTTCTAATTTTATCAAATGCACTCACTTTATTACATTTTCTTTTTCCTAATTCATTATACTATAGGTGAAACCCGTTAGGGATGCTGTTTTGCAAGCGCTCAAGTGTTGGACAATTCTTCCCGCTCCTGATACTCCTGACCCTTCTGAAACGGGATCCTCCTTAAAAGGTTTACCTATTCTATCTCCCACCTTATGTCTGAATTGAAATATTGGAACCATTTCTTCTTGCCCACCTTGGCTTCTTCATCTGTATTGTGAATTTGTGATGCATCCTGCTGATAATTATCCTTTTATTCTCTCACATGGTTTATGTTGTGTCCTGCTCATGCTTTTCGCAGAAAATATCTGCAGAGGTGACTCCTCTGATCTTAGTAGCACTACTGAATCCAGACATAAGGATGTCAGGCTTCAAAAAGTTAATATGAAATCAACTATGGGAAGGGTTCCTTTGTCTCTTCGAAAAGCATGTCAAAATTATGCCAGAAACCCTCACCATAGCAAATCAGATGATTGGCATGTTGAAGTCGCAGTCCCCAGACCCCACTCTGTGGTGGAATTCCAGAATGAAGAATCTGAGAGTTGTTCCGTCACTAAGCCATTAGAAACGATGAGTGCAGATGTTACAAGCATGCAGGATGTTGGTTATGAATATGTGCCGATGGATGACAAGCAGGAGTGTTCTTCTGTCTCTAATCTAGCGACTGATAACTTTGAGACCAAGTTTTTATCTGCTTCTCATGACTGCTTTATAAATAGTGGTTTGAAGAAGCCGATTGCAAGAAACCAACAGTTTGGTGAAGAAATAAGTTCTGATGAACAAGTGTATTCCGTAAAGATGCAACACCCTAGAAGTTCTGGTTCTACAGTCACAGAGCCAAGTCGCCAAACTACGCACGAGTGCTGTATGCAAATGGCAAATGAAATGATTTGCATTCAGAATCAACTTTCAGATATTGAAATCAAACAGGCTAACATGATGCACCAATTACAGGTATTATACATTAATTATTAATTATATTTATACATATGTACATCTACAGCATGTGATTCTAAATTTCTTCACACTGGTGATGCCACTGCCAGTCATTTTCCTTCGTTCGGTGGTTTCTTAAGCACAGGCTACCTTGTTTTTAAACAGTATGACAACAGCTGATGTAGCATAGTATGTTTTCTATGTTTCTCTCACTTGTATACTAATAACTAAAGCAATGAACTGAACATCTGCGTGTTTATCACAAGGAAGTAAAAAATATGAATTCTTTCAATTTTGGCACACACGAATAGACATACTTTTTTGAGTATTTCTTGTTGTGCATCAGTGTATGGGACACCTTTTATTTAGCATACTGCTAAATCCTTTTCAGATGTTTATAACTGGCATAATGGATGCCCTTTCTACGATCCAATCAAGAATGGCTGGCTTAGAGAATGTATTTGATAGATTAAGTCAAGAATCTTTGCAAGGAGGAAGGCATTCTTATTCTGAAAACTCCAAATTCGGGAGGCAGAGCGAAAATGTTGCCTCTCCCAGGTTCTCCATATGCACTCCAAGGCCATCTGTAGAAATGAATAATAAGCAACCAGGCTCAATGACGGTTAAAAATTCTGAAAGTTGGGAGAAAAAAACATTTTCTAGGAGCCAACCAAGGATTCGTTCTGGTGATAATTCGGATATGTGGAAAAGTTACAAGGTCAAGGCTGCCAGAAAATTTACAGATAAGGATGTTTTGAACAGCTCAGCGAAGGATACACCAAGCACGGGTTATGTAAAAACTGATGGAATCTTATCTGCTACCAGAACAATCAATGCCAGAAATGGTTGTTCCGAGAGTAATACTAACTACTGGAAGCACGTAAAACGTCTTGTATGTGAGGGGGATCTAAACTCTGCATATATGGAAGCTTTGTGTATCAGAGATGAACTTATTTTTGTTGAACTTTTGAATACAACTGGTCCAGTCATAGAAAGTTTAACGGTGAAGACAATCAACGCTCTTCTTAGTACTTTAGCATCATATCTTCTGGAAGGAAAATTATTTAATACCATAATCCCCTGGCTGCAGCAGGCAAGTTTACTCACTCTTATTAAATTTTGCTCAGCGATCTATTGATTATTATCATTTTGAATTTTACATTCCTTTAATTAAGTGCCTTCCTTGGAATGAATATAAGCATATCTAGGAGTTCTTTAGCTAATAAAGAAAGAAACAATAAAGCATGAATTGTTGTAGCTTCATGTCATACAGTAAATAGAATTCTTCATGTTTTAAGCCAGAAGTGCAGAATCATGAGATGGAGATGCTAAAAGTTATCTCTTATTATTCTTAAGTGGTAGTTATAACAGTAACGGGATGGAAATCTTATCCTTTACGGTAATGTGGTTATAGATTGTTGAAATGAGTAGTATCCATGGACCAAATTGCATAGCTATCTCTATTGAAGTCAAGGAACAGCTTATATCGGCGGTGCAGGAGGTGGTGAACCTGCATATTTTCAGTCATGCAGAAAGAACGCGTGCTGCTGAATTAGCAATGAAATTACATCGTATATGGGGTAAGTCTACTGAAAGTTGATTAATATTTGTGTATCTGACCAAAAAAGTCATGTATCTAGCCAATTTTCTGTGGAGTCGGATCTCGTTCCTGCTGGAACTCAAAAAAGCCAGTTCTTGTATGTGTTGTTTTGTTAGTGGGTGAGCGTTGGGTTTTGCGAATAATTCTTGCTATTGACTTGTGAAGTGTTCCCCCACTTTTTTGGGGATTGGTAGCGGTGTGCATTCGGAAGGTATTTCCACCTTTGAGAATGGATGTCAAGATTGATTATGTACCATATTTATTTTCATTTTTCTTAATGCCTGTTGTAGATTTTTTCATTATTTAATCATAAATTACAACTCATTAATACTGAAATCACTAAACACGACCTACATATTCTCATCGAATGCCAAAGTGTATATTTTGAGAAATTTTATTTCATATTCTTGGAGTGCTTGATAAAATTAGTTTAAGCTATTCAAAACTTGTAAGTTATGAGTTAAAAATATTTAAAACTAGTAAGTTATTTGACTTAGTCGAAAGTATTTAGTTATATTAACTATTAACTAATAAAATGTAAAATGATATAATAGAATATAGTTAGTTATTTTAAAGAAAGAGCTTTCACATAAATTAACGAGGAATAATAATAAAAAAATTAAAAAGGTTAGCTTAGTTACTTAAAGTAATTTGTGAAAATAGACTAGAAGCTATTAATATTGGTGTATTAAATAAGTTTAATTTCATCAAATTAGTTTATAAATGTTAGTTTATGAATGATTTCTTGTAACACTTTCTTAAAAGGTAAAGAATAGTCCCGCTAATTTGAAAATAAAATAAAATAAAATAAATTATATTTCAGTTCCTTATACAAATGTTGTTAGTAAATTTATTAACTATAGTTGTATAAAATCTATTTATTATTGTTTTTATTAGTAAAAATATCACATTAAAGTTGGTTGATGTTGTATAATAGTTGTAATCTATCATTATTAGTTATGCTTCTAGTAGTCTTAGTGATGAAAATAAGATTATTTTGGAATTATAGGGACTACAATTAAATTTAAATTTGAAAAGTTAAGAACAAATATATCTTAAATTTAAGAGACTAAAAATATATTTAAATTTAAATAATGTTTTTAGATATTTAAATTTGAAAAAAGAATAAATGCATTATATCATGTACTTTTGATATATTATTCATTAATTAGTGGCTTAATTAGTGGATGCTAATATTCATTACCAATCATTACCATTTATATTTCCGTTATGTATTATTCCTTTTATTGTGTAATTGTTCAGTTATCACATGTACTTATAAATATGTTAGTCATCTCCCAAAGATAATACACTAGTCAGATTCTTTTTTCCATCTCATATTGTCTTGTTTCTTTTTTCTACTTTTTCTTTCTTTTATAACACGTTATCAACACGATAGTCTTTCATCTATTAGTGTTGTAACTACAAGACAAAGCTATGAAGAATTTTTACGAAGAAAGTCATATTTTTCAAAACAAATATTTCAAGGTTAGCTACTCATCTTCCATAATAAGAATTTTATCAAATATTTGTATTGTTTACATTATTATATATTAAAGTAGTCTTGAAGACATTATAGTAGTCTTGAAGACATTATTAAATAAAAAAAATGTATACATTCGTGAAATGTGTCTAGAAGATGTTATCAAAAGAGAATATTCAATCTCTTTTAATTTATTTTTTTTTTCTCACCAGAAGTGAGAAATATCAATATTTCATTGACGTAATATATTTTGTCATTATTATGCAATCATGTTTTTTCATATTATGAATTTGATAGAATATTTGTATTTTTATGATTGTGAAATTTATTTAAATATAATTGATTTTAAAGACAAAATCAAAAAAATTATAAAAATATTTTTATAATGGTCTAGAAGACATTGTCAAATAAAGACATTTTAATAATTTTTTTCTTACCAGTACCAGAAGTGAAAAAATGATAAAAAAAATGAAAATGAAAGAATAAATTTTCTCACTAGAAGTGAGAAAATAATATAAAAAGTGAAAAATAAAATAAATTTCACCAGAAGTGGAAAATTTGATATAAATATATTACATTGCATTTGATCTTTTGATATAAATGAGGTCACTACCAGAAGTGAAATAATTTTGTCAATGTCATAATTATAATGTTAAATGATATTTGAGACACTCGTGTTATGTCATTGAATCTTAAAGAATTTAGTTTTAAATTTTATTGATAGAATTGATATTATTTGTTTTCATAATGTTAAGCGTCTAATATTTTAATTGATGGAGATATCATTACGTTATAATTTGATTATGATTTGTACAAAAATACTAGAATTTAATGAAATTATGATCAATGTTTATTTCCTTAATTTTTTGATACAACATTTGTAAGGGGAGTAATTTTCCTAATTTTTAGCATTATTTTTTATCTCCTTAAAGTCAACCTAGCAATGACATAAATATCTTTTTATTAAATGATTTTTTTAATAAATATAATGAGAAAGATTCATTTTTTTTATAAAGAAAGACATAAACAAGTTATGATTTTTCTTTCAAATGAATATATAATTGTGTTGTATCCTTCATTTCCTAAAATGATAAAATAAAGTGTTAGTGAGATATGTTTTTAATATTTTTTGTATGAAGCATTTATTTGTAAATAATATAGATGAGATGATATATAAAAAAATTAGTGTAGATTTTGATATTAAATTGATGTCTAAAGATACACAACAAGAATGTCATTTTTATAATGATTTCTCAATTTGAAAAATATATTATATTTTTCATACATCTATTTTGCTCTAGAAGTAACAATATTTTTTTTTATTAAAAAAAAGGATTAAGAAATATCCTTAGTTTGTTTATTGTCTCTTGAAGACTAAAACAAAATATTGAGATTTTTTTTATGCAAGAGACCATTTTAACTAGCATTATTTCATTTCCTGAAGTGAATGTTCTAATATATTAATTTTTGTCTTCTCATATTCAATAATGCGAGAAATTAATGTTATATGATACTACAAATATAATTGAAGGCTTCAAAAAAGCTAATATATTATTATTGACAGAAACAAAGTTGCATATTAAAAATGCATTATATTTTTCTGTCTTATTGAAACTTATTGAGTTTCAAAGATATTCGTTTAAATGAGTTTTATATTAAAACAAACAATGAAAGAAATATAGAATATCTTTATATTACGAAACTCCACTTGAATAAAAAAGAAGTATTGGAAAAAAATTATTTGCTTTTTCCTATAGACTGTATAGCATGTATATTAATATAGTTGAAACATATACTATTGTAAATCAGAAGTTTACAAATAAAAAATTTGAGGTTTGACATGACCGGTTGGGTCACCCTAAGACTATGATGATGCAAAAAATAATTAAAAATTCATGTAGACATTTATTGAAGAGTCAGAAGATTCTTCAATCAAATATTTTTTCATGTACTGCTTGTTCCCAAGGGAAGTTAATAATCAGATCATCACCTTAGAACAGATACAAGGTGATATTTGTGTACCAATACACCCCATGTGGACCATTTAGATATTTTATAATTTTAATTGATGCATCAACAAGATGGTCACATATTTGTTTATTATCAATTCGCAACCAGATGTTTGCGAGATTATTAGCTCAACTAATTAGATTAGGAGCTCATTTTCCTACCTATCCAATTAAGAAAATTCGTTTAGATAATGCTGGTGAATTCACATCTCATTCTTTTAATGAGTTGATTTCCCAACATTAGGGGGAGAACACAAATAGTTAGAAAAAGATATTAGTTGGAATGAATTATCATTATCTCATTTTGATCCTCGTACAAAATAATGTGAACTAGAAGTTCAAAAGATAATTCATTAGCAAAATCTAGCCAATCAATTACTAAATGTATTCACAGATCCAAAAAGGGGTGACTAAGTCATATGTATCAGCGGCTAATGCTCCAATAAGAGTTGAAGTCCATGTTGGACAATTTAATACTCACAAATACGCATGAAGCGTGGTAGACCAATTGGTTCCAAGGATAAGAATCTTCGAATAAAAAAGGGAGCTAAAGAAAAAAATGACCAAATTGAGGATGTAAAAACTCAAAAAAATTCCTCTAACATAACTAATTTTTCAGTTCCAAAAGAAACTCAGGTACCTGAAATTATTGAAAATGAAGAGATCTCAATAAATTATGTCATGAATGGAATACGATGAAATCGAAACATTGTCAATATTGATGAGGTGTTTGCATATAATATAGCGTTAAATGTAATAAATGATATTGAGGATGAAGTACTAAAGTCCATTAATGATTGTCGACAAAGAAATGATTGGCCAAAATAGAAAGAGGCAATTGAGACAGAATTAGACTCGCTTGCTAAGCAAAAAGTTTTTGGACCAGTACTACGTACACCAAAAGGTGTAAAACCAATTGGATACAAATGGGTTTTGTGCAAAAATGAAATGAAAATGGTGAAATTGTGAGATACAAAGCAAGACTAGTTGCTTAAGGTTTTTCATAAAGACCCGGTATTGATTTTGAAGAGTCATATTCACCTGTAGTGGATGCAAACACTTTTCGATATTTAATTAGTTTGGTTGTACATGAAAAACTTAATTTACATCTAATGGATGTAGTTACAACATATTTATATGACTTTCTTGATGCTGACATTTATATGAAACTCCCAGAAGGATTTAATTTGCCTAACGATGCAATTTCTAGAGAAGATTATTCGATCAAATTGAATAAGTCCCTATATGGGCTAAAACAATAAGGTCGTATGTGGTATAATCGACTAAGTGAATACTTGTTACAAGAAGGATATAAAAATGATCCAATTTGTCCTTGTATATTTATAAAAAGATCTGAAAATTGATTTGCCATAATTGTAGTTTATGTAGATGATATAAACATTATTGGAACTCCTAAAGAGCTTTCAAAAGCAATAGATTGCTTAAAGAAAGAATTTGAAATGAAGGATCTAGGAAGGACAAAGTTTTGTCTAGGTGTTGAGACTACTCGAAAACCAGGGAAATCGAAAGATGTACTTATGAAGTTAATCGAAAGATGGAGGAGGATGAACACCCGTTTGGAACGTATTAGGAGTTTTATGTATTCGTGTTAGAAATATAGTCGAAAACTTCAAAGCATATATAAAACTTCTCAGAAAATTGAGATTAACCCTGCCAATAATAGTTGATTTGAGATCGAAGACAATTATTTCGAGTTGAGTAAAGTTGTGTGAGTACTTATGATCATACAAATACAGTTAGCGTCCAAGTCGAGAAGTTAGTATACGCGAAGAGCGGTTATGAGAAGTTACACTTTAGAAGCCACATAATGAGCATAGTGGGTAGCGGTTATCTCATAGTGGCCTACGTGCACGAGCGTTTGAGTGAGTTAACCGTCATTGATTCACTCTATAAAATCAAGAAGCCTGCATTGTCACAGGGTCGGAAAATTTCATACTAAGACTATACTCTGAAGCACTCTCTGCCTGCGCTATGGCTTTCGTTCATGGAATTGTTTTTGGGTATGATTCCTTCTCGGCCATTTTCATTTTCTTTTTATAGGAGTAGAATTAGCGTAGTTTCTTGTTTTTAATCTTGTAATGTTCGATCATCATCAATGTTGTATTGTTCTAAACCTTGTAATAGTGAACCATGATTTGTGTTGCTAATATCATTATTGTTCATTCTGTTCATCTAAGTGTTTACGTGCATGGAAATAATTACTTATTAATCATTGACGAATGCTTAGAGACCAGCAATTATTGATCATTCTATTTCATTCCTTTTCATTGTAATCCGAGAAACATATGCCTAAATTGAAACACTTGCTATGCTAGTCTAAATAAAAAGAACCCATAAACAAATTCTACCGTAAACACTAGGACTACAAGTTGAATACTTAGAAAATGAAATTATTGTGCATCAAGAAACTTATATAACAAAGGTGCTTAAAAGGTTTTATATGGACAAATCACATCCATTGTGCACTCTCATGGTTGTAAGATCTTTAGATGTTAACAAAGATCCATTTAGACCCCAAGAAAAGGATGAAGAAATACTTGGTCCCGAAGTACCATATCTTAGTGCTATAGGAGCACTAATGTACCTTGCTAATTATACACGACCTGATATAACATTTGCTGTTAATTTGTTAGCAAGATATAGTTCTTCACCTACACGAAGACATTGGAATAGAGTTAAACAAATCCTTCATTATCTTAGAGGTACAATGAATATGGGGTTATTATATTCAAATATTTCCAAACCAGAACTAAATGGTTATGCAGATGCAGGTTATTTGTCAGATCCTCATAATGATAAATCACAAACAGGATATTTTTTTTACAAGTGGTGGTACAACCATTTCATGGTGATCTGTAAAACAAACCATATCAGCCACTTCATCTAATCATGCTGAAATTTTAGCATTACATGAGACAAGTCGTGAATGTGTTTGACTAAGATCTGTGATTCAACACATACGGGAAACTTGTGATATCCCGCCATTCGAGCAGAGAAAAGGAAAGAAATTTTGCAAATATCATAATATGTATGGTCATTGGACTAACAACTGTGTGCGTTTCAGGGATTTGATCGAAAGGGCGATTACTGATGGTTGCCTTGCTTTCGGAGAGAAGGATATGAAAGTAGACACAGACCCATTCGCTGCTCATACTGGATATGTCGAACCAGTTCCAGTGGGGATCAACATGGTGGATGTTGCTGTCGAGGATGACCAGAACGGGCCGTTCCCAGTCTGGAACGGGCCGTTCCTAGTCTGGAACGGGCCGTTCCCAGTCTGGAACGGGCCGTTCCAAGCTATTAAATTAACCTGAAATTCGTGGTTGGGAACGGACCGTTCTGGAGGGAGAACGGGCCGTTCCAAATTCCAGAACGGGTCGTTCCGGAGGGAGAACGGGCCGTTCCAGATGAGTCCCGGAATGGGCCGTTCTGATTTCAGAACGGGCCGTTCTGGGCGTGGATTTTGTGCATGATTTGGGAGTTCGGAATGGGCCGTTCCGAACTCGGTACGGGCCGTTCTGGGGCAGTCTGAAAAATCTATAAATAGGGGTTAGGGGCCTTCAGGAAAATGTGAGTTTTTAGAGAGAAGTTTTAGAGAGAAGGTCTCTGGGTCAGTGAACTCCTTTCTCTCCCAAATTTCTCTGTTTGACTCCTTTTCTCCTCTAGACCACTAATGCCTTCTGGCTTTTCTTGAAATTCAGATTAGAAAACTTGCTTTGGGAGGATTGAAGTTCCGGGTTGAGCTTTGGAAGGGAATTCTATTTCGTCACAGTTGTTGGCTATTCTGAGCCAATTTTCAAGTAATGGAAGCTAGAATGTTTGTTGTGTAGGTTGCATGTGAGTTTAGAAACTCAATAGGTGCATGAATGTTGAGAATCCATAAATGGATTGAAGAAAATCTCATCTTTTGGGGTTTTGAGAAAAATGAGGATTTTGATGATTTTGATGCATAGGTTGGATGCATGTGAGATTTGAGTTTATTTCGAGTCGTATGGAGCCTATGTATTGTGTTTTGTGTTTGCATGTGGCTGGATTTGTTGGTTTGGATGAGAGTTTCTGAACTCTCTGACTGGGATTAGGCTAGGCGCAAGTTGAGCGCGCCAGGCATGGAAGAGCTTAGGGCTCTCGAGTTGGATGTTAGGCCAGACGTGATTTGGTTGCGTCAGGCGTGGATACTCTTAGGAGTCACTGTTTCAAGGACATCGAGCGTGAGTTGAAAGCGCCGGGTGTGGATGAGTTTTAGGACTCTCAGGTTGGGATTAGGCTGGGCGAGCTCAGGCTGCGTCGAGCGTGAATATGTTTATAAATAATTGATGCTTATGCATGTTTAAAGTTGAAGATTTGGATCATGTATGTATGATATATGATGTATGGTGAGGTGTGATTCATATGTATGCATAGTGATGATATATATGAATGTTTGAATATGGTATGTTTATTAATCATGATGGTGGGTAGACCATGTATGATGTATGATGCATTATTGCATGTGATGTCTTATGACATGTGTATGACTGTTGATCATGATGGTGGGCAGACCATTATGATGTATGATGCATGATTGCATGTGATGCCTATGGCATGAGTCTAGCCTAGGACTTGAGGAGAGGAAAAATATTTTCGAACTGGAAGAGCTCACATAGAGTCTCTTGAGAGTGGTGCTTGGATAGGCCACTGATATATGAGAGTGGTGCTCAGGGAGGCCACTGGATTTGGGAGAGTGGTGCTCAGATAGGCCATTGGGATGGGTGAGTCTCCTCTAAGTCCTTAGCTAGTGTTGGAGCGGGATATGAGGTCGAGGGTTATTCCCTTAACGAAGTACTCGGGAAAGTGTGTGGATCCTTGCGGATAGTCGGTGGGCGAACTCCACAATTGACTTGGTTAATGCATGCCAAGGTCGTGGTAAGCCCGTACCCAGCTGTGCTATACCTGACGGTGGATCTGGACTTCCAAGTGTGTAAGTGACATCATCCAAGTAAACCTGAGTGAGGATTATATATCCTGTTTAGCTGTAACCGAGCGGGCGCATTGGGCGTGAAAACGGTTGGGGTGGTTTCGGTAGGATGGAATATCACTTATACAGCTCTATTGTTGTGGAGATCTTCTAGGTGTATGCGTGACGACGCATTAGATGATTGATATGCATTGATATTTGTCATGAGATGCATTTATTGCATGATTATTAATATGATGAAGTGTGGTGTTTGACTTCATGATTGGTGCATTGTATGTTATGCATGAGTAGTATTGGATAAAGTGTATGGTGAGACTCTATGAATATGATTGATGGTTGGATGATTGTGTAGTATAGATTATTGTTCTATACTTGTATGATTGATTTGTGAATTCTAGCTTACCCTTCTATTTTCATGTGGTGGAACTGCGATGATCATACTTGGTATGGAAGCAAGTCAGGGCTAGCTTGGAGTTGAGGTGTCCGCTGCGAGACGGGGAGTTTTAATCCTCGTGTTGAAGTTACCATTTTGGGTAACAGTTTTGTCTGTGCTTGACCGGCACTAGGGAATATTATTTTTGGGATGACTGTACATATATGGAGTTTTATTTTATAACAAAAAATTTAGTTAATTTATTTTTATTTGTACATGTATGTATGAGTTATCCAACTTAATATTTCTCTTAGTTCACTAGCAGTAGTGCGATTCTACTAAGTGTAGAGACCATGGTGGGTCGTTACAAAACATATAATTGATCCAAATAAAAATTAAATTACACATGTAGGAGTTGATGCGTAGGGGTACCAAGAACGAAACCATTTGAGGCATTCAGGCCTTAAGCATACAAGACATGGCGACGATATGCTCCCAGAGCCCATATGGAAAAGATGTTTCGATAGGAAGAGAAGTTGAGGGCACAGGTCCTCATAAATACTCCTGTCATCTCCTATGAATCAAAGTGTGTTGATCAGATAAACTAACATGCATAACGTTCAATCTCTTTGCGTCTCTCATTGGATGAAATCAATTACCTGCTGTGGGAAGTCTCCATCTTCCATTTGTGAATTGATTAGTAACTTCATTCCACGGTGTATAGGTGCAGGATCTATCTCAGCCTTTTTTCACCAAAACATTCACCACACTAAATTAGCACAATAACATACTCTATAAATCTGCTAAGAAACATCTGAAACTTTTGAGCTGTTCCAAGTAATAAATTTTTTCTCTAACATGGGGTATATTATAGCTACTACTAATTTTTTATAACAGTTTTCTAACCTGTCCTGCCTGAATAAGAGACAACAAAGCCCATGAAGTTTGAACCAAGTTTGCTCGGTTGCCTTCTAGGTTTGTATATACCCTGTTTCGGCTCGACAAGTAGCTCTCTCCCCACCCGCCACTAGGAAGCTGCTTTGACAACAAAAATTCACAAGCTTTGCGTAGGGAAGGACTGTCACGGTAGTTCTTTCCATAAGCTTTTAGTCCCTCTATGGCAAACAAGGTACCATAGGTATAGCAAATACCCCAAAAGCCGTACCTGTTCAAGTGCTTATCTATAGTAAATTATGAATAAGAATGAATTTCGTCTTTTATTGAACCAATTAAAACTACGGCAAGTTATATAAAAGTTTGTTATTGATGACATAATTGGAGTAGTTGTAAGTTATATAAAGAAGGATGCCCGTCGATTTCAATGGTAAAGCTAGATCCTAGAACTGTACAGTAGATTAGAGAGTGGTGCATAACATGCTACTATTAGGAAAGTAGATGGGACAAGATACAATACCACGAGCCATCGAGATTTTGTGTGTTTTCAATGAATTGGATTGCTTTGGAAATACAACGATCAATTTCCTCTCTTCTATGCTTTGGGTATAACTTTCTAAAGAGAACTAAGGCTTTCACTACTGATGCAGTGCATTCCACATACCTATTTCACATCATGCAAAATAGTAAGGGCAAGAGTTGGCCAATGTAGTGAGTGCATCAATACTTTTGTTAATTGTCACAGTAATCTTACTCCATCTCAGAGAGAGCGTCTTCGAAGACTTCAGATGGATTGAATTTCTGCAGCACACATATAAGTTCTAACTTAGTAAAAGGCAAAATCCTTAATCTTTTTGTTAAATAAAGTGCTACCGTATTTTATTACCTCTAACACACGGGAGGTTCTTTGAGGCTCCCAAGCAGGGAAACCGCCATTACTGCTCTGTAGTTAATTGGAACATGTGAGAGTTGCATCTAATTACGTATTCAAAGTTACATTGACAAATGATCTAACTAGGAAATCGTACTTGTAAATAAAGGATGACATCAACAGCATCATAGAATCGCCCTATTTCCATTTTCTCCCCAACTAGATCACTTGGCATTTCTGACAATTGGAGTGCAGCCTGTGCATAAACTTAGCTGTCAAATGTCAAACTCTAATATGTGATGAAAACCAGCATGATTTTAAAAAAAATTCCCGCAAAAAAATCTCCTTTTCACACACAGTGAAGATCAAAAGGTACAAGAACATACACATATAAATAGGAAAAACATGAATTTATTGTTGTTTGACACTTTTTGTATACATCCAGAAGAACATCTTTAACAAATATTCATTATCTCATCTTACATTACAAGTTTTGAGAAACACTCTTCATATAAAATCCCCTTCTCACATATGGTGGCAACCCTCTCTCTCTCGGTGGGTGGTAATCCCCCATGTTTCAATAGATACTGTTTACTATCATAACAAGATCCCTTTTATAGAAGAGATCCAAGACTAAATCTATAAATTATATTAAAATTAAGAAATAAACTTGAGTAACTTTTAAGTCCAAAAATTAAGTAAATTATCCAAAAAAAAAAAAGACCAACCTATTATAACATCTTTAATAATTGGTGTTGGGTTCATTAAACTCTTTAAATTATTATTTTTAACTCTTTTAAATATTCTTTTAAGTATTGGGTCTTCCATCTATTGAAAAAAAAAATGAAAATAATTGACCTTAATAGATTCTTATCATTCCTCCCCCCATTTTATGTGATTTGTCCTCGAATAAAGTTGATCGTCTTGCTTTATATATGGATTCATAATCTCAAAGAATTGCTTTTCTCATAAAATCTTTATGTGCAACTCTTTTTTAGACATTAAGACAAAATAATTTATAGGATTAAAGAAGAAATAAGTCCACAATCAGTTCCTTCAATTGTTTGAGAATTCTGCATCTTTGAAAATTTAAATTCATTTTCATTTGATGCTTTGCATTCTTTCTTTGGAAGCTCTTCAAGTCCCTTCAAAGGAGAGTTATTACTTATAAACACATGATTAGAACATAAAACTTTGCATTCTTTTTCTTCCTCTTTCTCCTTTTCTTTCAACTCATTTTCTCTCTTCTATATTTCTTTTATTCTTTCATTTTCAATTTCTTTTGATTTCTCACACGCTATTACTTTTCTCCTTTGGTAGTGTCTCTTTGAATACCCCACTTTATATGTGTGTTGCCTTGGACTTCTAGATCTAGATGTAAATTCGAGACTATCTAATTTTGCATTTAAGAGTTGGAATTGTGTTTGAAACTTTTTCACTAAGAACTTGAGATCAATATCCATTTTTTTTGGATTTGAAGATAAAAAGGTAAGAGATAAATAAGACCTAAATTCAAGAGCTGAAATTATGACATCAAATGATATGATTTTTAAAAGATAGGATCATCTTGAAAATAGGTACAATAACAAAGAAGAGCTTGATTATAACTGCAACCTACTAGTAGAATCAAAGTTATTAGAGAAAAATGTAACTCTAATCACGATCTATCGGTAGAACTAACACTATTATGTTCGTATCCAAAAATAAAGAAAAAGACTCTTATAATGGGAAACTCACAATTTGATTAATATTCAAGTTTGTCTTTGATGATTACAACAAATTCTATTTATAAAGTAAGACATTCAACCTCTCACTTACATGTAATTTTTCACTAAGCTTCACTAGGAAATAAATTTCCACTAATATTTATTTTTCACAATTACTCAAAACTGACCTAGGAAATATGAAAAATTATCTGAACTTATTTAATTAAAATAAAATACGAAAACTACATTAAAATTAAAAAATAGACTTAAGTAACTTTTAAACTAAAAAATTAAATAAATCATCTAAATAAAGTCTAAAACATAACCTTTAATAATTGGTATTGGGTTCATTAAACTCTTCAAATTATTATTATTTTTTTAACTCTTTTAGATCTTTTTCTAGTCATTAAATCATTCATTGATTAAAAAAATATTTAAAAATAATTAACCTTGACAAATTTCTATCATATACCCTTCCATTATGGTATGGAGCTTTTCCAAGAGTCAAGATTTATTCAAGGCCTCATGGAACGTATCTATTGGCTTTCCACTATATTTATTTGTAAATATTAATCGTGAATTTTCCCAACAATTACTGCGTTAATTTTGTTCATCCCAATATATAATACAGTACCAAACATCACATTGCTTCTCTTTAATGCAATCAAAGTAGCCATTTTCTTAGTTCTTTTATTGACATATTAATTATTTGGTAGGACGAATGTAAAGATTTTTATAAATAAAATGTTAATGTCTTGTTGTCATGCATATTTTAAAGAAGCAGATGAACATTGATCGATGGATTTGGGTGAACCTTGAGTCCTTCTGCCGTGCAATCTGAGACTGGCCAACAATGATCGGGCGTTGATAATGTCCACGCTCCTTTGCATACATGTCTGCACATTGATTTGAAATCGCCGGGTAGGTTTTCGCGGACCTAGAAAAAAATGGCATTATAATTAAGGTCTCTTTAATCAGTCATTATCTCACATCAAGTTAATTACCTGCGATGCCTTTAGGAAGTCGTGTGCTTTCCGAAGTGTTGGTCCGTACTCTTCACTCACATTACAACTAAGTATTGCTTGAATTGTTAATGCTGCATCCCACGTCTGGGTCCCAATACCCTACATTCAATTGAGATTTATGTATAAGGCGTTCCAATGTTTCAGAGTCGTGTTAGCTCAGAAAGCAAAAGTAGATAATAATTACCAAGTGAGTCATTCAACAAAAGTATGTAAAGACTATTTACCAGCATTTTCAAGCCGTCTTCTGCGAGCCAGAAGTAATCAGGGATTCGGGCTAAATGAAGTTTGTATGCCTCTGAGTTGGGGTCTTCAACCCAACGTGCAATCAAACATAACACCTGCATACAATTTCCATTCCGTAATTAAGGACAAATTGTGCTATGTTATGGAACAACTTACTATATTATTTAATGGTAATGATTGTTCGTTACCTTCTCTACACTTCCAATGCAATGGTATCTACTGTTCTCATCCTCGTAACGTACATGATTAATTGCGATTTCTAATGCCTTTCGTCTAAGTATAGAAAAGGGCCAACAATTCAGAAAACGCTCTCCCACATGATGAAGAAATCCCCATAACATATCTTGGATCATGGGATGTGGATAGTAGAGATCCTCCTGCACACCATTTTTAGTTTCACATATACATTAAAAAGAATACAAGGAAAAAGATTGTATGGACCTTAGCAACAGTGTTCCGGGCTTTATTCCAGTTGATATGATCGTAAGGCTCATTGTACACTTCTTGTCTCAGTGCTCTGATTAAGCCAGTGATGGGGCCCACGAACTTCTTCCCATATAAATATGACATAGGCATGTAAACCAAGCGAGCGTAGCACAACATGTTACCTGCATATTTGAGAAGAGACAAGGAAATGGTTGGTTGCAGAAAGAAGATAAATGGTGATTAATTTGTTTCTTAGAATTGTAGATTTGAGTTTAACTCAATCTTATAAAATAGGCTTGTAAGGTGAGAGTTATTTTTTACTTATAATTGTAAGACTTGGATTTGAATTTTTCTCAATACATCCTCTCGCACACTCATAGTACATGTATCAATGATAAATGATCCATTTAGAGTAGATCTAGATAAATATGATACTATCATAGAATTATGAATTTTAGACTAACTCAATTCTATATATAAAATTAATTTATAAGATAAAGATTACTTTTCACGCACTTATATCTATCACTAATCAAAGGTTGAAAAAAGAAAGGAAGCCCAAAGTACCTGGATGTATTGGGATGAATTTGGGTAGTAGCCAGATCTCTGGTGGTAGTGGATTACAACCAGACCATTCATAAACACCAAGTACCTACATATTACTCGTACGCATGCATGTGAGTGCCTTTTTGTGTGCATGTCATATATAAAAGTGAAAGTCGAACGTGACAATGAGTTTACCGAGGCCCAGAACTTTCCCCATGATGGAATAGCCACTAAACCACCATGGTCGAGGATCCATTTTCTGCCTCTCTCCATTGCACCATCTTCATCTTCAAGCTCTTCTCCAAGTATCCTCAAGGCAATGTAGCTCAATGCTGATCCAAACATTGTACTATGATCCTCTATATGGAATCCCCAACCGCCATCTTCATTCTGTCTCAACACAAATCAATAATCGGTCAACAAAAGTGATCAATGTCTCGTCCAATCATGTCTGTCATTATCGACTAAGTGACTTTTATATTTATCAACTATTGCTAATCTAAGCCAGATAGTGAAGCCTGAGTTACTAAGTGATTTTTTTAATTGATGACATGTATCTTCTATTAATTTAAGGCAATCGTTTTCTGTTGTACATTTTGTGTAATAATTAATATAATTACATATTTATTTAATTATTTTAATATAATTTAGTTTTTTATTTAATTGTTTTTATTTATATTCAATTTAATTTGTTGACTTGATCTTTTAGGTTGAGTTTTAGAAATATCTTTTCTTATAAAATATGGAAAATTTTACGGTACTCATTATAATTGTGCTGGAATAGTCGTCTAATTTTTTTATTTTTTTTAATTATAATTACTTGTTTTTATTTTTATTTTAATTTAGTATTTTTAATAATTTTATATCTTTATATTATTTTTATATTTTATAATTTTTATCTTAATGTAGTATCTATTATAATTAAATAGTTTAATGTTAATATTTTGTTAGTTTTAATTTTTCTTTGGTGTTAATTTTTTTGAATTTATAATATAAATTAGTTTTTCAATTGTATTATTTATTATTTTTCTTTTTTTTTAATATTTTTATAGGATTATTATAATTTTTGTTTTTAATTTTTTAATTTTGTCGCATATAAACAAAATTTGTTATGAAAATTGACTTTTTAATTTTTTTTTGAATTAGTCTTTTTTGATTGATTCATTTTATATAAATTTTTAATTTAAAATTTATGTTATTTTGAATTTATTTTTTAAAATTTATTTATTCATATAATTTAATATATTAAAACCCATCGATTTTCATGAATACTATGACAGTTCTTTATAAATATGATATTTTAATAAAATTTTATAGAGCTCAAACTAGTGTAAATCAGATAATATATTTATTCGAAGTCAAATGTTTCTTTTAAAAACTATTGACAATAAAGTCTAATACAACTCTAACTTGATATATAGTTGATATTGTTTAATAGATACGCTAGCTATC
Source organism: Cajanus cajan (assembly GCF_000230855.2). Taxonomy (NCBI): domain Eukaryota; kingdom Viridiplantae; phylum Streptophyta; class Magnoliopsida; order Fabales; family Fabaceae; genus Cajanus; species Cajanus cajan. The sequence continues at coordinate 477,630 of NC_138517.1, read as the reverse complement.
CAAGAGAATGTGTAGCATGGCACGTCTGGTTTATCCTAAAAAAGGATCGAGGGACACATGCATCCTAATGGGAACATATGTACCATATTGTTCCATGTGCAATATAAAGTTAGATTGGATCATGATCCCCATCATAGACATCATGGTTGTTACCAACTGACAAATTGATTACGCAATTGTTAATAACACCAAACACACGTCATAAACTACAAATAGTTGGCAGTATTTTAGTGATCGTTGATGAGGACTAGAGTCTATTTATGTATAAAAGTTCTTAAATATATGGGTAATAATTTTATCTTCATATCTCTAACTCTTCCTACTTTTTTACTTTTCATGTTGATAGATATTACTTTCCATTTTATTATGTTAGATGATTGTGCATGGAAGGACACCTCCCATGTTTGATCATCCAATCTTTTATGATAAGTATTATACCTATTTAATTGAGTAATTTCCTGAGCATCAAAATTCTTTTATGTACATCACCCCTTCGTTATTCGAAAACATTGTAGCGATAACAGTGTTATAATAATAATAATAATAATAATAATAATAATAATAATAATAATAATAATAATAATAAAATAAATAAAAATTTCACAACAATAACAAAATTATTCATTGTATATAGAGGAGCTACATTCTCCCTCAATAAAATAAGGACAATGACATTCAAACTAAGCCCATACTTTCTTAAAGTACATCAATTTAAGTTTTATTAACTATTATATTATTTAATAATTATTAGTAAGATGATGTTTGATTAAAACTCACTGTTAAATTAAAAGTTTTTTACAATTAGGTTATATAACACAATTTCATATTAATCTAAAATTATGTGATACCTCATTTATATAGAAAAAAATTGACAAAATATATTGTTTTAAAAATATATTAAAATATAAATAATTTAGTTATTTTTTTAATAAAATTTTAACAAAATTTAACATAAACATTTAAAATAACATAAAATTATAATTTGATAATTTGATCAATAAAAATATACTTTTAATATAATTTTTTGACCGTATAATAATTTTCAAAAGTTATATATCAATGAAATTAGATACATTTTCATATTTGTGGATTGTTTATGACCATAATAAGTATATTCCACTATAAACACCCTTATTTAAGTAAATAATATTAATATTAATTGTATGATGAGGTAGACTCATTTAATTAGATTATATATATAAGAGATTCATTTATTTTAGGAGTAAGTTTATCTAAACTTACTCTGTTTAATAACTCACGTTTTATTAAATTTCAACGATCTAGCAGTTGAATTTAAAATTTTTAATCCATAGATTAAGTTTGTAAATTTTTAAAAATTTTAAAAATCATTTGATTCTTCGTTTCATTAATTCAATTCAATGTACCAAATGCTTTTATGATTGTCTATCAATTTGAATTAATTATGAAACAAAGTATCAAATAACTTTTAATTGTTGTAAAAATTTGCAGACTTGATTTATGCATTAAAAACTTTAAATTAAATAATGATGATTCTTTGTTTCATTAATTCAATTCAATGTACCAAATACTTTTATGATTGTCTATCAATTTGAATTAATTATGAAACAAAGTATCAAATAACTTTTAATTGTTGTAAAAATTTGCAGACTTGATTTATGCATTAAAAACTTTAAATTAAATAATGAGATCGCTGAAATTTGGTGTAGAACATGCATTATTGAACGAAGTAAGTCTAAGTAAATTTACTCAAAGAGTAAACAGACTTCCTCGAATACATATATATATATATATATATATATATATATATATATATATAGAGAGAGAGAGAGAGAGAGAGAGAGAGAGAGAGAAAAAGGAGGAATCTGCTTACTCTAAGAGTAAGTCTACCTAGACTTACTCTGTTCAATAACTCATGTCCTATATCAAATCTCAACGATCTAACCGTTGAATTTAAAGTTCTTAATGCATAGATCAAATATGTAAAATTTAAAAAAAATTGAAAATCATTTGATACTTCATTTCATTAATTTAAATTGACGAATAATCATAAAAATATGTTATCTATCAATTTGAATTAATGAAACAAAGTATAACATGGTTTTCAAAACTTTAAATTCAACGGTTGAATTATTGAGATTTGATATAGAACATAAGTTATTAAACGGAGTAAATCTAGGTAAACTTACTTTACTCCTAAAGTAAACGAAATATCAAATCCAGGAGTAAATCTACCTGGACTTACTCCATTTAATAACTCAAGCTCTATATCAAATCTTAACGATCTAATCATTGAATTTAAAGTTCTTAATACATTGATCAAATCTGTAATATTTTAAAAAAAATTGAATACTATTTGATACTTCATTTCATTAATTCAAATTGACAGATGATATATTTTTATGCGTATCCGTTAATTTGAATTAATAGAACGAAATATCAAATAATTTTTTAATTTTTTAAAAATTTTGCTAAAATAAGTCTCTCATGTAGAAACTAAGGAAAAAAATGAATATAGAAAATATTTAAGATAGACATAAAAAATAAATAAACATTGTTGTATATAATTTTATAAATAATTATATTTTGTAAAAAAAAAAATACTTCAAAATTTAAGGAGAAAGAAGTTGAGATCCTTTTTTAACCTTTAAACTGGTTATTGAATTGAATATTATAGACAAAATAAGTTTTAATGACTATAATTTATGGTAGCAAAAAAGTTTTAAAATGTTTGACTAATTTAGAAATTAAATAAATGATGTGGTTATTATTGTCATTATTATCATTTTTAATGTTATTATTTTTATTATTGTTATTATCTGATAATGGTGAGGAGTAGTGATAATGATTGTTGTAGAGGTGATAATATAATAATAATTTATGTATATAATTAAATTTTTTTGGCAATTGTATATAATTAAATTTTAATTTTAATAATTAAATTTTTTTATCTATAACTTAGAAGACTATTAATAATGTTTTAATATGTTACAATAGAAACAAAATTATTTAAGTAAAAAATATTAATCGCATGACGAGGTTAACTCATTTATCAAAATAATTTATACACTACACTCAAATTCAACCTTATTTAAGATGAATCAGAAGGAATTAAATGAGATCTTATAATAAATGAAGCGAAAAAAATGATAAATATACCTGATGATTGTATAAATACCGAATAATTTCTTTTTTATGTTCGGGTCCTAAAACATCATGAAGGGATCCTGTAATATATAATGCCATTACCTGTAGACATTATAATTACAAAGAGCAATATTAAGAGTGGTCATCAAATTAAATTAAATATTATTATGAAATTGGAGCTGACCAGTGGTTGAAGGAAGAACAAAGGACCAGCTGATTCTGCTGGCCAGTGACCATCATGGGCTTGAATTGATGAATAGAAACTAATAGCCCTTCTAATTGTAGTAATCAACGCTTCCATCGTTACATTTTCTGTCTCTCTCACTTTCACTGCTGCTGGAATGGGGCCAAACTCATTCTCCTTTCTCAGCTGCATATTAGTTCAAATAATACCCAAATCACCACCACAATTGCAAATGTTAAAGGGAAAAACTAAAATAAATCTTAACGGTAAAAAATTATTATAGGGTTAAATACTACATACAACTTTTTGTATTAGAATGATGTGAAATTTAAAGATATATAATCTTGAGTATAATATTATATAATTTAATAGTTGAATTTATGTTATAGAAAAAATTATTAAAGATATAATATAAGATTTAGTGTAAGATTTTAAATTTATACTTGCTGTAAATAGGTCTTGATTATTTAAGTAATTTTTAACAAAATTATTTTATTTCATAATCTATGTTATATGTTAATTTTTAAAAATTTAACAGTTAAGTTAAAAAAAATTATAAATACACCTTGTTTACAATTGTTTACCAAATTTAAAAATTATTTATTATATTTTTACATTAATTATAATTTTAGTTGATATATCATGTCTAAGGTAGATATTAAGAAAATATGACAAACACTGTTAGGTGATGACGTGACAGTACATCAACTACGTCATTACTTAATAGAGAGAGACTAACATGAAGTATTAAATTAAAACAAAATTATTAAATAATTAAAAAAATAAATTTAATAAATAATAATCTAAAAATTAACTTAATTAAAAATAATTTAAACATATTTAAGTCAAATATTAAATGTTAATTTTTAATACGTAATTAAAATGCTCAACGTATTTGTACCGAAAAGAAATCTTAAATGGAAAAAGATACATCGTTCGAAAAGAGTTCCAAAAATTATTCTGAACAAATAAAATATTAATTTAAATTAAAAAATATTAAATTTAATAATTATTTTATAATAAATTTATTATAAAATAATAATATTTTAACATTTTGAAATGTGATTCGGACGTTCCAGAGGATGAGCACTGCTTATCTTAAATAAGTTATGCTACAGCCTCCAAAATAATTGTCTGAATTATCATTTGAAACTTTAAAATATTAATATTTTTTAATAAATTTATTATAATATAATTATTTAATTTAATATTTTAAAATTTAAATTATTATTTTAATAAATCGAAATGAATTCGTCACACACTTTCGGAGTTGGAATCATTTTCTATCTTAAATAGGGTAGTTTCTTTTCTGTGGTGGTAGTTGGAACTTTCTACTGGGAAAGAAAAATGGAAACTGACATTCTGACACTACTGTTTGGAGCTTTCATATTGATACTGATTGATAGTTTATTCCTTCCATTCGTTCACAAATTAATTCAACAAAAACAAATTGTACCCAAAAATTGTAATCAAACCGGGAATGTGTATGGATTACATTTCAAACATATTTTGATCTAATTGAATTAGATTAGTTTATTTTATTTTATTTTATTTTTTATTTTTCAGTCACTAATCTAAACTAGTTATATTAATTTGGATTGGATTAGTTCAGAAAATTTATCTGAAAAATAAAAAATAAAATCATATTAACCAAATTGTAAAAATATTTTCATGTCATCAAATAATAAAATATTCAATATTAAAATTGTTTATTAATATTACAAAATACTGCTTAAAACATTAAAAATTATAAGCTGAAAAGGTAACATACATCATTAAATGAAAATAAAGGCTTAAATACCGTCCTATACCTGTCGGCGCAAAACTAGAAAAATAAAGTTAAGTATTAAAAATATGTAGATTTATTATATAAATATCAAAACATGTTACCAAGAGTGATATTTAAGGCATAAAAAATGGTATCCAAAATATCAGCCATGAACCTCAAGTATTAAATTTGGGAAGAAAAGTTGGTTACAGGGGCTGCTGCTGTTGCTATTGTTTAATTAGAATTGAAGCTAATATAATATAATATAAAAAAAAACATATTTAGAAGTAAATAATTTAGTTAAAATGAATATATGTGTGATGAAGAGGGTGGAGTAAATTTGATGATGTAGATGTAGGAAGGTGGTACCTGCATTCTGATGAAGAGGTCGGCGCTTTGTCTGATGGAAAGACGGTTAACGGTGAATTGGTGACGTAGCCTTTCTACCTCAGCGCGTTCTTCCGGTGTTCCTGCATTTGGATCGAATACCCAGTGTTGCCGCCCCACGAAATTGTTCACTGAAATCAACCCCTTTCCTCCTTCTCCTATCTTCAACTTCCACATCTTTAGTTTATCACGTCACACCTTTAACCTGCATATATAATACTATTTAAAATACACTCAACACAGATACATAGCTTCATCTTTTTTTATCTCAAACACCACACATGCAAACCTAGCTACGGCATAGCATTCATTACTCACAATACTTTCGATTGGGAATCAAGATACCTAAGCACCGCTCACAATATTTCGACCACGGCTAGCTCAAGATATAGGAAACACCACAATACTCGTGTCTATCTCTCTCTCTATATATATAAGTACATACATCGCAAAGCTACAAATTTTTTTAACTCTTACATATAAATATCTTAATATCATTAATAATTTATTATTATTTTATTTTATATCTGTATACCAATTTTATATATTTTTATTTTATTTTTTACTTAAATATGTTTTTAATCTCTCAAATTTAAGATAAATTTATTTTTGGTCCTTCAAATTTAAAATTGTTGTTTTTAGTCTCTGTAATTTTTAAAAATTTTATTTTAGTCCCTTAGGACACTAATAATATATTTGAAAGTGACTAAATAATACAGTTATATAATATCAACCAGATTTAGTGTGATATTTTCACTGATAGGGATAATAATAGGTAGATTTTATGCAATAATATTTGATAAATTTCTTAACAAAATTTGAATATAAGGATTAAAGTAAGATTTTTTGAAATTACAGGGACTAAAAACAACAATTTTAAATTTGATGGATCAAAAATAGAATTATCCTAAATTTGAGGGACTAAAAACATATTTAAACCTTTACTTTTTTTTTAGTGTAAACTAATATAATAATTTTTAACTATTAATCTATCATTTTTTTAATATAAATTTTAGGGGAACTAAATTTTTTTAAAGCAATTTTATTACATATTTAAAAAATGGGGGGAGAACCTTGTTCCTCCAAGTCCCCCTTTCTCTCTATATATATATGTGTAAAATTGGTAATTCAAGGATTGTTACGTAATAATATATAATATATTCTTTTGTAAGAATATTATATATATATATATATAATTATTTTGTAAAGTGTGTTCACCATTTTTTTAAATTAATGAAAAAGTAATTAAGTTTAAAAAAATTTTATTTTTAAAATTTAGAATAATTTTTTAATTTAAAATTAATATTTTTAGTTTTCTAATTTTTTTAAAAAAATATTGTTTTAGTTTCTTAAGAGATGTATTAGACTAAGATTTCAATGAATTTTAAAAAAAAATTATTATAAATTTTTTTTGTGGTATTCAATTAAGACATTTTTTAATATAAAAAGTCATGTGATATTCAATTAAGATAATTAATTTTTTTTTAAAAGTCCATCAAAATTTGATGGTATTCAATTAAGACATTTAAGATTTTTTAAAAGTCTATTAAAATATACTGATATTCAATTGACTTTTTTTTTACTTAAAAAAAGTCCGTTCATATTAAAAAATATAGTGATTTTAGTGAATTATTTTTAATAATGAATTTTGTAAGACTTTTTAATATAATTTATATATAATTCATTCATGAAATAATTTCACAAATACTTTTAAAATTTTTGATGACTTGTTTTTTCCTTTTATTTCTACCTTTTTTTTTGTCTCTTAATCTTTTCTTTCATCTTTCTTGTTTCTCTCATAATTTTTTTCTTTCTTTTTCTTTCTTGTCATTCTTGCTTCTCTATTTTCTATTCTTCTTTATCTCATTTTCTCTTTTTCTTTTTATTCATCTCTCTCATTTATCTCTTATTCTTCTTCTTTGTTTCATATCTTTTTTTTTCCTCTCTCCTTTTGTCTCACCTTTCTTGCTTCTCTTTCTCTTTCTCTTTTTTTGTCTTTTTTTCTCTATCTCTTTTCTTTTTCTCTTTTTATTCATCTCTCATTTATCTCTTATTCTTTTTGTCCTTTTTTTTAATCTATCAATTGATGTATAATTTATTAATTTATTAATTATTAAATATTTAAAATGATTTTAGCATTTTTAAATATTGTTGGGGTTATTTTATGGTGTTTGTCTGAGAGGATATTTTATGAGGGCTATTTTTATAAGGTTATTACACAAGCATACTCTACAATGATAAGATATTATCTGCTTTGTGCCTAAGCCCTCACAATTTTGCTTTTGGTCATCACCAAAAGGCCTCTCTAACATTAGAGTATGTGTGTGCTTTATAAGTTGTTATTTTTTTCTCTTATTTTATCGATGTGAGACTTGTTTATATCCCAACAATCTTCCCCTCGAACAAGGGACCTAACATTTCATGCAGCGGAATATGTCTTTATATATCACATTATATGTTATGAGTTATGAGGGATGATACCACAAGGTTATTTTATGATGTTTGTCTTAGAGAATATTTTATGAGTTATTTTTTATAAGGTTATTACACAAGTATATTCCACAATGATGAGATATTGTCCGTTTTGGGTTTAAGTCCTCACGGTTTTGCTTTTGGTCATCACCCAAAAGACATCTCTATCATTAAAGTATGTTTGTGCTTTATAAGTTATTATTTTTTCTCTTATTTTATTGATGTAGGACTTATTTGTATCCCAACAAATATTATTTATTGTTAAAATTTTAAAATTATTAAAATTTAACTATTTATTTTAAATAAATTTAATATTAAAATATAAAAATTTAAAATATATATTAAAAATACTTTGCAGATCATAATAATAAGCACTAAAATAAAAATGAAGTTTTCAATTTACGTCATACATCTTTAAAAAATGTGATTGAGAAGATATTTAACATTTTTAAATCATGCTTCATAATTTATAAGTCAGTGTCTTTTTTTTATTTAAGATACAAGCTAAACTTATATTAACATGTAACACTACATAACCTACTTTGCAAAGAATATTGTTCGGATGAATTTCTAATTAAATTAGTGGATGAATCTTTATCTTCAATGCTATTAGTTAATGAAGATCATAATTTTGAACATATTGTTCATATTCATGTGCATGGAAGATAATATGTCATTGCATGGAAGACTAATATAACTTTAGATATATGAAGAGATGTAAGTTAGAAGGATATTAAATTTAATTATTTATTTAAAGATAAAGACAATTAATTGTCAAAAATAAAAAAAAAATTATGTTGATTTTATTTATTTATTTATTTTTATTTTAGATTTTTTATTTATTAAGTCTTCTAATTTTACAAATCTATGTTTTCTTATGAAATCCGTAAAATTCTTTAAAATCTTATAATATAAATCTATCAAAATCTGTTAAAATCCATTAAAATCTAAATTGCACAATTTTGATTAAAATCTAAAATTTAAAAATATTTTAAAAAAATTTTAAAAGTCATAACATTCATACAAAGTCTTTTTAAATTCATTAAAATTCATAAAAAAAAATTGTTAAAATTACGTAATAGTAGATAAATCTGGTGTTACATTATTTTCCACATTTATTAATGACTTTTGATTAAAGACTAGTTTTTTAAAAAATTACATAAAAAATAATTTTTAATTTTGAAAAGAAAAAAAACTTGATATTTGATGAAATAAAATCGTATTTACGAGGAATATTTAATCTTATACCAAACCTAAAATTTAAACGTTATTAGGACTGAACTCATTTATAATATGCTAGTGAAGTTAGGTGAGTGAATAAATATGATTTTAAGTTTAACGACCGGATGGAGATGAAGTTGGAGTTGGGTGTCTGTTAAGAGTTGTTTCGTTTTACACATTTAATGATACATTCATTATGCATGCTTCGTGGGTTGACACGCACGGATTAGCATAAGCACTGGGCTAGTTAGAAATTTATAAAATTTATATTTAATATAAGATTATTTAATGTAATATTTAGTAAAAGTTATATCAGTCATATTTAATATAATTAATTATTTTTTATTATCTTAAAAAAATATATTCTTAATTTAATTATATTTAATAATTAGGTATTTATCTTTTAAAAGATTTTCTAATTAATTAATTAACGAATAATATATATTAAGAAATATGATAAGATATGACTTATTTTTATTTTTTAAAGTTTAAATTTGTGAGGTTAATTAAAGTAGGATTTTGTTGATGAACTTTGCATATGAGTAAAAGTTAGAGTTTTCTTTTAAATATGTTAGTAATACTATGTTTGTCTCATTTTATAATGATCATATATCTTGTAGTTTGAAAAAAGAAGGAGAATCTGAATTTAGTATCGACCGAGGTGAAAAAGAGTTAAAATATCGTCATATAATATAAGATAACTATTAAGTAGTGGAATTGATCTTCAATTCTTCCATTATGTATATGTATGTTGAAGAAAGATTAAACTATTATCCTTAATATATCTTGTATGAATGTGTTTACAGTGAAATTCGTTTACAGGTTCTTTTTATTTTAGACTAGCACGACAAACGTTTCAATTTAGATATATGTTTTGAATTCTATAGAATGAGAAGGAATAGAACAGAAAGATTAAAGATTACTAATTTCTAAGTATTCATCAATTATTAACACGTAATAATTTCCATGCATGTAAACACTTAGATGAACAGAATGAACGATAATGACATTGACAATATAAATCATAGTTCTCTTTACACAATGTTCAAAACATTACAGCATTGATAATAATCTAACACTACGGGATTAAAAGAAGAACAAGAAACTACACTAAACTACACTAATTCTACTCCTATAAAGAGAAAAGGAAAATGGCCGAGAAGTAGTCATACCCAAAAATAATTCCTTGCACGAAAGTCATATGCGTAAGCGGAGAGTGCTTGAGAGTTTAGTTCTAGTATGAGTTTTTCCGACCCTCGTGGAGATGCATAACTCTTTAATTTATAGAGCCAATTAAGAGCAGTTAATTTGGTGTGTGTCAGCCATTATAGGATAACTGCTATCCACTATGCTTACCATGCAGTTTTAAATCGTAACTTCTCATAACAGTTCATACCACGTTTCTACTTTCTCGATTCGACCCTTAGTAACTACCCTGATGCATTTTAATCGTCATAAACTTCCAATAACTTCTTCTCATCTTTTCGAGTATTCTTTGTTCGATTCAACCATTTTTTTGACTATATCTCCATCATGAATAAATAAAACCCCTAATACACTTCAGGTAGGTGTTGGTCTTCCTCTTTCCTTCGATCAGCTTCATGAGGACCTTTTTCGATTTCCCTGACCTTCGAGCAGCCCTAACAAATGCCCCCCTAGAAATTCAGTTTCGGTGCACATACTGGGTGAACAAAACTGAATTCCTAACAAGAATTATTTTCGATGCTATGTCGAGTTATTCTCCTTGCTTGGTGGCTTACATTATTTCGATGAAAACCTACTTCTGATCCCCTATTTAATGTGATGACCGTTTTTGATGTGAAATTGATGGCTCTGACGGCGCGTGCTCACATTCCTCCATAAATTTGTCTTGTGATAAGAAGCGTTTTGGCGGCTATTACGCATATTCAGTTTAAATTTTGAATTAATTTGCCAAACTCGTTTCACCTCAGGCCCATTACTACGTTAAAACCTTCTTTTTACCCAAAGGTGAAATCCACTTTCACCACTTTCTTTCTTCGCGCCCAAGCCTTCTTACCTCCTTTGCTCTCTTCTTGCTCTGCTTCACTCTTCTGCTTCTTGGTTTTCTTCTCCGGCAATCTTGCATTCCTCATTCTTTCACGAGCTTTTTTCTTCATATTTGACATGGCCTCCTCTGCTGCGTCCACCTCTGCTGCTGTAGCTTCCACCGTTTCTCCTACCGTAGCTTCTGCATCATCTCCAACCATGGTTTCTGCTTCATCTCCTACCACGATCACTACGACATCTCCCATAATGGCCACGACAACCTCTACTCAGGCTGCTCCTCTCTTGATGGCTAATGCTCAAGTCTTCACTGTCCCTGAAGGCAATGATACCTTCGTCCCCATTCCTGGCATGGAAGAAGCCAGTTTGAAGATTTTCCAATCCTAGGTACTTCTCCCTTTCTCTCTTGAGAATGGTAGCGTCCATGCTTTCTTAGGACCCTTTGCTGGTCAAAACAAGAAAAAATTTGGTAATACTTTACTGCCTGAGGACCCGTCTACTTTACCCTTCATTCATTTTTAGGGCTTTTCCCCCTATCAAAGATAGGCATCTACAATGGTTACTTCGTGTAGAGAATGCAATGAGTTCTTCCTGGATCGAAACTGGTATATTCGAGTTTATTCAACTTGCAAAATTTGACCTGCATTTGTTCGACCCCCAAATGCTTCTTTCTGCAATTTTCTTTTGGAATAGAGAGACGCGAGCCTTCGAGTTCCCCTATGGGTTCGTTTGTCCTACCCTGTTAGATATTGCAGCAATAACTGGCTTAACCCCTGTAAGAGATAGGTTCTATCCTGATGTCTTTGAGGAAGAGATTTCGATCAAAGAGCTTTCCATCACCTGGGACAAGAAGACCTATCTAGCTTTCATTAACGCTCATGTAGGGCAATCTGGGACCCCTGTTTCGAATTCTGAACACATTGCCTTTTTAATGTACTGGTTATCTGCTTGCGTTTTTTGTACCCCCTCTCTTCAGGTGCCAAAATATTATTATACTCTAGCTCAGGCCTTACATTTAAAAAAGAGAATCTGTTTAAGCAAGCTTCTGTTGGCATCTTTATATACCTGCCTCGATGAAGCTTCAGAAAGCCTCTTTCGCGAATCTGGTCCTCAGAATCTTTCTGGCCCATTATGGTTGCTTCAACTATGGCTAAATGCCATCTTCGAGAAAAAGGTTTCCCTTGCTTCGACCTTTACTCCGTCTTGTGAACTTGAGGGTGCCCATTTGACAACTTTGACCCCTCGAAAGCGCTCCATTGATAATTTTGCAACATATATTGACTCTATTCTCAGCTTTACATACTTTAGTGAAGATTTGGCTCCTTTCATTCGACCCACTTTGGCAGGCCCATCTTGGCTTCGACAGAATAACCAAGTTGGAAATATCACTTCAGATTCGATTGAGATCTGGTTTGGGTTCCTATGTTGGGATGTAATCATCTCTGGTATGAGACAAAAAGATGTTAGGATCTATCCTTACCAGCCTCAAATGTTTGCTCGCCAATTTGGTCTCTGTCAAATGAAGCCTCTTCCCTTTCGACAAAAAGAGAGTATTGACACTGACATTTGTGTCGAAACTGGGAATTATGAGGAAGTTTTGGAGTTTATTCTGTGTCTTGACAAAGAACTTAAACTCACCCCATGCCATTTCTCCGCTTCTTTCTTAGTTTCAAAGTGTTATCTTCGATGGTGGTGTCATTATTATGTAGATAAACTCCTCGATTTTGATGCTTTTTTGAAGAAGCTGATCAATTCTCCTCTCTCTTGTTCGCAGGGACCCAAACAATCAGGTACTTTCAGGAACCAAACTATTATTTACCAATTCGAGAAATTTTTTAAAATTTGTTATCGACCTGACAACATTGGCCGAACCATCTTCGATGCATCTTTCTCTTTATCGAAAATGGTACAAAGGAACATCCGCTCGAAGAAGGTGATTAACCCTCGAGGAAAAACTAATTTCGAAAAATTTTGTCCAAAACACATATCTCCTCTTCCAAATGCCCTTTTTGGTTTAGTAAAACATTTATCTCGCCCATCTTGGGTGAAGACACTCGATCCATTTTATCTTGACTGCAAAGTAGTTCCTGTAAAAGATCAAGTTACCTATGCGAGATGTTCCCTGTATGATTTTCCTCAAAGGAGATGGTGGCCATTGTGTTGGGTCGATAATACCAATCCTCCCCCTGGTAAATGACTCTTAACTAAAAACTTTCTCGAATTCTATTTCGTACTTATCTCATCCCCTTTCTATATTTATGCCTTATACATCTGCTATTCCTCAACGTGTTCCACAACACGCTGAACAAACTCCCAACTGGGAGAGTGACGATGATGATGATACCAAAGGGTCATCATTGAAAGGTCGAAAACAAAAGACCGCTTCTGACAAGGTCTCACTACGCTCCAAGGTACAATTCTTTTCTAGCTAACCCCTCGGTCAAATTTTTGGATTTGTTTAGTTCTTGACCTTTTTGGGTTCTTGTATTTTAGAGTGTTGAGACTTCGAAGAAACAAAAAGTGGACTCTAGTAGCACCAAGACAGTAAGCAAATATGTTGCCTTTAATATTTTCTTGTCTATTGAGTCTTACCTATTTCGAGTCTTAACTACAAAGGTTGTCCTTTTACTTACAGGTTTCGACCACAAAGAAGCAGGATAAAGGAAAGGGAAAGCTTGTGATCCCTCTTCCCAAGAAATCTCAATAGCCTCCTGTGGAGAAACTTCTTAAGGATGCCATGAAATCGGTTCCCAAGGTATTTTTGTTTTGATTTTGATTAAATTTTCTTATTCCTCTTATTCCTTCGACCTTTCTAAGATATCTGTCCTTCATAGGATGTCGAGGTCATCCAAATTGACTCCTCTCGAGAAATGTCAAGGGATCTTCCTCCAATTACTAGGGTATCTCACCAGGTTGGCCTTCACTACTAAAAAAATTAAAATTTGTGACGGATAAAATGTCGTCACTAATAGTGACGACTTTTGTGACGAAAATTTTATTTTTGTGACGGACTACTTATTTTTAGAGTTTGTGACGGATTTTGTGACGGAAAATTTTCCGTCTCTAACAATTCCGTCACAAACGAGGTCACTAGTTAAAAAAAAAATTTGCGACGGATTTAGTGATGGATTTTGATTCTATCTAAATATTTCGTTACAAATTCCGTCACAATCTGTGAGGATTATGTATCCCTCTCAAAATAGAAAATTTTATTGTACAATTATTATATTTAAGAATTATGTATAAATAAAAAATATTTTGCTAAAAAAATAATTAAAAATTATGAAACTAAAATATTTTTTTCATCAAAAGATTAAAAATTAAAACATAAGAAATGAATTAATTTAAATAATAAGTTTTCATTTTGAAGTATAAGAAATTAAAATATGAATTAGGAAAAAACTTTTAATTTAAAAATACTTATGAAATTATAAAAAGACAATATTATTTTGCATTTTAACTAAAAAAGCTAAAAATAAATATATTAAAGTATATTTATAAATTATATATAATTATATATAACAATATATATATATATAGATATATATATATATATATATATATAATGATTGACGCTAGAAAATTCATTGTGCTTGATCATTTAATAAAAGTACAATTAAGTCTATCAATAAATATATAAAAATATTATCATCATATTTTATAATATACTTAAATGGAATAATTTAATATATATTATATAATTAATAAAAGGTAAAATATATATATATATATATATATATATAAAATTAATTATAAAGTGTATTATATATATTATATAATACACTTTATAATTAATACTTGTATATTAGAAAAAAAGGTGAAAATAATATATATTATATAATTAATAAATCTGGAATAATTTAATTATTTTTATTTAAAAATTCATAAAAATAAAAAATTAGGATTTTGTGACGGAATTGAATCCCTCACAATTTGTGACGGATTCTGTGACTGAAAATTTTTAAAAATTGTATTCCGTCACAAATTCCGTCACAATTTGTGAGGAATTATGTATCCCTCTCAAAATATAAAATTTTATTTCATAATTATTATATTTAAGAATTATGTATATATAAAAAATATTTTGCTAAAAAAATAATTAAAAAATTATGAAACTAAAATATTTTTTCATCAAAAGACAATATTAATTTGCATTTTAACTAAAAAGTTAAAAATAAATATATGAAAGTATATTTATAAATTATATATAATTATATATAACTATATATATATATATATATATATATATATATATAATGGTTGATGCTAGAAAATTCATTGTACTTGATCATTTAATAAAAAGTACAATTAAGTCTATCAATAAATATATACAAATATTATCATCATACTTTATAATACACTTAAATGGAATAATTTAATATATTATATAATTAATAAAAGGTAAAAATATATATATAATTAATTATAAAGTGTATTATATATATTATATAATACACTTTATAATTAACACTTGTATATTAGAAAAAAAGTGAAAATAATATATATTATATAATTAATAAATCTGATATAAGTTAATTATTTTTTATTTAAAAATTTATAAAAAGAAAAAATTAAGATTTTGTGACGGATTTTGAATCCCTCACAATTTGTGACGGATTCTGTGACGGAATATTTTTAAAAATTGTATTCCGTCACAAATTTCGTCACAATCTGTGAGGGATTACATATCCCTCTCAAAATAGAAAATTTTACTGCACAATTATTATATTTAAGAATTCTGTATAAATAAGTCATATTTTGCTAAAAAAATAATTAAAAAATTATGAAACTAAAATATTTTTTCATCAAAAGATTAAAAATTAAAACATAAGAAATTAATTAATTTAAATAATAAGTTGTCATTTTGAAGTATAAGAAATTAAAATATGAATTAGGAAAAAACTTTTAATTTAAAAATACTTATGAAATTATAAAAAATACAATATTAATTTCCATTTTAACTAAAAAACTAAAAATAAATATATAAAAGTATATTTATAAATGATATATAATTATATATATATATATATATATATATATATATATATATATATATATATAATGGTTGACGCTAGAAAATTCATTGTATTTGATCATTTAATAAAAAGTACAATTAAGCCTATCAATAAATATATAAAAATATTATCATCATACTTTATAATACACCTAAATGGAATAATTTAATATATGTTATATAATTAATAAAAGGTGAAAATATATATATATATTAGAAAATATATATATAATTAATTATAAAATGTATTTTATATATTATATAATACACTTTATAATTAATACTTGTATATTAGAAGAAAAAAAAGGTGAAAATAATATATATTTTATAATTATAAATCTGGAATAATTTAATTATTTTTTATTTAAAAATTCGTAAAAATAAAAAATTAGAATTTTGTCATTTGCATTTATTTAAACTTCTTTTAATTTTTATAATTAGTTTAAAAAATATTTATGATAATTTATAATATATAATTTTTATAATAATATATGAAAGTAAAAACACTCGTTAATAAATTAATAAAGATGTGAATCTATTATAGCAGATCAATATCTGTGAATGCAAGTAATGTAAAAATAATATATATATATATATATATATATATATATATATATATATATATATATATATATATATATATATATATATATATATATATATATATATATATATATATATATGGTTGATGCTGGAGAATTTATGGCGCTTGATTATTATTTTGGATTTAAGTGTAAAATTTATAATTTTATTAAATATTATAAAAAAATCATTATTTATAATATTTTTTATTAATTAAAAAATTAGTTAAAGGATTATAAGTATTAGAATTAAAGTTAAATTTATAAAATCATCTGGTAATCGAATATAAGGTTTTAGTAATTGATTACAAGTTTCACAATCTAAACAACTATTTATTCTTTTCATTTTTCCTCGTGTAACCGTTTCGAATATATTGTTTTAATTTTCAAATTATATTTATGCATTACAGTTTCGGAGTCTATTGTCCTTTTCTTTTTGGTGGAGTATATCACACTGAACTCAGTCCGTGCGTATTGGGTAGTTTGGTCCAATCAACATTATTTTTTGGTCTTAATTTTTGAATGACTTAATTATCAAAAGGTTTGATCTTTTCTTTTTATTTTATTTTTTTTGGGAAAATAACGCAAACAAATATAAGTTTAGTTTTTTCTGAAAATTTTTACTTAAGTAGTGTTATGAGAGAAATAAATTTTAAAATATATTTTTCATTTAATTATTTATAAAAATACTTTTATATTCAAATATTTACTAAAAATATACTTTCAATTAAAATATATTTTAAAAATTTTGTTAATTCATTATCATTCATTCACTTGATTAAAAAGTGATAAAATAAAATTAATTTTTAATTAATTTAATAAAATAAAAATTCTAAAATAAATTATATTATGATTTTAATTATGAATCTATTTTAAATTTATTAGTTTGATGTTTAATGATGTTTGATATTATTGTGATAAAAATTGATATTCTTTCATATTTATATATATATTGTTAAATAAGTACTGAACTTGTAACACCCTCTACCCCAACATAATTACTTAATAAGCATTAACTATATTTAAAAAGTATATTAGAGTGATATAAAATAATAAATATCATAAGGTAGAAGATGCACATTCGTAATTAACATTTATACCAAACTCAAGAAGTCATAATAAAACAAAGATTATAAATTAATCCCAGTAAAGGTGGCAGTGCCTCCTAGTTAGGAATCAATTTATAATTTTTTTGTATCATACAAATATATTTAAATTTCAAAAGAAAGAAAATAAAACATTATTATCCCAGAAAGAAGCCTAGCTAAGCCCGATGTCACATCCTATCAGAGCATGCCCACTTAAGCCTCTAGACTTCATTACCAACATCCTCATGATTAAGATTACCTGCAACATAAATATAAACATATACAAGAATAACAAGAGGAGTGAGAAACTTCTCACTTAGTTGCAGGTATAGAAATAAAAGTTAAATAGCACACACACACGCAATATAATTCACATATATAATCAATCTCACATATATGCTTATGTATAATGATTTTCTTGACTTGACTCACTAATGTATGCATGTGGCGCCATACGGAAGTTTCAGAATTTATCACTGGTGACCCAAAGGTACACCTATCACTGGTGTTCATACACCTCGTTAGCATGTTACATCACTGGTGTCCCGAAGGCACACCTATCACTGGTGATCATACACCTTGTTAGCATCACTGGTATACGGCCTCAGCGGCACACCTGGAGTAGTATGTGCATATGATGCATGTCATACATTCATAGACTCAACATTTAGCATATTACACATATAAGATTCATATTTCATCATTATGATTTATTTTATTAATCCAACTTTAATAGTCCAATAGTCCAACAGTCCAATAGTCCAACGGTCCAATAGTCCAACGGTCCAATAGTTCAACAGTTCAACGGTCCATTCATGGATCGTAGGTCACAAGTCATGAGTACATATTTCATACAGTCATATCCTCATAGGTCCGCATAGGTCTCATATATACTTCATATACTCAAGTCATAATAAGATCTTCATAAGTTTGCATAGGTATTTTTATTCTAAAACTTATTCTTTTTTTAACATCAATTACATATTTATTAATAATAATATATTAAGATCTTTTAAGTAAAGTAGGAAGCTTAAAAAGTAATATAAGATAATAAGGAGGCTCAGCCTTCCATTTAAATAACAGATTACAAATTTATAAATACTTAGGAGGCTTAGCCTTCCATTCAAATAATAGATTAATAGATTCTAATATGTAAATAAATAGGATATAAAACAAATCACATCAATAATACATATTCAAAGAAATAAATAGCAAGCAAGAGATTGGGAGCCAATCCAACAAACAAACTATTTAACAATTATTCCCACACCCCCAAGCAAGGTTTCCCACTCCCCCCTTACCTGGATAAGTAGGAGTTGGAACTAGCGCAATAACTCTCTAAAAACTTGGGCAGAAACTCCTCTTCTCTTTCCTTAAAAAGGAATCGGAATTAGGGCAGAATCTCTTCCTCTTTCTCTTTAAACACGGCACTGGAGCAGAACCTCCTTTTCTTTCTCCTTCTCTCTCTTACTTTCTCTCTCTATTTCTCCAGAATTTCCTTCTCCCTAGAATTCTAAATTTTCAAAACCTTAGGCCCCTATTTATAGAAATTTTGAAGTTACTATGCACTATGCACTATTCATTAAAATAATATTATAAGTTACTATGCACTATTCATTAAAATATTAAAATTAATTAAAAAATTGAAACTTGCTTCCCTCGTGGTTTCCTTAGCAGCCATTTACTGTTCACATATACGTATACGTGAATAGTAAAATACGTATATGTAAATAGTAAAAATACGTATACATAGATAGTAAAATACGTATACGTAAATAGTAAAATACGTATACGTAAATAGTAAAATACGGGAATAAAATACTTATTCACATAATAAATAACTCTTTTCATTTGAATAAAATTTTGGGATATTACATTTCTCCCCTCCTTTAAGAAATTTCGTCCCCGAAATTTTCCTGAAATAGAAAAGGATAATCTTCACGCATCTTGCTTTCTAACTCCCAAGTAGCACTTTCTTCAAAATGTCCTCCCCAAACTACCTTAACCAAAGGAATTTCCTTTCCTCTTAGTTGTTTCACCCTCGTATCATCAATTCTTAAAGGAACTGTTTCATAGGTAAGATTATCTTTCAACTGAATGTTGTCAGACTCAATGATATGGGAAGGATCATGGACATACTTTCTGAGTTGGGAAACATGAAAGACATTATGAAGATTTGAAAGAGATGGGGGTAAGGCAATTTGATAGGCTACTTCACCAATTCTTTTAAGGATTTGATAAGGACCAATAAAACGTGGAGTAAGTTTACGGGACTTCAGTGCTCTGCCCACTCCTGTCCAAGGAGTAACTTTAAGGAATACATGATCACCTTCATTAAACTCAAGGTCCCTTCTCCTCTTATCACTGTAACTCTTCTGCCTACTCTGAGCTGCTCTCATTCTCTCCTGGATCATCTTAACTTGTTCAGTAGTTTGTTGAACTATCTCAGGTCCTAAGATAGCATTCTCTCCAGGTTCTATCCAACACAAAGGTGTTCTACATCTCCTACCATATAGAGCTTCATAAGGTGCCATCCCAATACTGGAATGGTAGCTATTGTTGTAGGTAAACTCTATCAAAGGTAGGAAACTATCCCAACTACCCCCATGTTCTAAGATGCAAGCTCTCAACAAGTCTTCCAAAGATTGAATAGTTCTTTCGGTTTGGCCATCTGTTTGGGGATGGTAGGCTGAACTCAATCTAAGCTTAGTGCCTAGAGCCTCATGTAAACTGTCCCAAAATCTAGAAGTAAACCTAGGATCTCTGTCAGAAACTATACTAGTAGGAACCCCATGTAATCTCACAATTTCACTTATGTACAACTTGGTTAGTCTCTCCAAAGAGTATCTAATGTTAATGGGAATAAAATGGGCAGACTTAGTCAATCTATCTACAATGACCCATATAGCATCTAAGTTTTTCGCAGCTTTAGGTAACCCCACTACGAAATCCATAGAGATACTATCCCATTTCCACACAGGCACATCCAAAGGTTGCAGGAAACCTGAAGGTTTTTGGTGTTCTACCTTAGCTTTCTGACATACCAGGCAGGCATACACAAATTCCTCCACTTCCTTTTTCATCTTAGGCCACCAGAACATCTTCTTAAGGTCTTGGTACATCTTAGTGGCTCCTGGATGAATACTAAGGCTACTCCTATGTCCTTCTTCAAGTATTGCTTTCTTAAGTTCAGGCACACTAGGAATACACAACCTATCTCTAAACCTCAATACTCCATCTATTCCAATTTTAAATTCACTTTCCACACCTTGATTTAACTTCTCAACTTGACTCAATAAGAAAGGATCTACCTTCTGACCTTTTCTAATTTCATCTATCAAGTTATTAGTCACCTTCAAGGTTCCCAACCTAATACTCTTAGAGGTTAGTTCACACCCTAAACTCATATCCCTAAATTCCTCAATCATGTGCAATTCCCTCATCATTAAAGAAGAAATTCTCAAGGATTTCCTACTCAAAGCGTCAGCTACCACATTAGCTTTGCCTGGGTGATAGTTCAACTGAAAGTCATAATCCTTAAGAAACTCTAACCATCTTCTCTGTCTCATATTTAATTCTTTTTGGTCAAACAAGTACTTAAGGCTTTTATGATCACTAAACACCTCAAATCTAGATCCAAACAAGTAGTGTCTCCACAACTTAAGCACAAATACTATTGCAGCTAACTCGAGATCATGGGTAGGATAGTTTTGCTCATGGGTTTTAAGTTGTCTAGACGCATAGGCTACTACCCTTCTCTCCTGCATAAGTACTCCACCTAAACCTGATTTGGAAGCATCACAAAATACCTCAAAAGTCTTGCTAGGGTCAGGTAATACTAACACAGGGGCACTAGTTAGTCTTCTCTTAAGTTCTTGAAAACTCTCTTCACACTTAGAGTCCCACACAAAAGGTTGTTTTTTCCTAGTCAATTTGGTCAAAGGTAAAGCTAATTTAGAAAAACCCTCTATAAATCTCCTATAATACCCAGCTAGTCCTAGAAAACTCCTAATCTCAAAAACTGACTTAGGTGCTTTCCATTCAAGAACCGCCTCTACCTTAGAAGGATCTACAGCTATCCCATCCTTGGATATCACATGCCCTAGAAAATTTACACTCTCCAACCAAAATTCACATTTTGCCAATTTAGCATACAACTGTTTCTCCTTAAGGGTTTGAAGAACGATCCTAAGGTGCTCAGCATGCTCCTCCCTATTCTTAGAATACACTAGGATATCATCTATGAAGACCACTACAAATCTATCCAAGTAAGGGTGAAAGATCCTATTCATGTAGTCCATGAAAACACTAGGTGCATTAGTCACACCAAAAGGCATCACTAAATACTCATAGTGCCCATAACGAGTCCTAAAAGCAGTCTTTGGGATATCCTCGGATTTCACTCGGATTTGATGGTAACCTGATCTCAAATCTATCTTACTAAACACACAAGCTCCAACTAGTTGATCCATAAGATCATCTATTCTAGGCAAGGGATACTTATTCTTAATGGTCACCTTATTCAATTGTCTATAATCTACACACAATCTCATACTTCCATCTTTCTTTTTGACCAATAAAACAGGCGCTCCCCAAGGTGAAACACTAGGCCTAATGAATTGTTTCTCTTGTAGTTCCTCTATTTGTTTCTTAAGCTCAACTAACTCTTTAGGAGACATCCTATAGGGTGCTATAGATATGGGTGCGGTACCTGGCACTAAGTCTATACTGAACTCAATCTCTCTCTCGGGTGGTAAACTAGACACATCCTTAGGAAATACTTCAGGAAATTCTCTCACTAAGGGAATCTCATCTAGCTTACTCTCAGTCTCAACTGTTAATGAAGATAAGATCATGTATACCCTTTCATTTTCCTTTAAACAAGTTTTAATGTTAGAAGCACTAAGAAATTCCGTACTCTTACATTCACCAAATGAAATGGATTTATCAAAGCAATTTAAAAGAACATGGTGAGAAGATAGCCAATCCATACCAAGGATTACATCTAATTGACTAAGAGGCAGACAGATTAAGTCAATTAGAAACTGTTTTTCAGAAATTGTCAAAGGGCATTTTAAACACACTAGGGATGTAGTTACAGGACCATTAGTAGGGGTTTCAACAACTAAATCAAAATTTAACAAAGACACAGGCAATTTCAGTTTTTGGACACAAGAGATGGAAATAAAGGAATGAGTTGCACCAGAATCAAATAGTACAACAAAAGGAGTCTCAGCTATGAAACAAGTACCTTGTATCAAATTTTCTGACCGAGCAGCTTCAACACCACTAAGAGCAAATACTCTCCCTATAGTCTTTGGTCGTTCGGTTTGCGATCCTGATCCAATGACACGTGTTCTTGGTGGTTCAGGACATTGAGTACTGATGTGTCCTTTACCATTGCAGTTGAAGCAAGTAACCTCCTTGTCACGACACTCTGATTTAATATGACCGATCCGTCCACACTTTCCACATCTTCCTGAAGAAATAGACACAGACCCTCCAACACTACCAGTAGTGTTCACAGTGGACGATTTAGTTCTATTGGCAGCAGCCATATTTCCCTGAGATCTGGTAGAAGCAGAATAAGGCTTACTCTTACCAGAAGTATTTGAATTCACTGCACGAATAGGACCTCCAACTCCCTTGTAAAAGACAGAACGTGCACGATTATCACGGTCATAGATTCTACTCTTGTTGACAAGCGTTGGGTAGTGATAAATCTCTTGATAATTAATTGCGGTTTTTATCTCAGGACGAAGGCCATTCACAAATTTAATACATTTAGCCCGTTCGCCACCCTCACCATGATAATGGGTACAATAACGGACCAAGGCATCAAATTTTTCAGCATAGTGTGCCACCGTATCATTTCCTTGCTTTAACTCGAGAAATTCAGCTTCCTTCTGGCTCCTCACATCATCCGGGAAATATTTCTCAAGAAAAACTCTTTTGAAGTTTTCCCAATTTAATTGCATTCCTCCATCTATTATCCTTTGAAGTGCTCCTTCCCACCAAAAATGGGCATCAGCAGTAAACATAAAGGTAGCCAACCTCACTTTCTGAGGAAAAGGACAATCCATAGCATTGAAGATCTTTTCGATCTCCATTAGCCAATTTATTGCAACATCTGGGTCATATCCTCCTTTAAAGGTCGGCGGGTTATTCTTCTGAAATTGCTCCAACCAGTTAGGAACAACTTCAGCCATATTGTTGTTGTTCATTGCTTGGGCTAATGCTTGGAGAGCATCAGCAATCGCACGATCATTTCTACCAGCCATAATCTGGATATATAGAACTTTTAATAAACACAGACAACTATAACATAATATATTTACAATCAATAAACATAGTAGACACATAACTCACGGCCGATAGAATCAACCAGGCTCTGATACCACTAAATGTAACACCCTCTACCCCAACATAATTACTTAATAAGCATTAACTATATTTAAAAAGTATATTAGAGTGATATAAAATAATAAATATCATAAGGTAGAAGATGCACATTCGTAATTAACATTTATACCAAACTCAAGAAGTCATAATAAAACAAAGATTATAAATTAATCCCAGTAAAGGTGGCAGTGCCTCCTAGTTAGGAATCAATTTATAATTTTTTTGTATCATACAAATATATTTAAATTTCAAAAGAAAGAAAATAAAACATTATTATCCCAGAAAGAAGCCTAGCTAAGCCCGATGTCACATCCTATCAGAGCATGCCCACTTAAGCCTCTAGACTTCATTACCAACATCCTCATGATTAAGATTACCTGCAACATAAATATAAACATATACAAGAATAACAAGAGGAGTGAGAAACTTCTCACTTAGTTGCAGGTATAAAAATAAAAGTTAAATAGCACACACACACGCAATATAATTCACATATATAATCAATCTCACATATATGCTTATGTATAATGATTTTCTTGACTTGACTCACTAATGTATGCATGTGGCGCCATACGGAAGTTTCAGAATTTATCACTGGTGACCCAAAGGTACACCTATCACTGGTGTTCATACACCTCGTTAGCATGTTACATCACTGGTGTCCCGAAGGCACACCTATCACTGGTGATCATACACCTTGTTAGCATCACTGGTATGCGGCCTCAGCGGCACACCTGGAGTAGTATGTGCATATGATGCATGTCATACATTCATAGACTCAACATTTAGCATATTACACATATAAGATTCATATTTCATCATTATGATTTATTTTATTAATCCAACTTTAATAGTCCAATAGTCCAACAGTCCAATAGTCCAACGGTCCAATAGTCCAACGGTCCAATAGTTCAACAGTTCAACGGTCCATTCATGGATCGTAGGTCACAAGTCATGAGTACATATTTCATACAGTCATATCCTCATAGGTCCGCATAGGTCTCATATATACTTCATATACTCAAGTCATAATAAGATCTTCATAAGTTTGCATAGGTATTTTTATTCTAAAACTTATTCTTTTTTTAACATCAATTACATATTTATTAATAATAATATATTAAGATCTTTTAAGTAAAGTAGGAAGCTTAAAAAGTAATATAAGATAATAAGGAGGCTCAGCCTTCCATTTAAATAACAGATTACAAATTTATAAATACTTAGGAGGCTTAGCCTTCCATTCAAATAATAGATTAATAGATTCTAATATGTAAATAAATAGGATATAAAACAAATCACATCAATAATACATATTCAAAGAAATAAATAGCAAGCAAGAGATTGGGAGCCAATCCAACAAACAAACTATTTAACAATTATTCCCACACCCCCAAGCAAGGTTTCCCACTCCCCCCTTACCTGGATAAGTAGGAGTTGGAACTAGCGCAATAACTCTCTAAAAACTTGGGCAGAAACTCCTCTTCTCTTTCCTTAAAAAGGAATCGGAATTAGGGCAGAATCTCTTCCTCTTTCTCTTTAAACACGGCACTGGAGCAGAACCTCCTTTTCTTTCTCCTTCTCTCTCTTACTTTCTCTCTCTATTTCTCCAGAATTTCCTTCTCCCTAGAATTCTAAATTTTCAAAACCTTAGGCCCCTATTTATAGAAATTTTGAAGTTACTATGCACTATGCACTATTCATTAAAATAATATTATAAGTTACTATGCACTATTCATTAAAATATTAAAATTAATTAAAAAATTGAAACTTGCTTCCCTCGTGGTTTCCTTAGCAGCCATTTACTGTTCACATATACGTATACGTGAATAGTAAAATACGTATATGTAAATAGTAAAAATACGTATACATAGATAGTAAAATACGTATACGTAAATAGTAAAATACGTATACGTAAATAGTAAAATACGGGAATAAAATACTTATTCACATAATAAATAACTCTTTTCATTTGAATAAAATTTTGGGATATTACAGAACTGATAAGGTAGCTCAGATGGCTGGAGAAGGAGTGTTAAGGTTAGAATGAGTAGAAGGTAAGGGGTTCGAATCTTACCACTGCCAATTATCTGAAAATTAATAATTAAGAGTAGAAAAAAAAAGTGAAAATAATATATATTGTATAATTAATAAATCTGGAATAATTTAATTGTTTTTATTTAAAAATTCGTAAAAATAAAAAATTAGGATTTTGTGACGGATTTTGAATCCCTCACAATTTGTGACGGATTTTGAATCCAGTTTGTGACGAATGCTTTCCCTCACAAATTGCGACGGAAAATTTATTAGTTAATGACGACATTTCCGTCACTAATTGTGACGGATTGAATTTTTCCGTCACTAAATATTTTGTGACGCCATTTTTTGTGACGACCCAAAATCCGTCACAAATTCCGTCACTAATAATTTTGTGACGGATTTTCTTTAATTTTGTGACGGATTCTTTCCGTCTCTAATTTCCATTTTTCTAGTAGTGCTTTTTCCATTTTCTTATTTTCGTTCTTTCCTTAGTCTCCACTTCTAATATTATTGTTTGTTTGCAGTTGGCTACGCCTCAGTTAAATGTTGCTGAGATTGCTTCGATCGTAGCCTCGATAGAGATTCCTCCTAAGGATGAGGAGAACAAGGTTCCCCAATCGGAACCTTTGGCGAATGTGGAACCCCTTCAACAATCTGCACAAGGTGAAGCTTCTTTCGAGCTCAAACCTCCCTTGAGTCCAAACAAGGGTATATCTCTTTTATCTTTAAACTTTTATCATTTCATGAGTCTTAACAAAACTATCTGCCTTACACCTTGCGTTTGTCTATAATAGATTCGACTGAGTCTCCTAAGCCTTTCACTACTTCTCCTTCGACCCAAGGTGGCGTCGAATCTTCTATACAAGGACTTTCCTCGATCCCTTCTACTGACTTGGACTTGATGAGCTTCTTCAATGAAGAGGACGAGGATATCAATAGTATTTTCGACGTTCTCGACAACTGGACGAGTGGTCCATCTGGGTCGGAAAAGGAGAAAGAGAAAATTGAACAAGTGTCTGAGACAACCCCATCCTTCCAGCCTGTGCTCGAGTCTTTCAGGTCGAAGGCCTACGTAGATGACCTGGATCAAGCTCTCCTCGACCCGGCATTCAAAATTGAAGTTGAGCAGATGGTCGAGGACTTGCTTGCCTTCTTTGACCTTCCTCCTGCAATCCATATCGAGCTTCAAGAGTTTACTCAGTCTTTTACTCTTGCCTCAGATCTTCGATCGAAGTGGTCTACCACTTTCCAGGAAGTGGCTCAGATCGAAGTTGAAAGCGAGGGAGATCGTGCTAAACTCGAGAAGCTCCACGAAGATCTAATCTCCATTTGGAAGGCTACTGAGGAGATGATCCCTGTTTTGAAGAAGTTACAACAGGAGGGAGAAGATTGCACAACGTCCATTGAGGCCTTGCAACATGAGTTGAATACTCTTCGCTCGAAACAGGCCGCCTTGAAGACTCAAAGTCAAGACGTTGTGCAACGTCAGAAAAACTTGAAAGAAGAAGGCAAGGTCATCTCTTCGAGACTTGCCAAAACTTTGGAACACAAGAAGCATCTGGAGGGTCAGTGTGTTGCTCGAAGGCAAAGCTTGGATGAGGCTTATAAGGCTTTCAAAGATTTCAAGACCAAGTTTTGTAATAATTAGATTTTTTAACATTGATTTTTTTTTTTGATTTCTCTTTGGCTTGTATTGAACAACTATTTAGTATTTTGCTCTCTTATGAAAGTGTTTCAAATATTTTCCATTTATAACTTTGTTCACGTTTGAATCGATTTCTTTAATCACATATGCGTTTTTCAAATATACTTGCTCGATTATAAAGGGACCTTCCCAATTATGAGACTACTTCCCAAAGTGTCGAGATTTTTGATCCATGGGAAGAATCACTTTTAACACTAAGTCACCAACTCGAAAACTACGTGTTTTGACTCTCTTATTGTATGTTTTTTCGATTCTTTCCTTTTGTTGAACCATATTTGTAGACCCCTAAAATTGTCCGGGTCGGAAATAAAGCTCAAAGACTCTCGAAGACCGAAGGAAAGTCAGCCGGAAGGACTCCTGGAAGACCCTAGGATGATTCTTTGTAGGTCTAGAAGTCTTAGAGTAGCTTAGAATAAGGGTGTGCGAGGATTGGAGCTCAATACACCCTCCCAGAGGTTCAGTACGGCCGTACTGAGCCATTTGAACTGCAATACGGCCGTAGTGAACTCAATACGGCCGTACTGAAGTTTTTGAACTTCAGTACGGCCGTACCAAATTCAATACGGCCGTACTGTAGTTCAAAAAACTTCAGTACGGGCCGTAGTGAAATCAATACGGCCGTACTGAAGTTTTTGAACTTCAGTACGGCCGTACCATTTTCAATACGGGTGTACTGTAGTTCAAAAACCCAGTACGGGCCGTATTGACCTCCCAGGCCGTATTGCGCCTCAATCCTATAAATAGGACGTCATTGGCACGTCCTCCCACACTTTTTACACATTCCTCAACCCTCCTACTGAGTATTCTTGGGTTTTTGAGCTTTTCTCTGCCATAGATATCTCTCCGGGAGCCGATCCGACGAAATTCTTGAGTCATGAGCCATTAGCTTGAGATTCGAACAAGTCGAAGGGAAATCTCTTTGATTTCCATAGTAAAAATTTGTCTTTAGGGGAAAGGAGCGAGCGGACGTGTAGTGGGAAGGAGCGCCAAAAAGCCTCCTAACGTTGTTCTAATATATATAAAAGCCCGCTTCGGAGGTTTCTTTCTAAATCCTTTCTTTTACCGCTTTTATTGATTTTTGATTGTCGCATTGCATGTTTAGAGCTTTCAGCATGTAAATATTTTATCTATAATCGTTTCTAATAAATAGGGATAATCTAGTAATTTTACATTGTTATTTATGAAATAATCCGTCATAGGGAACCCGAAAGGGGCGTTGTGGGGTGCTAACACCTTCCTCGCACGTAATCGACTCCCTTACCCGACTCTGGTTGTAATGGCCAAGGTTGATTTATGAAAATCAATTGCCTTATATCTTTTTCCAATGTTTTGAGTAAAATATTGGTGGCGACTCCAAGAACCCTTCTTTTTACAAAAACCACTAATCCATGGAGGGTCCCGCTTGGAATTAACATGGATTGGTGAGAGTCATTTAAATAAAATTGTTAGCTCGATGAGGTCTCAGTTTGAGAATAAGTCGTTCTAACAAACCATCATTTTTCAAAACTTAAAAAGAGTCCAACCATCGTCGCGAATGCCAGTGTCCGTTTCGGCGGGTGGCGACAGATGGCGACTCCACTAGGGAAGCCTCGAGAGTCAGTCCCATTTAGTGATGGATTGTTTCTAAAATAATAGTTTAAAATTACTTCGTTACCCATCGCTTGTACGATAATATATTTTACCTAATTGGCTTTAATAACTGTTGCGTGTTTAAATTTTCGCAATTGTTTGAAATATAAACTGCACACAAACCTTTGCACACAACAGTTCCCTCTATACCCGGGGGCATGAGTGGAAAGCCATAGGGAGTGGATGTTAGTACGGCCGGTTGTCGAATGGGTCTATAGGTGCCCGTAGACCGTTGTCGGAAAACATCACTCAAGGTGATAACCATGAACTCGAGTCCGACAGTGCGTTGGAGCTTTCCATCGGCTTACGACGAGAGGGATTGGGTCCCTATAATGGGGGCACCTTGGGGGCCTTGGACCGGTGAGAACAGTTAGAACCTCCTTGAATATGCACTTGTCTGCAGGATACCCCTACCTCGTGATTCGCTCGTGACTGTTCGTGGATGAGTGAATTGTTTGTGCATTGTTTATGTGACATTGTTTGAGCATACATTGCATTCTTTAAACATACAACATTCCCTTTTAAAATAAGAATAAATAGGAATAAGAATCTTCCATTACATGGTGTTAACATCTACCTTCATCACATTCATGTAGGTAGTTTCCATTTTCACCCAAAAAAATACAAAAAACAAAATACCCAAAAAAAAAACAAAATCATTTATCCAAACCTAGCAATATCATGCATCATCTTAGGAGCATCCTGAAAACATGATAATGCTTAGTTGAATAAACACAATGCATGCATATTCAACGCCATCATCTCATATCATGCATTCTTATCAAAGATCATGGAGGGATCTAGGGGAGTGCATTGCATACATCTCTCCTAGTAATTCATTAATAACATTAATAAAAAGAAAGGATTGATCGATGCGTATGTCCAGAATGGATCGCACGCCGTTTGTTATTAAGTGTAAACCAACAACCGCGCCAAGCGAACGCACATCAACTCCGTTGTTGGTAATCAAGACAAATAAAGGGGAAGGTCCGACACCGTTAAGGATCACTGCTCCAAGACCTTTTCCCTACGAATCGAATAAGGCTGTGCCATGGATATACGACATCCATTCCTCTGCCGACAGCGATATCTCTAACATCGCTGGACTTGGGGGCATGACTAGGAGTGGCAGGATCTACACTCCCGAAGATCTTCATGATAAAGCTCCCAAGAATAAAGGAAAAGAAAAAGAAAAAGAAAAAACCAAGGGAAATAAAGAATCCGAGGAGGAGACAGACGAGCTGTTAAAATATATCCGACAGAGTGAGTACTCCATCGTGGATCAACTTCATAGGACGCCAGCAAAGATTACTCTGTTGTCGTTGATCCTAAGCTCCGAACCGCATCGGCAAGCTCTGTTGAAAGTCTTGAACGAGGCATACGTGTCGCACACTATCTCCCAAGACAAATTTGAGGGGATTGTTAGTCACATCACGGCTAATGATCACCTCACTTTCACCGATGAAGAAATCCCTGCTGAGGGACCAAATCACAACAAGCCCTTGCACATCTCTATAAAGTGCAAGGAATATCACATCGCTAAAGTCTTGGTGGATAATGGATCTTCCTTGAATGTGATGCCAAAAAGAATGTTTGATCAAGTGGCAATCAAGGGAATCCAAATGCGCCCGAGCAACATGATCGTCCGAGCTTTCAACGGTTCTAAAAGAGAAGTGGTGGGAGAAATTAATCTTCCAATCCAAATTGGACCCACCATCTTTAATGTCGAATTTCAAGTGATGGACATTACTCCTGCATACAACTGTCTCCTCGGCCGACCTTGGATTCATGATGCGAAAGCTGTTCCCTCTACGCTCCACCAGAAAGTCAAATTCATAGTGGGTGACAAGCTGGTGACTGTACAAGTTGAAGATGACATACTCATCAGCAAGCCATCTGCCATACCTTACGTGGATGCAGCAGAGGAAGCTCTAGAGACCGCCTTCCAAGCATTGGAGATCGCCAATGTCGAAACGTTTCCCCGAGAAATGAAGAAGGTAGCCTACATGCTCACCAAGAACGGATACTTGCCTGGACAAGGACTTGGCAAGGATTCCTAAGGAATTCCCGAGCTACCCATTATTAAGGATAATCCGGGGAAACAAGGGTTAGGATACAACCCTAATAAAGATCAAAGGACGAAGAGGAACCAAGATCCTTCTCGACGTTCTTTAAGCCAGATCTTTAGGAAGGCCGGTTCACAAGCGTCAAGGCCGGTCGTCGTCATCAAGTGCTCTTCTTCTTCCGATAGGGATGTATAGACCTGATGACTGTTAGAGATCACTCCTCGGGGACAGCCCGACCCCCGAGCCTCGATAGGGCACATGTTTCCGCTAGAATTATAATAAAATCGTTCTTTATTATTTCTTATTGCTTCTTTTCTTGCTTGCAATAAACTTCTAGACCACATTATTTTAACCCTGTTTGAATAAGCATGAATGAGGTTAAAATTGTCTTAATAACAATAAACCCGCATCATTTTTATGTGGAAGTGTGTATGACAACTTGGAGCACCATTCCTTGGCCTCGACAAGTGCCATCATGGATAAAAAAGAAATCCTTTAAAAAACAAAAATCATAAAAACAAAAAAAGCTCGGCAGGAAACCCAAAAAGGGGGTTGCGCAAAAATAAGAGCAAAGAACCCGCTAGGAATCCCACGAAAGGGTGACCTAGGCAAAAATTAGGGTTGCAAAAATGAACAAAAAACAAAGGTCCGCTGAGACGCCACAAAAGGGTGATTTAGGCAAAAAATAAGGATAATCAAAAAAGCAAAAGAAATCCATGATGGTACCATGAGCTGAATTCAAAAAGAAAGGTTCAAGGGAAACTATCTAAGTTGTCGAATCACAACGTCAATAACAAGACTTTCTCAACTTCATAAGTGTTTAATCAAACAAGCCTAAACACATGAGCCTACCTTGGCCAGCCATTCTTACAAAAACCGTTTTCAAAACAATAAATAATCCCCTCTAAAACACAAACTTTTGAACAAAAATATCTTTCCCTTCTTTTCTCTTGTCCCAAACGATTTTAGAATAATCTAGTGGAAACATGGAGATATAGTGGTCAATAGGAAGGTTAATACATCTTCTAAAGGAAGGGAATGATCACTGGGATGATGACACCAATCTCGATATAACACGCATCATTCCTCGGTTACAGAAATCGGCAGCGCACAGCCCGTCTAAGAGGAATGGCAAAATCTAAGCAAAGAAACGCATCGGTTAATTCTTTTGAAAAATAAATCAAATAGAATTAGGTGCATCATACCGCATACATGCATACAGATGATAGGTGTACTGGAAGATCACTTATTCTCTGTTTATTGAAAAAACAAACAAAAAACAAAAAAACAAAAAAAACAAAAAACATATAAACTTCAGAAAAAACAAAGCGCCCGTACCATGTTCAGTACACCCGTACTAAAATTAGGGTTATGAACAAATTTTCAACTCAATACGGGCGTACTGAAATGAATACGGCAGCATTGGCCATAACGTCCACACCAATACGGGTGTATTGAATTCAATACGGCCCATATTGGCCCATTCTTTTGTACATCAACAACATCTTCATTCCTCTGCATACTTTATCTGTGAGTGTGTTTGAGATCCCTCCGATTCCAACAGAAAAAGCCGAAATCGACAAAAAAGGCAAAAATACAGAAAATCCAAAACGTACAGAATAACTGAGCCTGGAGAGGCTTGCCGAAATAATACTCCCCAGAGACATCTCAGCTTGCACTCTTGGGCCGAATTCCCAGTGAAAGCTATCAGAGCAAGATCAGCAAGATTCCTCAACGGAGGCATGATCATCCAAACAGAGCATCCGAGTCAAAAGACTCAGACTTCCTCAGTGGAAGATGGCTTTCCAACTCAAGCGACGAGTGAAGCTAAGCCTGAAGAGGCTTTCTAAATAATACTCTGGGATACACAAGATCCTCAATTCCCATTCGCCTGCTCAGAGGCACTCCTCCAAAAAAGGAAAATCCAAAAAGATCAATACCCATTCCCCAAGCGGAATTCGGTATTCAACCAAACACCGAACGTCAAGATAATCCGCCTAACAGAAGAGGCCAATCAAGATCACAACAGAATCCCCCAGTGGATAATAGCCTACGCAGAGGCAACAAAACCAGAAAATCAAAAAAAAGAGTCACCCGAATAAGGATAACCGGGATACTCCACAAACGTCGAAAGGACGTCAGCCAATCATAAGGCATCACTCACATCAGAAAGAGCATCTTTGTGTCTACATCCCCAAGGAATCAGAATTTCCCCAGTGGGCACCAACTACGCAATGGAAAGTTGGGACACAAGAACCCATGAGTAACTGCACGTCCCCTAGACGGATCCCTGCGTTATCCAGCCCTCAGCGGCACCCAAATCGAAAACAACCGTCGAAACAGCATCGTGGACTGTGGAGACAAAATCATCTCAAATCCCTGGAGAGGGCAAACTCACGCTACCAAAGTGACCAGAAGCACGGAGGTATGCAACCCTGGGGAGGGCAAACCGCAGACCCTGGAGAGGGCAAACTCACGCTGCCAACGTCGTCAGAAACACGGAGGCATGCAACCCTGGGGAGGGCAAACCGCAGACCCTGGAGAGGGCAAACTCATGCTACTGAGGTTGTCAGAAACACTGAAGTATGCACGAGCCTGGAGAGGCGACGACTAATACTCAGCTACCCCGTCGTCAGAAACACGGAGGTATGCAGCTACCGAGGTTGTCAGAAACACCGAGGTATGCAACGAGCCTGGAGAGGCAACGACTAATACTCAGCTACCCCGTCGTCAGAAACACGGAGGTATGCAGCTACCGAGGTTGTCAGAAACACCAAGGTATGTACGAGCCTGGAGAGGCGACGACTAATACTCAGCTACCCCGTCGTCAGAAACACGGAGGTACACAGCTACCGAGGTTGTGAGAAACACCGAGGTATGCACGAGCCTGGAGAGGCGACGACTAATACTCAGCTACCCCGTCGTCAGAAACACGGAGGTATGCAGCTACCGAGGTTGTCAGAAACACCGAGGTATGCACGAGCCTGGAGAGGCGACGACTAATACTCAGCTACCCCGTCGTCAGAAACACGGAGGTACGCAGCTGCCAACATCGTCAGAAACATGGAGGCATGCACACCCTGGAGAGGGCAAACTCACGCTACCGAGGTTGTCAGAAACACCAAGGTATGCACGAGCCTGGAGAGGCGACGACTAATACTCAGCTACTCCGTCGTCAGAAACACGGAGGTATGCAGCTGCCAACATCGTCAGAAACATGGAGGCATGCAGACCCTGGAGAGGGCAAACTCACGCTACCGAGGTTGTCAGAAACACCGAGGTATGCAACGAGCCTGGAGAGGCGACGACTAATACTCAACCTGGAGAGGCTACTCAACAGTTTTCCCACCTGAAGACACTACAAGTCGGAAGGGTGGCCTGTTCCCCGGACAATTGGGTCAACTCCTTTACTTGTCAACCGGTACACCAAAAAGCCGTTTGACTAAGTAAAGGGGGGGCAGCTGTAGACCCCTAAAATTGTCCGGGTCGGAAATAAAGCTCAAAGACTCTCGAAGACCGAAGGAAAGTCAGCCGGAAGGACTCCTGGAAGACCCTAGGATGATTCTTTGTAGGTCTAGAAGTCTTAGAGTAGCTTAGAATAAGGGTGTGCGAGGATTGAAGCTCAATACACCCTCCCAGAGGTTCAGTACGGCCGTACTGAGCCATTTGAACTGCAATACGGCCGTAGTGAACTCAATACGGCCGTACTGAAGTTTTTGAACTTCAGTACGGCCGTACCAAATTCAATACGGCCGTACTGTAGTTCAAAAAACTTCAGTACGGGCCGTAGTGAAATCAATACGGCCGTACTGAAGTTTTTGAACTTCAGTACGGCCGTACCAAATTCAATACGGGTGTACTGTAGTTCAAAAACCCAGTACGGGCCGTATTGACCTCTCAGGCCGTATTGCGCCTCAATCCTATAAATAGGACGTCATTGGCACATCCTCCCACACTTTTTACACATTCCTCAACCCTCCTACTGAGTATACTTGGGTTTTTGAGCTTTTCTCTGCCCTAGATATCTCTCCGGGAGCCGATCCGACGAAATTCTTGAGTCATGAGCCATTAGCTTGAGATTCGAACAAGTCGAAGGGAAATCTCTTTGATTTCCATAGTAAAAATTTGTCTTTAGGGGAAAGGAGCGAGCGGACGTGTAGTGGGAAGGAGCGCCAAAAAGCCTCCTAACGTTGTTCTGATATATATAAAAGCCCGCTTCGGAGGTTTCTTTCTAAATCCTTTCTTTTACCGCTTTTATTGATTTTTGATTGTCGCATTGCATGTTTAGAGCTTTCAGCATGTAAATATTTTATCTATAATCGTTTCTAATAAATAGGGGTAATCTAGTAATTTTACATTGTTATTTATGAAATAATCCGTCATAGGGAACCCGAAAGGGGCGTTGTAGGGTGCTAACACCTTCCTCGCACGTAATCGACTCCCTTACCCGACTCTGGTTGTAATGGCCAAGGTTGATTTATGAAAATCAATTGCCTTATATCTTTTTCCAATGTTTTGAGTAAAATATTGGTGGCGACTCCAAGAACCCTTCTTTTTACGAAAACCACTAATCCATGGAGGGTCCCGCTTGGGATTAACATGGATTGGTGAGAGTCATTTAAATAAAATTGTTAGCTCGATGAGGTCTCAGTTTGAGAATAAGTCGTTCTAACAAACCATTATTTTTCAAAACTTAAAAAGAGTCCAACCATCGTCGCGAATGCCAGTGTCCGTTTCGGCGGGTGGCGACAGTATTTTGTAATGCCATCAACCTTTCTTCCTCCAACGATATTAACTCGTCATACATTAAATTCCAGTAATCCTCAATGGGCAAATTATTCTGTTTTTGTATATGAATTGATTGTAAATTAATATCTATAGGAAGAATAGCTTCATGCCCATACACTAATTTGTATGGAGTAGTCTTCGTGGCATCTCTAGGTGAATTTCTATAAGCCCATAACACCTGAATAAGAGTTTCATGCCAATTTCGAGGCTTGCTCGAGATATGTTTCTTGATTAAGCCAATCACCACTTTATTAGCAGCTTCTACTTGACCATTTGCTTGTGCATAATATGGTGTTGAAGTTATTAACTTAATTCCTCTTGATTGAGCATATTAAGCAAATTTTCAACCTGTAAACACTGTGCCTTGATCTGTAGTGATTGTTTGAGGAATCCCAAACCTTGTTATAACATGATCTTCGACAAAATTAATTATGTACTTTTGCTCGACTTCTTTTAAAGGGATAGCTTCAACCCATTTTGTGAAATAATCTATGGCAACCAATATATATTTATGATTTTTTGAGAAGGGTGGATGTATTTGCCCTATGATGTCAAATGCCCAACCTCGAAATGGCCAAGGCTTAATAATCGAATGTAATTCACTTGCAGGTACCTTTTGTATTGGTCCATGTTTTTGACATTCCTCACAACCTTTGCGAATTCGATACAATCTTTAATCATGGTTGGCCAATAAAAACCTTTTCTCGACAAAGTCCATTTCATCTTTTCACCTGCCTGATGTGCTCCAGAGATGCCTTCATGTGTTTCTGCCATAGCTATATAACTCTCATGACTTCCGAGACATTTGAACAAGACTCCGTCAAAACCTTTTCTATATAATTCGTTCCAAAACTGGACAAAAGAGCATCAAGGAGAAATGTTCAAATCACCCCTTTGTTGAGCTTAGGAGAGCTTGAATCTTCAAGGAGTTTTGATGATCACAACAAGTATACAACAACCACTTGGAGCACAAAAACAAAGGCAAAGAAGAGTCAAGAAAATGCTATGAAATGGAGCTATGTAATAGAGCTTAGGAAATAAATTGTTTTGAATGTGTTTTTATATTTTGTGTGCTTAGTATGCTTTGTGCATAATCAAATCTTATCTAAACCAAGTAGAGAGTATATGATGATGAGTTAAAAATATTGGAAAGTTATTTTGAGTCTTAAAATGAAGTTTTAAGAACTAACTCAAAATAATCGATTATTGTTAAATATAATCGATTATTTCAGCAAGTAGGCTAAGTGGAATGCCTTGCTGTAATAATCGATTATTTTCCAAAATAATTGATTATCCCAGGAACAACTCTTTGGAATAATCGATTATCCAGCTAAATAATCGATTATATTGTTCTTGGTTGGTTTCCAGAAAACCTGAAGAACAAAATAATCGATTATTCTTTAAAATAATCGATTATCTGTGTCTGAAACTTTTATAAATAGTTTGAACTTTGAGAAACTTCAGACATGAGTTAGAACTGATAATCAATTTGTGAAAAACGTTTTTGTGAGACTTTGTGACATCTTGGAGAGTTTTTTTTTGTGAAATCCAAGAGTGGAAACGTTTGTGAAAAGCTTTGGTAGAAGATCATCATCATCATATTCTTGAAAGGAGAAGATAAAGATTTGTTCAAGAATTCCAGGTGAATTCGTTCCTTTTATTCTTTGTGAATCTTTGTGGAAAATCTTGTAAGGTTTCTTGTAGTGGGTTCTACAAGGGGTGCTTTCTTGGGGTCAAGAAAGTGGTTATCTTTTAGTGTTGAAGTATATGCATGTGTGTGCTTGTAAACCTTCTTGCTTAAAGATAGTGGAACAAATCTTAATCAGATGTTGATTAAGGACTGGATGTAGGTCACATGTGGAGTGGTTGAACTAGTATAAAAGACTTATGCAATCTTCTTCTACCTTATCTTTTACATTGTGTAATTTCTTGGTAGAACTTTAAAGAAGATAAAACTTGATTAACAAGTGTATGTGAATCTTGATGGTTTAAATCTGTAATTGAACATTATTTTTGAACCTCATTATGTTGTAATCAAGTGAGCATATTGCATTCATATTTTTGTAACAAGTCTTTAGAAGAGCTTCATTTGGAAATTCTGTCATAGAAAAGTTTTGATTGAAATTAAGATCCAAAATACTCTGATAAATTTTTAAAGGGTCATTGAATCCAATTCACCCCCCCTCTTGGATTGTACCATTCTTTTCTAACAATTGGTATCAGAGCAAGGTTCTTGAGAGTTATTCAAGATTTCAAAAATGGCCAACAACAACTTACCCTATGGTGAGGGTGTGTCTATTCATAGACCTCCTGTTTTCAATGGTGAAAACTATGTCTATTGGAAAATTAGGATGAGAATTTTCATTGAAGCTATTGATATTGCTGTATGGGATGCTATAAAAAATGGACCCTATATTCCTATGAAAAAAGATGATGATGGTGAGCTTAAGGAAAAACATTGGAGTGAGTGGAGTGATGAGGAAAAGAAAAGAGCCCAACATGATAAGAGAGGCAAAAACATTATAACATCTGCATTGTCTATTGATGAATTTTTTAGAATTTCACATTGCATATCTGCTAAAGAAATGTGGGATACTTTGCAAGTCACTCATGAAGGAACAAGTGATGTAAAGAGATCAAGAAAGCA
The DNA here is from genome assembly GCF_000230855.2 of Cajanus cajan. Taxonomy (NCBI): domain Eukaryota; kingdom Viridiplantae; phylum Streptophyta; class Magnoliopsida; order Fabales; family Fabaceae; genus Cajanus; species Cajanus cajan. The sequence goes on along the minus strand of NC_138517.1, from coordinate 438,490 downwards.
TACTCTCATAAGAGAATATGAGCTGTTTAGAATGCAAAATGGTGAATCTATTTCTGATTTTCAAAAGAGATTTACACACTTGATAAATCACCTTGTTGACCTTGGCAGGAAATTTGAGAAGGAAGAGCTGAATTTAAAAGTGCTGCAATGCTTGGACAGATCATGGCAAGCAAAGGTGACAGCTATTGAAGAATCAAAGGATTTGACCTCCTTGACATTAGCTACTCTCTTTGGGAAGTTGAGGGAGCATGAGCAAAAGCTACACATATTTGATGAACATGAGCAACAAGATAAGAAAGGCAAAGGAGTGTCATTGAAAGCCTTGAAATCTGCCAAAGGTAAAGAGGTGTGTGAAGAAACAAGCTCCGATGATTCCGAAACCGAGAACTTCAATCTGCTGGTAAAGAAGTTCAGAAAGTTCATGAGAAGAAAGAAGAATTCCCCCTACAAATTCAATAAAAAGACAAACAAGAAAGAGGAAGCAAGCACATCCTCCTTTAATTGCTTTGAATGTGGAAAACCGGGACACATGAAAACTGAGTGTCCAAATCTCTTGAAGAAGCAACAAGAGGAGAAGAAGTTTAAGAAAAAGGGAAAAGGAAAAAGGGCCTATATTGCTTGGGAAGACAATAACTCAAGCACAACAAGTGAAGAATCTGAAAGTGAGGAGAACAACCTGTGTTTGATGGCTGGAACTGACCATGACACAATTGTAAGTGACTCTGACCTTGAATCCAATCCGGATTATGATCAGCTCCAAGAAGCTTTTATACAAATCCATGAAGAAGCTGTTAAATTAGGAGCCTTAAATTCAAAGCTGAAAAACAAGCTGAAATGGTATGAAAATGCTTTAATTGAAGCTGAACAAGAGCTTGAAGATTTGAAGCATGAGCATGAAAATCTTCAAACTATGTTTAAATTTAGTGAAGTTCACTCCTCAAAAGATGGTTGTGAACATTGCAAAATTTTTTAAAAAGAAAATGCTGATTTAAATCTACACTTGCAAGGTTCACTAATGGAAATGAAAACTTGAACATTCTTTTGGAAAAACAAAGAAACACTTTTGATAGGAGTGGACTTGGTTTTAACCAAGGTATGAGCATGCCATTTAAGTCAAAGAAAGAAGCTTTTGTGAAAAATCAAAATTTTAGAAAATTTAAAAGCAACTTTTCTAGACAAACAACTTGTTTTTATTGCTGCAAAAGAGGCCATACAATTAGGAACTGCTATTCTAGGAAATATGGAGTTCCAAATGGAGAAATGATTTGGGTTGAGAAGAGACAAATGCTGAGAACTAACCTACAAGGACCCTCCACATGGGTACCTAAATTTTTCCTCTGAATCTTTGTTGTAGGAATGCTTGAGGGCCAAAAATCTACTTTGGTATCATGATAGTGGCTGCTCAAGGCATATGACTGGGGATCCTTCAAAATTCACAAATCTGAAATTGAAGAATGAAGGGTATGTTACCTATGGTGACAATAATAAGGGAAAAATTCTTGGCCATGGCAATGTTGAACACTCTATAACAATGTCAAACACTAAGTGTCTAATAACTCAAAAAGAAAACATATGGCTTTGTGTAGACGCCCAATTTCGTTCGGGGGGCACACAAACAAAGAAATGGACCTCCGTTATGAAGGAAAGGAGCTTCCGAAGCAGGCAAATAACAAAACAGGACATCAGAAGGCCTAAAGGCCAAATAGGGTGTTTTTAGTAGCCCGGAACGGGCTGTTCCAAAATCAGAACGACCCGTTCCAATGTCAGAATAGGTCGTTCCAAAATCGGAACGGGCCGTTTTGAACCCCGGAACGGGCCGTTCCAATATCAGAACGGGTCGTTCCAATATAACTAAAAACACCTAAAGAGGCTTGTGCGGAACGGGCCGTTCCAATACCAGAACGGGCCGTTCCAAACAAGGCAAACTTGGAACGGGCCGTTCTGGAAAGGTGAAATTCGTGTTATTTTCTACTCTGGAACGGGCCATTCCGTTTTCAGAACGGGCCGTTCCAGGGTACGAAATTTACACATAATAATTGGGCCAGAACGGGCCGTTCTAAAACTGGAACAGGACGTTCTGGCCCACTGCTGATCCCTATAAATTGAAGCCTTGGGCACAGTTCTCCGGGCGGCCAGAGAAATTTCGAATAAGACTCCTTTGAGCACGAAAATTCTCTATCTCTCTCCCTTCTATTATATTTTTTGAGATTTGTGTCGCATCTCTATATTCTCTCTCCCTCCTATTGTATTTCTTGAGATTTGTGAGGCATACTGTAGTGTGAAAGGTCGCCATAAAGCACCTTCTCCATATTTAAAGATTCAATAGAGCTCGTTTAAGAGGTATTTCAATCAATCTTTTTTTCTATATTTTTTATTTCTCATCTTTATCTTTTATTTATAATAAACGTCATAATGTAGATATTTTAGGGTTAATCGCTTAATTTATATTTTAAGCATGTAAATAAGTATTAATAAAGGGGATTCAATATTTAATTTATTAATTCTTATCATATTAACTTCATCATAGGGTACCGATTGAGGGCGCTGTAGGGGTGCTTAATACCTTCCCTACACGTAACCGACCCCCGAACCCAATTCTGGTTATCAAGGCCATTATTGGATCTTTAAAAACCTTTTCTTTTTCCAATGTTTTGAGTAAAATATTGGTGGCGACTCCATGAACCTATTTTCAAAACCATTAATTAAGGATTAGTCTGGTATCCGGGCATTCTTTAATTAATGAGACTTTTAAAAGGATGTCTAAACCATTAGTCGCGAGATTAGAAATTTTCGGGTTGCGACACTTTGGCATAGGAGAGCTGCACATATTCATATGGACCATTTGAATAAATTGAGTAGGAAAGAATTAGTGGTTGGTCTACCTAAACTCAAGTTTGGAAAAGACAAACTATGTGATGCTTGTCAAAAGGGCAAGCAAGTGAAGGCTAGCTTTAAAAGCAAAAATCAGATTTCCACATCTAGACCTTTGCAATTAATTCACATGGATTTGTTTGGTCCTTCAAGAACCATGAGCTTAGGCGAAAACTACTATGGCTTAGTAATTGTTGATGACTATTCTAGATACACATGGGTTATGTTTCTTGCAAACAAAAATGATGCTTTTAATGCCTTTAGAAAATTTGCCAAACTTGTTCAAAATGAGAAGTGCTCAAACATCACCTCTATAAGAAGTGACCATGGAGGTGAGTTTCAAAACTTGATGTTTCAGAAATTATGTGAGGAACATGGTATAAACCATAATTTCTCAGCACCTAGGACACCTCAACAAAATGGGGTTGTTGAGAGGAAAAATAGGTCCTTAGAAGAACTTGCTAGAACAATGTTGAAAGAAACAAACTTGCCAAAATATTTTTGGGCTGATGCTATTAACACTGCTTGTCATGTGTTAAACAAAGTTCTGATTCGACCTATATTGAAGAAAACACCCTATGAAATATACAAAGGAAAGAAGCCTAACATTTCATATTTTAGAGTGTTTGGGTGTAAATGCTATGTGCTGAACAATGGAAAAGAGCAATTTGGAAAGTTTGATGCAAAGGCTGACGAAACAATCTTTCTAGGATACTCTACAAATAGTAAGGCTTATAGAATTTATAATAAGAGAACTCTAGTTGTAGAAGAATCTGTCCATGTGGTATTTGATGAGTCAAATAAGCAAGAGTCTAGGCAAACTGAAATTGAAGATTTAAATGAGTTGCTTGATCAATCCCTATTGGAGAATGAACCTAATGAAGTGCCTAAGGAGAGTGAATCACTTAAGAAAGCAAAGGAAACATGTGAACAATTGCCTAAGGAATGGAAAACCACAAGAGACTTATCAATGGACAACATAATTGGGAGCATTGGAAAGGGTGTTTCAACTAGGAGTGCAATTAAAAATATTTGCAACACCATGGCATTTGTTTCACAAGTTGAACCTAAGAACATTGATGAAGCACTTAAAGATGAGCATTGGTTAATGGCCATGCAAGAGGAACTAAATCAGTTTGAAAGAAATGAAGTGTGGGATTTGGTGCCATTACCAAAAGATCATCCAATTATTGGAACTAAGTGGGTTTTCAGAAATAAGCTTGATGAATCAGGAATAATTATAAGAAATAAGGCAAGACTAGTGGCTAAGGGGTATAATCAAGAAGATGGAATTGACTATGATGAGACTTTTGCCCCTGTAGCAAGGATAGAAGCCATTAGATTACTTCTTGCTTATTCCTCTATAAAGAATTTCAAGCTCTATCAAATGGATGTGAAAAGTGCTTTCCTCAATGGATTTATACAAGAGGAAGTATATGTGGAACAGCCACCTGGCTTTGTGGATTTCAAGAATCCTAATCATGTGTACAAGCTCAAAAAGGCACTCTATGGCTTGAAGCAAGCTCCTAGATCTTGGTATGACAGGCTGAGCAAATTTCTAATTGAGAGTGATTATGAAAGAGGAAAGGTGGATAATACATTGTTTGTCAAGAAATTTAAAAATGATACAATGTATGTACAAATATATGTGGATGACATTGTGTTTGGATCTACAAATACCTCTCTATGTAAAGAATTTGCAAAAATCATGCAAGGAGAATTTGAAATGTCAATGATGGGAGAGCTTACATTCTTTTTAGGATTGCAAGTTAAACAAATGCATGATGGAATTTTCATAAGTCAAAGCAAGTATTGCAATGAACTTCTGAAAAAGTTTGGTATGGAAGGGTGTAAGGAGGCTGCCACACCAATATCAAACAATTGCAATCTTGACTTAGATGAGAAAGGAATTGCTGTTGATAGTTCAAAGTATAGAGGAATTATAGGATCACTCTTGTACTTGACAGCAAGTAGGCCTGACATAATGTTTGCTGTGTGCCTATGTGCAAGATTCCAAGCTAATCCTAAAGAATCTCATATGAAGAGTGTGAAAAGAATTCTTAAGTATTTGAAAGGTACAACAAATGTGGGGTTGTGGTATCCAAAGGGAGTCTCACTAAGTCTGATAGGCTACTCAGATTCAGACTATGCTGGGTGTAGACTAGATAGAAAGAGTACAAGTGGAACTTGTCACTTGCTAGGTAGTGCACTTGTTTCATGGCATAGCAAAAAGCAAGCTTGTGTTGCTTTGAGTACAGCTGAGGCTGAATATATAGCTGCTGGAAGTTGTTGTGCTCAAATTCTTTGGATGAAACAACAACTAAGAGATTATGGAGTTGAGTTGAACAAAATTCCTTTGAGGTGTGACAATACTAGTGCAATAAATTTGACCAAGAATCCTGTGTTGCACTCAAGAACAAAACATATTGAAATAAGACACCACTTTTTGAGAGATCATGTTCAAAGGAATGATTGTGTTGTAGAGTTTGTGGAAACAAGCAAGCAATTAGCTGATATTTTTACAAAACCTCTACCAAGAGAAAGATTCAACCAATTGAGAATTGAATTAGGAATAATCAATGAATCAAGTTTGAATTGATTATGCTTTGAGAATGGAAGTAAGATATGTGTGGAAGAAAGTATCAGTGACAAATAAGACTTGGTAAAATTTGACAAATGTTAAAATTTCAGAGAAGCAAAACTTCTCTGGAATAATCGATTATCTTAAGATATAATCGATTATCTTAAGTAATTCATGGAAATAATCGATTATCTTGGGTAATAATCGATTATCTAGAACATGAAGAATTTCAAGAGTCTCTGAAATAATCGATTATTTGGGTAATAATCGATTATTTGGTAAGAAGGAACTCAAGAGTCACTGTAATAATCGATTATCATGGGAAATAATCGATTATCTGAGTAGTGGAATCTGAGAAGTCACTAGAATAATCGATTATTCTGTAAATAATCGATTATCTGGGTTGTGTTAGGAGAAACTACCCTCTGTAATAATTGATTATCTTGAAAATAATCGATTATCCATATCAGATTTCATTTTTAAGAGATTTTACTGATGCAAATAATCGATTATTTGCATAAATAATCGATTATCTGGGCGGTTCTTTTAAAACTTCCTAAAACGGTTATCTACGCGCCAACTATTAAACTACCCATTACTCTTATACCAGAACGTGCTGGGGCATAAAAAACACCTCCCACAACCTCTCTTCTCTCATTCTCTCATTTTCTCTCAACCCTCAAAACCCTAACCCTCTCAAATTCTCTCAAAATCTCTCTTCTTCTTCATTTTCTTCAAGACCCATCCATGGCATCTTCATCCAAAAGACCAAAGAAGCTTGAAGTGAGGGGGAGCAAACGTCCTCTTCCCTCTGGGCAGCTGATTACGAAGTGGTTTGCGGATGAGAAAGCTCAAGAATACTACTTTGAGTGGTACGCCGGTCGGAGAATCATTCCTCCAAAGACCCTGAAGCTTGATTGGTTCAAGAACGAGGGTTTTAGCTTTCCAACCCTTTTGGAGCACCAGGAGCTGAAGGCATTTTTAGAGATGGATGGACCCTACTATCCTGAGTTAATCAGGTTATTTCTCTGCTTTGCCTCAACTAATGAAGGGGTTATGCAATCTGTGGTCAAAGGGAAGCTGATTAGGTTGGATGGACCGACATTGAAAGCGGCTGCGGGTCTGAGCGGCACCGGAAAGGAGAAACTCCAACCCTTCAACTTTGGGGATTTTGAGGAGCTGACCACATTCCGGGATTGCCAAAGGAACCCTCTGAACACCAATTACGAGAAATTCTTGGCGGGAGGTATGAAGAAGAACTCTCGTTTAATTTCTTTTATTATTGCTTGGATGTTAAAACCCAGGTTACACAATCATGCTCAAATGTCAAGGGATGACATTTTGCTGATGCATGTCATTAAGAAGAAAATTAAAATTGACTGGGTGTCAGTAGTAAATGACTGTATATGGAAAGCAAGGAGAAAGGAAGACAGACCGAATCCATATGCTCTTTTGCTATCTAAAATTTTTGAGAATGCTGGAGTAGATTTGACAGGTGAAAGAAAAATTGTGTTGCATGCTTCGAATAAAATTGAGAAGTCTTCTTTGCATCACATGGGGATGCTCAAGCAAGAAGACAAGTGGGTGTTTAAAGGCGATATACCCCCTACACCGGAGCCGGCAACAGATGAAGATGGTGTTCCGTCTCAAGATGAGGATCAGCCACCACAGGTGGAAGCTGAGCCTGGAAGGGAGTCTGAACCAGAACTGAAGCCTATATGGTGGTGTGTGTATAGTTGTTTTTTTTGCAAATGGTATGGTGTGTGTATAGTTGTTTTTGCAGGTATTGTGCTTGTGTGTGTGTATTGTGCAGGTTGGAATGAATTGAAGGCACAATGGATGAAAATGTTTGAAGCACAATAGCATTGGGTTGATACAATATGAATCATGGGTTGTCATCATCAAAAAGGGAATTGTTGCGGGTTGCATCAATTGTCCCGTGGCGGAGGCTAGGTGGGCCAAGTTGATGGAGTTGTTCCTTCCATGGGTGATGACAATGGTTGAAAGGAGACTCCTTTCCCTTGATCTAGGTTCACCAAGGGGTAGACAAAAGGAAGTTTATGGGACAATAAGGGAGATAGGCGAGAAAGGGAGTAGGGTGCGGAAGTGTTTAAGGTATGGTGTTTGGTGCTCACATGGTTGGCTCACTCCAAAGGTAAATGGAGGCCACTCTAGGGTTTTCACTCTCCAATGGTGGAGATAGGAGAAGGTTAGCCAAAGGTAACCTAGTGACTAAGGATAGGATTTGAGGCACAAAAAGGCTCACTCAAATTCATATATTCCAAAGTATTTACAAGTGGTGGGGTGTTGGGTATTTATAGGAGGGGAGGCATCTAGGGTTTCATTTGGGACATGCATGGCCGAAATTCATAAGGCAAATGCACTCCAAATGACATTCCAAATGAACCCTAGATGCTACTTGGTGACCAAGTTTGGAATCTATGGGTCTAGATTGGCTACATCAAGGTGCATGATAAGACCATGCAACCTTTGCCCTCCACTTGGGCCTAAGCCTTTCTATCACCAAAAATAGATCCAAATCTCACCAATAATGCGTCACCCTTCTAGTGTAATACCCTAGCCCAAATTAAAAACCTAATCATCTAAAGCACCCCATAATACAAGGGTAAAATGGAAAATACAAAGAAAATAAATCCTATAACTAAAATACCCCAAAATACAAGGGTAAAATTGGCAACTAAAATAAACCCTATACTAATGAGGCTTAGGAGAGAACTAATACTCTATGATCATGAGGAGAGTATCCCTTGGTGTGTGAACACCCTCCTCTTCTTCAACTCTCCTAGCCATGGACCTAGTGATGGGGCCCACATGTGTCTTCAAGGATGGTCCTCCATCACAAGTCACTGTCGAATCATGGCGCTTGGGCTGCTGCGCTCTTAAGTAAAAAGAGTTGCGTCCTGACTATCAGCTATAGCTTTTGGCCTAATGGTAAGCGCTCGATCCAACAATTGGTATCAGAGCCAAGGTCATGAGTTCGATATCTAGCGGGGCAATTGCTGAGGGGGAGATTGTTGCGGGTTGCATCAATTGTCCCGTGGCGGAGGCTAGGTGGGCCAAGTCACTGTCGAATCATGGCGCTTGGGCTGCTGCGCTCTTAAGTAAAAAGAGTTGCGCCCTGACTATCAGCTATAGCTTTTGGCCTAATGGTAAGCGCTCGATCCAACACCCTTCAACTTTGAACATGACCGAACACCCCTTCGGCCTTGAACTTGGCCGAATACTCCTTCGGCCTCAAGCTTGGCCGAGCCTCCCTTCAGCCTTCAGAATGATCGAATACCCCCTCGGTCATGAAAACAACCGAACACCTCTTCGGCTAAAGGCTTGGCCGAAGACCCAAAGTGTGTCAACCCACATGGAACATATGGCAAGTTAGGATATCCATTACACAATATTTATCGTGTTTAATTAAGGGAGATCAAGGTTAACCAAGGTATTACCCATCTCCCAAGACAGAAGGGCCACCAGGCCCAGATACGTCACTATAAATACACAGGTGATGGGACAGAAAAGAGTTATGATTTATCTAGTATAAAAGCCTTTATTGCTCTATACCGAACACTTATTTGAGCATCGGAGTGCCTTTGCAGGTACCCTCCCCACCTTTGGAGATAGTATTCGGTCGACACCAAAGACTTAGAAGATCACGAAGGAGGAGCAACAAGAAGAGTGTTTCTAAGCAGGAACATTTTGGGCGCCCACTGTGGGGCCGAAATTGAAACGGTTCTCGAGCCTGAAGGAAGATGGTAGCAACTAGGAGTCAGCAAGAAAACACAGCACTTCATAACCTTGGGATGCCCCGAGAATCGAGATAGCAGACAAATCAAAACGAAGAAGGAATGAAGGAGTCATATGTGGATCGATCTCAACCTCCCAACCCACCGTCGGCCATAGAACAGCTGAAGGCCGAGATGTTGGAATTGAAAAGACTTCGGGAGAAGGACGCACACGAACTGTCGGTCCTGAGGAAGGAAAATGCGGAGCTTAGGAGCGATAACCGATCCTGGCATCCATCTCGCGACACCCCCAATACTCAGTCAACGCATGACCAAGGGGAATCGTTGGGATGGTACAAAGAGACAAAGATCCCCCGGCCACCTGGCGGAGTGACGACAACGACCATGGATCAGTAATGACGAGAAGGGAAGACACCATTCACTCCGGACATCGCCAGAGCCCGGTTGCTAGACAACTAAAGTTTTTCCTACCTCATTAAAAGGACAAACACTTAGTTGGTTCACAAGACTCGCCCCAGGATCGGTGGACTCCTTCACAACCTTGTCCTCTCGATTCGTAATACAGTTTGCCACGAGCAGACCCCATCAGCTCACCTCGATTGCACTGGTCAATATCCACCAGGAAAAGAAGGAACCTCTAAGAACTTTCGTGGAGCGATTCGGGAAGATGACCCTGTCTATCCGAGATCTAGACCCAGCGGTGGCAATGCACCACCTCACTACGGCATTAAGGCCAGGCCCCTTTGTAAAAAACCTATGTAAAAAGTCGCCCCGAGACCTGAACGACCTAAGGCAGAGAGCCACTAAGTACATGCAGATGGAAGAGTTGGTCGAGTTCAGGAATCAGAGCCGGTTTGACCTCTTCCTCGGAAAGAAAGAAGCTGAAAAAAAGCACCCTCCAAGGTCTCGTCCCCGAGACGCACTCAATCGAGAGAGGAACAATAGGGGACCCAGATATGCACAATACACGCCGCTCAACACCAACAGGACCAAGGTGTTGGAGCAGGCCTTGGCCACAGAAATCCTCACAGTGCCCTGCCGTGCTATGACTCCACCCCACGCGGACAGGACCAAAACTTGCTAGTTTCACAAGAACAGGGGACATACCACTGAGGAATGCACAGCCCTCCGAGATCGTATTGAAGATCTCGTTAAGTCAGGCCACCTTCAAAACTTCACCCAACCTTCGGGTAGGAAGAGATATGATAGCTACCATGATAAGAGGGAATCCGGAAGGGGGAACCGCGAGAGGGCACCTCAAAGGTATAGATCCCGGGAACGCAGCAAGTCTCAGGAGAGAAACGATCCACAGCGAGACCGAAATCAACCCAGAAGGGTGATAAACACAATAGCTGGAGGATTCGTAGGAGGCAGGGGCACATCCTCGGCACGAAGGAGACACCTAAGAGCAATCAGATTGGTCAGCGCAGTAACAAGAGCAGGGTCAGTCCACATGCCACCAATCACCTTCACCGACAAGGACTTCCAGGGGTTCGATCCAGTGCAAGACGACCCTATGGTCATCATTATAGAGATTAACAATTGTATTGTGAAGAAGACACTGGTGGATCAGGGAAGTTCAGCCGATATCTTGTATTGGAAAACTTTCGAACAACTGGGTATACCCGAGCGCGAGTTGGCACCTTACAATGAGCCCTTAGTCAGATTTTCGGGCAAACGAGTGAACACCCGGGGAACGATAGACTTATACACCTACTTCGGGGACGAACAACAAAGACGAAGGGTTAAAGTATGATATGTGGTGGTGCACGCTAATACCTCGTACAACATCCTATTGGGCCGACCCTCTTTGAACGAGCTCCGAGCTATTGTCTCCACCCCTCACCTAGCTATGAAGTTTCCCTCCGAAGAAGGAACAATTATCACTCTACACGCCGACCAAAAGACGGCCCGCGAATGTTACTTCGCCAGCCTAAAAGTACAGCCAACTCCAAAGCCAAGGCGAGATGTCAATGTCATCGTCGATGCCTGTCAAGAAGGGTCGATCCCAGACCTAGAGCTCGACCCGAGAATTGAAGACGAGCATAGGGTCGAACCAATAGAGACAACAATCCCGTTTCAACTAGGGAGAAATAAAGAACAAGTCACTTACTTGAGTTCCCAATTGTCGGAGGCCGAAGCGAGAGATATCAAGCAAATCCTCGTAAAGTACTCGGACCTATTTGCCTGGACGGCGGCCGACATGCCAGGCATCGACCCAAGCTTCCACTACCACCAGCTCTTAGTGTGCCGAGACGCCAAACCCATCACTCAAAAGAAAAGAAAGATGGGAGGGGAAAGGGCTCAGGCGGTAAGAAAAGAGACAACCAAGCTACTTCAAGCAGGGTTCATCAGGGAAGTTAAGTACTCTACTTGGTTGGCCAATGTGGTAATGGTCAAGAAGGCAAACGGCAAGTCGCGGATGTGCACCGACTACACCGATCTAAATAAGACATGCCCAAAAGATGCTTATCCCCTACCCCACATAGACGCATTGGTTGACGGAGCGGCAGGCCATCAAAGATTGAGTTTCCTCGACGCATACTCAGGGTATAATCAGATACCAATTTACCCACCAGATGAAAGAAAGACTGCATTCATCACCCTTTCGATTACTCACAATACTTTTGATTGGGAATCAAGATACCTAAGCACTGCTCACAAAATTTCGACCACGGCTAGCTCAAGATATAGGAAACACCACAATACTCGTGGCTATCTCTCTTTATATATATATATATATAAATACATACATCGCAAAGCTACAAATTAATTTGACACGTCGAATTTTTTTAACTCTTACATAGAAATATCTTAATATCATAAATAGTTTATTATTATTTATATTTTATTTTATTTTATATCTGTATATCATTTTTATATATTTTTATTTTATTTTTTTTAGTGTAAACTAATATAATAATTTTTAACTATTAATCTATAATATTTTTTTTATTTATAAATTTTAGGGGAACAAAATTTTTTTAAGCAATTTTATTACATATTAAAAAAATGGGGGAGAACCTTGAAGTATTAAATATATATATATATATATATATATATATATATATATATTTAATACTTCATTTATATTATAAAATGACAATTAAATTAAAATAAACAAAAATCAATAAATAGAGAGAACACCAACTTAAATAGAAGTTGTTTATGCTACGAAGGCACAGACCTATTTACATTGTTAAAATTAATGATTAATATTTAAATATCTTTAAAGTCAATTTGCACCAATTCTCTATCAAGTATAATAGGAGCAAATTTCGTTTTTAAGAAAAATATTAATTTATATGTTGAAAGCATAATTTTATTTTGTAAAGTGTGTTCACCATTTTTTTAATTAATAAAAAAATATTTGTTTAAAATTATAACGACCTACCATGGTCATTATACTTAGTGGAATTGATTACACTAGTGAACTAAGAGAAGATATTAAACTGAATAACTAAATGCATACATGTATATAAAAGTAATAATAAATTACATTTCTATGCTCAAAATGTAATACTCTCCCAGTGCCGGTCAAGTACAATCAAACAATTATCCAAGATGGTAACTCTGATACTAGGACAAAATTTCACATCCCGCAGCGATCACAAAAATACCAACTCTAACCTAATCCTGACCTGCTCCCACACATAGTGTGATTATCGCAGTCCATCTACATGGAAATAAAAGGTTAAGCTAGAGTTCAATAATCAATCATGTAAGCATAAGAATAAACATTTATGCTACACCATCATCAAATCACCAATCATTCTCATAGAGTCACACCATACACTATATCATACACTACTCATGCAACAAATGCAACTCATGAAAGATATTAATGCATATCAATCATCTAATGTGTCGTCATGCATTCACCTAGAAGATCTCTCTAACAATAGAGTAGTATAAATGAAATTTCATCTTACCGAAATCACCCCAACCATTTTAATGCCCAATGCGCCCACTCAATCACAGCAAATTGGGATATTAATCCTCACTTTGGTTTACTCGGCTAATGACACTTACACACTTAAAAGTTTGGTTCCATCGTCAGGTATAACACAACTGGGTACAGACTTATCATGACCTTGACATGCATTGCCAAGTTACTTGAGGAGTTCGTCCACCGACTATCCACAAGGAACCACGCACCTTCCCCAGTACTTGGTTAAGGGAATAACCCTTGACCTCATATCCCGCTCTAACACTAGCTAAGAACTTAGAGAAAACTCACCCAAACCAATGACCTATCTAAGCACCACTCTCACCCAAAATTAGTGGCCTATCCAAGTACCACTCTCATCCAAACTAGTGGTCTATCCAAGCACTACTCTCAAGAGACTCTAAGTGAGCTCTTCAAGTTCGAAAACATTCCCCCCTCCTTAAGTCTTAGGCTAGACTTATGTTATAAGGCATCACATGTAACAATGCATCTTACAACATATATGATCAATCCACCACTATGATCAATATCATCCTCATATAAACATACATGCATATCATATCATGCTTAAACATTCATATATATCATTACCAAGCATGCATATTAATCAAGCATCAATTTACATCATATATAACATACATATTTGAACTAAATATACAACATAGTATCATACAACTTTTTAATTCACATGATAACACCTTAGAACATCAAAACAACATGCATCTCCCTTCGAAAACTGTCAGAGCAAACACACACAAAAATTTATACTCATCCAAATAAGCTCAAACCTATCTCAAAAGAAACATAAGAGAATAAACTACAACTCCTATGAAGACATAAAATTCTAAAAAAGTTAATCTACTTAGCTAAAAATGTCAAAAATCGCAACAGATATGATCAATGTTGATAGCTTGATCCCTGTTCACTAAAACAACCATAACTAGAGTTCTGACCACCTTTTTAGGTGATTCCAACACTATTGGAAAGCTAACATCCAAGGCTATAACTTTCATGAAGACAACAAAGTCTAATTTAGAAAACAACAAACCGCTTAGCGCTTTTGCCTCTAGGGATCCTCTTTGACACACGACCCCCAAAGGGCTTAGTCCATTTAAACGGCTCAGCTATTTCAAAAGCGCTTAGCCCTTTAAAATGGCTCAGCCCTTTGGTTCCAGAAATCCCCCTCTATCACGCGGCCCCCAAAGGGCTCAGTCCTTTAAAATGGCTCAGTCGTTTGATGATAGAGACACCATGTTTTTCACCATTTTTGGACCTCCACACTTGAAACTCATAAAAAAAAACCCACATGCAATGGAAAAGATAGCATCCATGCACCAAAAACATTTCAATTCAAGTCTTAGAAACAACATGTGTAACGACCCGCCATGGTCTCTACACTTAGTGGAATCGCACTACTACTAGCAAACTAAGAGAAATATTAAGTTGGATAACTCATACATACAGGTATAGGTAAGAATAAAAATAACTCAATTTCTGTATACAAAATAGAACACCATATATGTACAGTCATCCCAAAAATAATATTCTCTAGTGCCGGTCAAGCACAAACAAAACCGTTACCCAAAATGGTAACTCTAACATGAGGATCAAACTCCTCGTCTCCCAGCGGTCACCTCAACTCTAAGTTATCCCTGATCTGCTCCCATACCAAGTATGATCATTGCAGTCCCACCACATGGAAACAGAAGGGTAAGCTAGAGTTCAAAAATCAATCATACAAGTACATAACAATAATCTATATTACACAATCATCCAACTATCAATCATATTCATAGAGTCACACCATACACTCTATCCAATACTACTCATGCATAAAATACAATCTACCAATCATGAAGCCAAACACCACACACTTCATCATATTAACAATCATGCAATAAATGCATCTCATGACAGATATCAATGTATATCAATCATCTAATGCATTGTCACGCATACACCTAGGAGATCTCCCTAACAAAAAAGCAGTATAAGTGACATCCCATCCTACCGAAACCACCCCAACCGTTTTCACGCCCAATGCGCCTGCTCGGTCATAGCTAAACAAGATATAATCCTCACTCGGGTTTACTCGGATGATGTCACTTACACAATTAGAAGTCCAGATCCACCATCAGGTAAGCACAACTGGGTACAGGCTTACCACGACCTTGGCATGCATTACCAAGTCAATTGTGGAGTTCGCCCATCGACTATCCGCAAGGATCCACGCACCTTCCCGAGTACTTGGTTAAGGGAATAACCCTCGACCTCATACCCGCTCCAACACTAGCTAAGGACTTAGAGGAGACTCACCCAACCCAGTGGCCTACCTAAGCACCACTTTCCCAAATCCAGAGGCCTACCTGAGCACCACTCTCATATATCAGTGGTCTATCCAAGCACCACTCTCAAGAGGCTCCATGTGAGCTCTTTCAGTTTGAAAATATTTTTCCTCTCCTCAAGTCCTAGGCTAGACTCATGCCATAAGGCATCACATGCAATTATGTATCACACATCATACATGGTCTGCCCACCATCATGATCAACAATCATACACATTCCATAAGACATCACATGCAATAATGCATCATACATCATGCATGGTCTACCCACCATCATGATCAACAATCATACACATATGAGCATATACACATGTCATATCATATTTAAACATTCATATATATCTTTACCAAGCATACATATGAATCACACCTCACCATACATCATATATCGTACATACATGATCTAAAAATTCAACTTTAAACATGCCGAAGCATCATTTCAACTATCACAAATAAACATGTTCACATCCTACGCAACCTGAGCGCCCCCGACCTAATCCCAGTCAGAGAGTTTCAAAACTCTCATCCAAACCTACAAATTCAGCCATATGCAAACACAAAACACAATGCATAGGCTCCATACAACTAAAAAATAAACTTAAATCTCCCATGCACCATCTGATGCATCAAAATCACCAAAAACCCCAAAAAATGAGCGAATTCTCCAATCCAACCATGGATCCCCAACTTTCATGCATCAATTGAGTTTCTAAACTCACATGTAACCTAAACAATAAACATTCTAGATTCCCTTACCTGAAAATTGACTCAAAATGGCCAAGAACTGAGGAGAAGTAGAATTTCCTTCCAAAGCTCAACCCGAAACTTCAATCCACCCAAAGCAAGCTTTCTAGTATGAATTTCAAGAAAAGACAGAAGACGTTAGTGATCTAGAGGAGAAAAAGAATCATAAAGAGAAATTTGGGAGAGAAAGGAGCTCACAGACCCAGAGTCATTCTCTCTAAAAATTCTCTCTAAAAACTACATTTTCTCTTCAACCACACAACCCCTATTTATAGAAGTTCAGGAGTGGCCAGAACGGCCCGTTTCGTATCCAGAACGGCCCGTTTCGTATCCGGAACGGCCCGTTTCGTATGCGGAACGGCCCGTTTCGTATCCGGAACGACCCGTTTCGTATCCGGAACGGCTCGTTCTGCACCCCTTCATCATGTGCAAAAATCACATGCAGAACGGCCAGTTTTGAAACCAGAACAACCCGTTCCGGGACTCGTCCAAAACAGCCCGTTCTCCATCCAGAACGACCCGTACTCCATCCAAAACGGCCCGTTCTGGGGTTTGGAACGGCCCGTTCTCAACTACGATTTACAGGTCAATTTATTAGTTTGGAACTGCCCATTCCAGTTTGAGAACGGCCCGTTCTGGGCTACTAAATTACCCACATTGGGCTTTTGGGCTTTCTGAAATAACTTACTACGTTACAACATGAACTCATCCGATGCATTAAATAAGCCAAAACCCCGTTTTAGCCTGAAAACCCCGAAAATGGGTAAAACCTCTCAAATCAGTAAATCAATCTCTAATTTATGCATTAATTGAGTTTCTAAACTCACATGCAACCAATCCATCAAAATCCTAGCTTGCCTTACTTGAAAGTTGGCTCAAAGCAGCCAAGAAGAGGAAGAAGAAGAAGAATTTTCGAACAGTCGACCCGTAGACTTCAATCAGCCAAAATCAAGCTTTCTAGCCTGAATTCAAAGAAAAGATAAAAGAGATTAGTGATCTAGAAGAAAAAAGGAATCAAGTAGAGAAATTTTGGAGAAAAAGGAACTCACAGATCTAAGGCCCTTCTCTCTAGATTTTCTTTGAGGATGAGCTTATGAGTTTCGTTCTCAAAGAAAACCTTATATACCCTTCTCTCTAGAATTAACTAAACTCTAAAAAATTAACTTACTATATTACAAAAGTTTTATTTATTTTTTATAATTTAGGATAATTTTTTTTAGTTTTAAATTTATATTTTTAGTCTTGTGATTTTTTTTTTAAAAATATTGTTTCAGTTTCTTAGGGGATGTATTAGATTAAGATTTCAATGAATTTCAAAAGGCTTTTTTATTATAAAAAATCTTATGGTATTCAATTAAAAAAATTTAATATAAAAAGTCATATGGTATTCAATCAAGACAATCATGATTTTTTTAAAAGTCCATCAAAATTTGGTGGTATTAAATTAAGACATTCAAGATTTTTTAAGAGTCCATTAAGATATTATCTATTGTTAAAATTTTTAAATTATTAAAATTTAACTATTGTTTTAATAAAATTTAATATTAAAATATATATTACAAAGACTTAGTAGGTCATGATAATAAGCCCCAAAATGAAAATAAAGTTTTCAATTTACGTCATACATCTTTAAAAAATGTGATCGAGAGGATATTTAGTATTTTTAAATCACACTTCATAATTTTTAAGTCAATGTCTTTATTTCTATTTAAGATACAAGCTAAACTTATATTGTTCATGTAACACTACATAACTTTCTTTGTAAAGAATATTGTTCCGATAAATTTCTAATTGAATTAATGAATGAATCTTTATCTTCAATGCTATTAGTTAATGAAGACCATAATTTTGAACATATTATTCATATTCATATCCATGAATGATAATATGTCATTACATGAAAGACTAATATAACTTTAAATATATGAAGAAATGTAAGTTAGAAGGATATTATAGTCAATTATTTGTTAAAAGATAAAGACAATTATTTGTCAAACAATAGAAAAATTGTGTTAGTTTTAATTTTCTTTATTATTTATGTTAGATTTTTTAATTAAATCTTGTAATATTACTGATCTATATTTTCTTGTGAAATCTTATAATATAAATCTATTAAAATTTAAATTATAAAATCTTGATTAAAATCTAAATTTTAAAAGTCTTTAAAAAAATCTTAAAAGTCGTAACATTCATACAAAGTCTTTTTAAATTTATTAAAATTTACAAGATTGTTTTATGCTAAAATTGCGTAATATTTTTACTAATAAAAATATTAGTAAATAAATTTAGTATTGCATTATTTGCTAGATTCATTAATGATATTTAACTAAAGATTAGTTTTTTTTTTAAATTACATAAATTAAAAATAATTTTTAAATTTGAAAAGAAAAAAAGATACTTGATATTTAATGAAATAAAATCGTATTTACGAGGAATATTTAATCTTAAACCAAACCTAAAATTTAAATGTTATAAAGACTGAAAGTGAAAGTTCATAAAATGCTAGTGAAGTTGGGTGAGTGAATAAATATGATTTTAAGTTGAACCGCCAGATGGAGATTGAGATGGATGTGTGAGAAGAGTTGTTTCGTTTTACACATTTAATGATACATTCATTATGCATACTTGGGTGGATTGACAAGCACGGATTAGCATAAGAACTGGGGTAGCTAAAATTTATTAACGTCTGCTCAATGGCTTGAAGCGGACAGCGCCCTACGGGCTAAGGCTAGTGGTTTCATGTCTTTTATCTACACGCCCACGAAATACGGATGTAAAAATGGATCTACATCCTATAAATGAGCGAGTATAAATTCATAGGATTTATTGGATGTGGATATGGATAAAGAATTAAAGATACAGATATTATGATACTAAATCTATTCCATCCCACAATTATATATATATATATATATATATATAATAATAATATAATATAATATAATTACTTAATAATAATTTATTTATTTATTACATAAATATATAATAATTAATATAATAATAATTTTATTTTTAATCCAAGATATAAATCGAAATTGTTGGATTACTTTTTCTTTAAGTATATTTTATCTTTGATGGAAATTAATAATATTAAGAAATTAAGTTATTTATTATTTGATGAGTATCAAACTAAAACTAAGAAAATAATCAAAAATTCAACTTCACGAGTAAATGTTAATTAGTCAAACATGCATAACTTAAATATTAATAATTTTCTTAATAATTATAACTCATTTGTATACAATTGAAATACAAATAGTTTGAAATAGAACATTACTTGAAAAAAAATTTTTGCTTAGGAATGCTATTTTTGAATTCTTGAATGTTGGAAAACAAATGAAATCAAGTATTCAATTTTGCATAAAATTGCTAAGGATGTTTTGGTAATCTCAATTTCAATTGTAGCTTCAGAATTTGTATTTAGCACAGGAGGTAAATTTTTTAAATCCTCATCATTATAAACTCCATAAATTTATTCTAAAGGTACTTATGTATGCACAAAGTTAGTTTAAATACAAGCAACAAGATAATATAATTAAATTTTGTTTATAAAAATTATCTTAATTTTTTTATTGTTACTTTTAATTATTAATTTAAATTATTTAATCATTTATTTTCTTTTCATGTAGTTTCTATTGGTATTACTAGATAAAAATAATATATAGACAACGCTATATAGATTTGGAAGACAAATGTTTGCAAAAATATGGAGAACTTGGTTTTGATGATGAACTTAAATGTCTACATATTTATTTTCTAAAATTTCATATATTTTAATTAAAATTTTAATCTAACTAATTTTTGTATAATTCTTTTCACAGGTCTTTCTGTTAAAACATGATCATGATATTGAAAATTTAATCACAATTTTTATTATGTTGATTTTTTTAAGTTTATTTACAAGAATTGAATGTTTTATAATATTTATTTATAAGAATTGTTACGTTAGATTTTTTGTAATGTTAAAGATATGACAAATCAATATTATATTTGCTGATGAAAAATAATATCTCTATTGATTTCTTTACTTTATACATAAGTAAAATACGGGTCGCAGGTGCGAGTATGGGTACTTGTGTACCCAACAAATACGGAGATGAGGATTAAAATTACTACCCACGTGGATATGAGCCTAAGTATACATATTATTTTTAAACCCCGTATGAAAATGAGTACTATAAGGCTTTATTTAGACCCTATCCATTATCATCCCTACTAGGTAGTAATAACTACATGTTTTAAACTTGCATTATTATAAATCAATAAAAAAACACATGCGTGGAGTGAATTTTTTTCATTTCATTTATAATATATAAAAATTATTTTTATCATCCATATCAAGAAAAAAATAACATTGGACTTTAATTATATTCAACTTTACTATTATTGAGTTGTAGTTAAAATTTTACAAAATATTAACTAAAAAATTACGCATTAAGGGACAATATTTTAGAATGAAAATTGAGGTAAAAGTAATTAAAAAATTTATATTTAAAAAGTATTTTTTATAATTGTTTTCTTCCAAAATTTTTTTTGAAAGGATCTAACTTAGTGTCTAGTTGAGTATCTCACAACTTACACTCTTATTTATAAAATAAATTTGTTTGACTTGAGACCCATATTTGACACAAATTCTATTTATTAATGGTCATAATTGTGCACCATAATATAATTTCAAATAATGGGTAAATTTCCTCAAAATTTTGGGATTTTAGGAGTCTATAAAGATACGATAATTAGGTAAAAAAAATTTCATTTTAGGACAAAGATAAATAAATCACATTTTTGAATGTTCTGACTTTAGACAAGATACTATTTTATCTCCAGTAAGATTTTCAAATCAAAAAATTCTGGTGCCCCATGGGACTTCGATAAAAAATTTCGGTGGCCACACATAAAACCTTTAAACTTTCAATCTTGGTGTTAAGAACCATAAATCCATTGGTTCCAAAATAGATGAAAAAAATGACTACCTCAAAACGTCAACCTTTTGTTACAAAATGTGACCTAATAGATGAAAATTTTGAATTGCTTTTAGCTTATTAGTAGGCAAGAAAGGGAAGGATGCTGGTTGTAGAGACAAAAGTGGAACCAAGAATAATCACAAGACAAAATTCATCTTAAAAGTTATATTGTCCATACCATTATTTTTCGTCCATCTTTTAAAAATATGGTAATATTTATTTTGTTCTCAATTCACCATATTTATTATTCTTTTTGAAAAAAGAATGCAAGAGGTCTTTGACCGGAAGTTTTTGATCCTTGATTTTCAAGTGTCAGGTGGTTTGTTGATGCTAAAGTCAACAAGTAATCAAAATGATTGAGTATATTGTGTATATGTTACATATTTTCTAAAGGTGAAGTGCATGTATAAACAAATAATATAAAGTTATTGTTATGGGTTTGGATAATTAAACACACTCAAGACCTTTTAATATTGTGTAATGGTCTAATGTTATTGTTTACCACGTTATTGTCAAGTTAAGATGAATACCCCTCGATTGAGTGTCTTCAGTTGAGTACTCTTATTTGGGTACTCGTTCGTTGTGTCCTTTGGCCGACTAATATAATATCGAGAATTGTTGGGTGTTTAGGACCTAACCGATACATAAGCCCCCCAAATCTTCAACTCATTTGAAGAGAGTTTACTTATTGGAAACTTATCAATAAATCTTATTCTCTTGCCTAAAATTTTTGCATTTGTCATTTTTCGGATACCTTGTCGTTTTAATGGTCGCATCAAATGCAATGATAACATGTCAAAAATCCTAGAAAAATTCTAGAAGCTAAGAAAGCGCGAAACATACCTTTGCATCTTGAAAACTTTGAGTACTAGCCTTCCCGACCACCTAAAGCACCTGATAGTCAAGTACCAATTAGGTACACCTAGGTACACTTGTAACACCGTCTATACTATCTTTTTTGAGTTCAAACAATAGTGCAAAATCTTCTTTCCTAGGCAAAATGTAAGTAAATATTATTAGTTCCTCTTCTTATTCTTCTGATAATGCCAAAAACCCTTCTTCACATTCTCAAGCTTCTTCATCTTTCACCCATAGTACTCCTAGTGCTTTAATAGTTCTTCTTAGGGTTGACTTCAATCGCTCGATGATCAACGTACCCCAAGCCATCAAAAGTACATTGGTCGAGGACATAATGGCAAGTCTAAGTGGTATGACCTTTCCTATTGACAATCCCGACATAATTTTGGTCTCCAACCAAAGGGATGGCTTTGTTATGAACATCGAGGAGTAGTCAAATTGGGTTTATGACAAAGTTTTTGATTACTCCTCCAATGTACTAATGAAGATTTGTTAACAAGGTTCCTTAAGTGTACCAACATTGTCCAATTTGGATGTGATAACCTTTAGAGGCTATTAGAAGAAGATAGGATCTACCAAGAAGCCGTTGATGATGAGACTTGCTTTTGCTTTGTGTACAAATGTCACTTCAAGCCACCCAATGTTTGTATACCCTTCGACAACTTCACCACTAGGTTATTATCATTCCTGTAGTTTCTATGCAACTCAATCCAAACAATTGGACACTCTTGCAAACATTTTGATTTGTTTCCAAGAGTTTAAGTACTATCATTTCGATTTATTTTTCCTTTGAATGTAGATAATTAACTAAAGTTTTCCTTTTCTTTTTGTTACTTACTTACATTTTTACCCTGATAAATACTCTTGTGATCTCCTATGATCACAAGACCCATAGGTCACTTAAACTTTCACTATAATAATGATGATGACTATAATAATGTTGACGACAACATCGACAATGATGATGACAATGACGTCGACAATGATGACGACGACGACAATGATGATGACGTTAATGACAACATCAACGATGAAGAACAATAATGACAATAACAACGACGATGACGATAATGAAAATACAACAATAATATATTTTTAATCTGTAAGTAATATTCACAAATTAGCTCACTCTAATTTCTCTCTCTCAAAAAAATGTCTAAGAAGATCTGAGTATCTCTCTCTTTAACTAAAAATGTACTTTTTATTGCTTTTCACTTCCTCTATTTATAGAGGAGATTTGTACTTGATGCAAGCATCGAATGGTGCGGTAGGAAGGTAAAAAAAATTCCAACCTTCCTTTGCATGTTTTCACATTAACATTTTAGAAGCAAAATGTATTTTTCTTCTTTGCATTTAAGGCACCGAAGATGTTCAGTTATCACACTTTGCATGGTAAATTTCCAACTTATTGCATCATTAGCTGGACCCCACATATTGAAATGGAAATTAACAAGAAATTGAGCTTTATTTTATTTTATTTTATTTTTTATTGAATATGCTTATAGTTACGGTCAAGGCTCTCGAGGAATTGAGTATCGCAATCACACCGATTTATTTCATATGTTGTACGCAAATATATAACACCGAAATGAAAATTAAATTACATATTTAGGAGTTGATGTGTAGTGTACCAAGAACGAAACCATTTGAGGCATTCAGGCCTTAAGCATACAAGACTCGGCGACGATATGCTCCCAGAGCCCATATGGGAAAGATGTTTCGATAGGAGGAGTAGTTGAGGGTACAGTTCCTCATAAATGCTCCTGTGATCTCCTATGAATCAAAGTGTGTTCATCAGATCAGGGACGGAGCCAGGATTTCAATACTGGGGGTGCCATATAGGGGGTGCCATATAGTAATATATATATGAGTTTATATTAAAAATATGAGTTTATATTAAAAATAGGGGGTGCCATATAGTAATATATATGTATATAAAAAAAAATTAAAATTGTTGGGGGGGCCGTGGCACCCGTAGGTCCCCCCTTGGCTCCGTCCTTGCATCAGATAAACTAACATGCATATCATTCAATCTCTTTGTGTCTCTCATTGGATGAAATCAATTACCTGCTGTGGGAAGTCTCCATCTTCCATTTGTGAATTGATTAGTAACTTCATTCCACATTGTATGGGTGCAGGATCTATCTCAGCCTTTCTTTCACCAAAACATTTACAATTAGCACAATAACATTCTCTTTAAATCTACTAAGAAAAATCAATTGAATAGAGGCTTTCAAGACCAACTATTTGAAAATTTTAAGTTGTTCCAAGTGATAATTTTATCTCTAACAAGGAGTATATTTCACTTTACTACTAATTTATGGCATACAAATTCAATGGTTATAAACATGGAGCTTCATAACTAACCTGTCCTGCCTGAATAAGAGACAACAAAGCCCATGAAGTTTGAACTAAGTTTGCACGGTTGCCTTCTAGATTTGTATAAACCTATTTGAAAGGGTAAAGCATCTGAGTATAATTCTCATGTATTAGATTTCTTTATTTTGTTTATTTTATCTTCATAGTCTGGGGATATATTCAAAGCAACATGAATGGAATATACCTTGTTTTGGCTCGACAAGTAACTTTCTCCCCACCCACCATTAGAAAGTTGCTTTGACAACAAAAAATCACAAGCTTTGCGTAGGGAAGGACTGTTATGGTAGTTCTTTCCACAAGCTGTTAGTCCCTCTACAGCAAACCAGGTACCATAGGTATAACAAATACCCCAACAACCGTACCTGTTCAAGTGCTTATCTATAGTAAACTATGAATATGAATGAATTTCATCTTTTACTGAACCAATTGTAGTTACGACAAGTAAAATAAAAGTCTATTATAGATAGCATAAATTGAGCAGTTGTAAGTCACTAGTGTCAGAAAGAAAGTTGTGGATCAATTTGAATGGTAAAGCAAGATTCTAGATCTGTAGAGAAGATTAGATAGTCGTGGTACATAACATATTAGTATTAGGAAAGTAGAAGATAGTCAGCCAAGAGACAAAAGGCACAAGATATAATACCAAGAGCCATCAGGATTTTGTGCGTTTTCGATGAATTGGATTCCTTTGGAAATACAACGATCTATTTCCTTTCTTCTGTGCTCTGGGTATAACTTTCTGAAGTGAGCAAGGCCTTGCACTGCTGATCCAGTGCATTCCACATACCTATTTCACATCATGGAACATTAAGTGTTAGAGTTGGCCAATGTAGCTAGTGAGTGCATCAACACATTTTTCAATTGTCACTGTAATCTTACTCCATCTCAATGAGAGTGTCTTCAAAGAATTCGGTTGGATTGAATTTCTGCAACACACACATAAGTTCTAACTTTGTAAAAGGAAAAATCCGTAATCTTTTTGTTAAATAGAGTTGCACTATATTTTCTTACCTCTAACCAACGGAAGGCTCTTTGAGGCTCCCAAGCAGGGAAACCGCCATTATTGCTCTGTAGTTAAACAGGATATGTGAGAGTTGCATCTAATTATGTAATCAGTATTACATACAGAAATTTAAAAAAAAAAAAAAAAAAACAATCACGAATAATGTTATTAGGAAATCCTACTTGTAGAGAAAGGATGACATTAACAGCATCATAGAATCTCTCTGTTTCCATTTTCTCCCCAACTAGATCACTTGACATTTCTGACAATAGGAGTGCAGCCTGTGCGTAAATTTAGCCACCGAATGTCAAACTCTAGTTCGTGTTAAAAACCATCATGATATTTTTTTTTTCCGACATGTAAGTTTTGTTTATTATTTAATTTTGATCCTCCAATTTTTTTTTTCTACTATGAGTACACTACACTCAGTCCACTCGCTCATCTACTATGAGTATACTCGCTCAAAAATTAATATCCTTAGCGTTAGCAGTATTATCACTAACAACTCAAGGATTTTCGATATATAATGCAGTACTTAACATTACATTTGTTGTTTATTTATCATTCTCTTTTGTACCTATATATATAAAAAAAATGTTTACAGTTTTTGAATTCAAATATAAATAAATTTTAATCAAATCAATTTTGTTTAATATTATTAATCAAAAAATATCTCTAAAAATAAAATATGAGAATATTATCTAAAATAAATATGATTAAGAATATATATATTTTATATGAAAACGTGAAAACTAAATATATTTAACTACCTTCTTTAATTTGGGTGAAATCAATTTTTTTCTCATATATAAGTTGATAGCAATGTTTTACTTAATGAGTTAATCACTTATATACTGACAGTGTAAAGTTTTTTTATCAATCATATCTTTTAATAGTGTCATGTCAGCTACTTATTTAATGAAATAATAATAAAATAAGCAACTTTAAAAGATATGATTAGTTGCAGTGTAAAAAAAACTTTACACTGACAGTGTATAGATGATTAACTCTTACTTAATTTTTTAATAGGGGTATTAATTATTTGGACGGATGAATGCAATGTTCTCTATAAATATAATATCAATGTCTTGTAATGCATATTTTGAAGAAGCAAATAAACATTTAAGAATGGATTTGGTTGGGAGAACCTTGAGTCCTTCAGCCGTGCAGTCAGAGACTTGCCAACCATGATCGTGCATTGAGAATGTCCAGGCTCCTTTGGATATGTGTCTATACATTGCTGTGAAGTTCCCAGATGGGTTTTCACGGACCTTATAAATGACATTAAGTTAAGGTTTGTTTCAGGTAGCAGTCATTATGTTATGTCGAGTCAAAGAATAGTTAGTTACCTGCGAAGCCTTCACGAACTCGTGTGCTTTCCGAAGTGTAGGCCCGTACTCTTCACTCACGTTACAAGTAAGTATTGCTTGAATTGCAAACGCTGCATCCCACATCTGGCATCCAAAACTCTGTATTTAATTAAATTAACTACATGTCAGTAACAATAATAGAGATTCGTGTTTAAACCCCTCCAATGTTATTCTTAAATAGGTAGTTAAATGAATTCAGAGTGATGTGAGCTCAAAAATAAAAACTAGATAACAATTACCAAGGGCGTCAAATTTATTGTGAATACTGAATACAGACTTCAAGCTTGAGTTCATTCAGCAAAAGTAAATAAATAGAAAATATACATAATTAAAATTTATAATTGAAGTAATTTTTATATAACTAAATATTGCTTGACTCAATTAATTTATTATTAAACAAGATAATACTACCTGGATTTTCAAGCCATCTTCTGCGAGCCAGAAGTAATCAGGGATTCGGGCTAAATGAAGTTTGTATGCCTCTGAGTTGGGGTCTTCAACCCAACGTGCAATCAAACATAACACCTGCATACAATTTCCATTCCGTAATTAAGGACAAATTGTGCTATGTTATGGAACAACTTACTATATTATTTAATGGTAATGATTGTTCATTACCTTCTCTACACTTCCAATGCAAAGGTATCTACTGTTCTCATCCTCGTAACGTACATGATTAATTGCGATTTCTAATGCCTTTCGTCTAAGTATAGAAAAGGGCCAACAATTCAGAAAACGCTCTCCCACATGATGAAGAAATCCCCATAACATATCTTGGATCATGGGATGTGGATAGTAGAGATCCTCCTGCACACACCATTTTTAGTTTCACATATACATTAAAAAGAATACAAGGAAAAAGATTGTATGGACCTTAGCAACAGTGTTCCGGGCTTTATTCCAGTTGATATGATCATAAGGCTCATTGTACACTTCTTGTCTCAGTGCTCTGATTAAGCCAGTGATGGGGCCCACGAACTTCTTCCCATATAAATATGACATAGGCATGTAAACCAAGCGACAGTAGCACAACATTTTACCTGCACATTTGAGAAGAGACAAGGAAATGGTTGGTTGCTGAAAGAAGATAAATGTTGATTAATTTGTCTCTCATCAGTAGTCAAAGGTTGCAAAAAGAAAGGAAGCCCAAAGTACCTGGATGAATAGGGCTACAATTGGGTAGAAGCCAGAACTCTGGTGGAAGTGGATTACAGCCAGACCATTCATAAACACCAAGTACCTACATGTAACAAAAAATCATATTACATGCATGCATATGAGTGGTTCTTTGTGCTTGTCCATTATACCTAAATGAAATGTGACAATTACCGAGGTCCAGAACTTTCCCCATGATGGAATAGCCACTAAACCACCATGGTCGAGGATCCATTTTCTGCCTCTCTCCATTGCACCATCTTCATCTTCAAGCTCTTCTCCAAGTATCCTCAAGGCAATGTAGCTCAATGCTGATCCAAACATTGTACTATGACCCTCTATATGGAATCCCCAACCGCCATCTTCATTCTGTCTCAACATAAACCATGTTTGTCATTATCGACTAACTGACTTTGTATCTATCAATTAAGTTGTCAATTTCATCTTTTACTAATCTATAGTTGAGCCTGAGTTACTAAGTGCTTTACCCATAACACATATCTTGCACCTTAATTCTCATGAATTTATCAAAAAAAATTAAAAAGTTTAATAAAAGCTTTAAATATTTACACTTTGCATCTAAAGAGAACAAGCACTTCTGATACAATAAAAATATGTTAAGTAATATGTTTATTGGATTAAATAATATCTATTTACAAAATGATAAAAACTAACAAAGTTTCTTTTGTAACTTAATAATGACAAAATATTATTTTAAACCATACCGTAAAAGAGAATTAATTGGTGAAAGAACAAATAAAATAAAAAGAGGAGAGATTCATTTATTCTAGGAGTAAGTCTAGATAGACTTACTCCGTTTAATAACTTATGTTCTACACCAAATTTTAATGATCCAACCGTTGAATTTAAAGTTCTTAATATATAAATCAAGTAAACAAATATGTTTCACAGATCAAAAATGTATTTAAGCCGATAATATAAAATATCCTATAAAAATATAAAAAGAAAAAGACAACACTTTTTTATATTAATTGATTGAACAAGACATAAAAAAAAAAGTAACAAAGATTTAAAAGATACTTAAAAAGAGACTGTTAAGAGAAGTCTCTCAAGTAGAAACTAAGGGAAAAAAATATGAATATAGAAAATATTTAAGGTAGACATAAAAAATAAACAAACATTGTTGTATATAATTTTATAAATAAATTATATTTTGTAAAAAAAAATTACTTCAAAATTTAAGGAAAAAGGAGTTGAGATCCTTTTTTAACCTTTAAACTGGTCATTGAATTGAATATTAATAGACAAAACAAGCTTTAATGACTATAATTTATGGTAATAATTTTTTTAAAATATTTGACTAATTTTAGAAATTTAAATAAATTATGTGATTATTATTGTCATTATTATTATTAATGTCATTATTTTTATTATCATTATTATCTGACAATGGTAAGTAGAAGTGGTAATGATCGTTGTAGATGTGACAATATAATAATAATTTATGTATATAATTAATTTCTTTTGGCAACTATATATAATTAAATTTTAATTTTAATAATTAATTTTTATCTATAACTTAGAAGACTATTAATAATATTTTAATATATTACAATAGAAACAAAATTATTTAAGTAAAAAATATTAATCGCATGACGAGGTTAACTCATTTATCAAAAAAAATTATACAATACACTCAAATTCAACCTTATTTAAGATGAATCAGAAGGAATAAAATGAGATCTTATAATAATAAATGAAGCGAAAAAATGATAAATATACCTGATGATTGTATAAATAGCGAACAATTTCTTTTTTATGTTCGGGTCCTAAAACATCATGAAGGGATCCTGTAATATATAATGCCATTACCTGTAGACATTATAATTACAAAGAGCAATATTAAGAGTGGTCATCAAATTAAATTAAATATTATTATGAAATTGGAGCTGACCAGTGGTTGAAGGAAGAACAAAGGACCAGCTGATTCTGCTGGCCAGTGACCATCATGGGCTTGAATTGATGAATAGAAACTAATAGCCCTTCTAATTGTAGTAATCAACGCTTCCATCGTTACATTTTCTGTCTCTCTCACTTTCACTGCTGCTGGAATGGGGCCAAACTCATTCTCCTTTCTCAGCTGCATATTAGTTTAAATAATACCCAAATCACCACCACAATTGCAAATGTTAAAGGGAAAAACTAAAATAAATCTTAACGGTAAAAAATTATTTTAGGGTTAAATGCTACATACAACTTTTTGTATTAGAATGATGTGAAATTTAAGTATATATAATCTTGAGTATAATATTATATAATTTAATAGTTGAATTAGTTGAATTTATATTATAGAAAAAATTATTAAAGATATAATATAAGATTTAGTATAAACTTTTAAATTCATACTTCATGTAAATAGGTCACTATTTAAGTAATTTTTAACAAAATTATTTTATTTCATAATTTATGTTATATGTTAATTTTTAAAAATTTAACTATTAAATTAAAAAATTTAATAAATAGACCCGGTTTACAATTTTTTACCAAATTTTAAAATTATTTATTATATTTTTACATTAATTGTAATTTTAATCAATTTTAAATTAGATTAAATTTTAAATTTTTTCATACTATATTGATGAAGATATTTTGTCTTAATTTTATTAATTTATATTCATAATTATTTCTTTTCATAATTTTTAAAATAAGAATTAAATATAAAAATTAAGAGATAAATTATTAAAATATAATATTTGTATTTGTTAAGGGAAGAGAATGTTTATCTTAATATAATATTTGTATTTATTAAGGGAAGAGAATATATATATATATATATATATATATATATATATATATATATATATTTATTTATTTATTGCAATAGAATTTAATAGAACTTTAATAAAAAAAATTAAAAAATTGATAAAGTATTATATATTAGAATCTATTAAACGAAGAGATCATAATTTTTAACATAAAATAAGAGGATAATTTAATATTTATATTTTTAAAGAGAAGAAAATGTAATTTTTTCTTTTTTATTTAATTACCACCTTGAGCTCTCAACTAATCACTCTCTTTATCTCATTATGTTTGACATTTTGATAATTTTTTAATTTTAGTTATTAATTTATCATATTATTGATACAAAATATTCATTTAAAAAACTTTAATCTGAATATGAGATTTTATTTATAAAAAAAATGAATTTAATACTATACTGACCAACCAACAACAACTTGTTGCTAAAACTAAAAATTCATTTGTTATTTAGAGTTATATATTCTTGTATAGCACAAACATGCATAACATGTCATCTTTAGGCAAACCCAATTAAAATATACAAGTGTAAAATAAAAAATAAAGCAAATAAAAAGGAAACAAAACAATCTATTATGGAAAAACAAGACACACAATTCTGAATTATTTTAGGTCAAGTCTTCTTTTGTTTTTCTTTCAGACAAATTGGAGAAGGGAAAAAAAAAAAAAAGACTTCTTTTTCCTGTCGGTTCTCTCTGTTCCAACCAACATGAGTAAGATTTGATGAAGTTGAGAATTTTTCATCAACTAAAGTTGAAAGTTGTGGTGATAGGAGAAAGAAAAATATCTAGCATGAAGAAAAGTATAATGAAAAACCTATCGATAAGAAACAGGTTTGGGTTCAAGATCGGAAGAAAAGACGAGGATGAATTAATTACAAAACATTGACTGGAGTAATGAGAAAATATTTTACCAGAAACAATTGAGAATCCTATGTTTTATTTTTCTGTTATAGATTTGTTTTTTTTAATCTTTTTTCTCTTCCTTTTTATTTTACATATTATATTCTTAATTAGTTAACTATGCCTAATTAAGGATAATCTCTTACGTTACGTATACATGTCCTTATACAAAAATAACCAATACTTTTAAAATTAGATTAGCCATTAAATTGATATAAATAATAATTTAAAATTTAATAGTTCAACTTTGATTAAATTAATATTAATAAAATAATCATAATTAATAATAATAATAATAATAAATAATATTAAACAAATATAATGTCATAATTTTATAACACTAAAAATTAAAATAAAATATGACTTGTAAGTTTTTAATATTTAATGTATATGTAAAATTTTAAATTAAATTTAATATAAAATTTAAGTTTAAATTTTAATAAAATTTAACAATGTTCATTAATAATAACAAGTTTACTCTACTTCTAACATAAAGTGTATCAAATTAATATAATATAAATTTTTTAAAATAAAGATATTAAAAATTATAAATTAACATAAATAATTAAATTGTATTTATAATACAAGTGTTAAAAATAATTTATTTTAATTTATAATTTTTATAATATATATTTTATTAAAATTATGATAAATTAAATTTAAATTCCGTTTAATTAGATCGGTTTTTTTTATCAATTTTTTATTGGATTTAATCAATTATGATCCAATTGTATCGATTTTCTACTAATTCGTTGAAAAATAATTTTCTAAATCAATCAAACCAATTAAAAATCCATTCTTAATTAGTTCAGTCCAATTTTAATAACTATAATAATAATTGTAATTTACATATTCATATTTACTCAACGTATGTTAAATTTCATAATAATCACATAAAAAAATATATTTTTATTAGTTTAATATATAAAAGATTTTATACCGAGCATATATATTAAACTCGATATTAAATTGAAAGATGCAATTCAAATTACTTATGATATGTATGTGTTTGCTTTAACCTTTTTATTTCAAATTTTTAGACATTTTTAAAAAATAAATATTTATCAAAATGAATCCGTTTATGAAGACATATTTACACGATTTCAAATTGATTATTCGAAAGTGAAGAAATATATTTTCATTGTCGATACACATTAAAGTGATAATACATTCTTCTGAAAAACTACACCTTCTATTTATAAAGTAAAGTTATTAAAAATATCAAATGTTAATTTTTAATAAACAATTACAGTATATCTTAATTTGAAAGATTCAGATATCGTATTTTATACGTAATTAAAATGCTCAACGTATTTGTACCGAAAAGAAATGTTAAATATGGTAGTTTCTTTTCTGTGATGATAGTTGGAACTTGGTACTTGGAAAGTAAAATGGGAACAGACATTCTGACAGTACTATTTGGAGCTTTCATATTGATACTGATTGATAGTTTCTTCCTTCCATTCGTTCACAAATTAATTCAATAAAAAAAAATTATACCCAAAAATCGTAATCAAACTGGGAATGCGTATGGATTACATTTCAAACATATTTTGATCTAATTGAATTAGATTTTTTTTTTTTCAGTCACTAATCTAAACTAGTTATATTAATTTGGATTGGATTAGTTCATAAAATTTATCTGAAAAATAAAAATAAAATCATATTAACCAAATTGTAAAAATATTTTCATGCCATCAAATAATAAAATATTCAATATTATAAATGTTTATTAATATTATAAAATACTGCTTATTAAAATCGAATCGAACTAATCCATTTTGTAAAAATGGATATTGGATAATTAAACTAGTTTTATAAAGTAGTTCTGTTCAGATTTTTTTTTTTAAATAATCGAATTTTTCAATATGAATCGGATTGGTTATAGATCGGTTCGGATCAATTTGAATTTTTTGCACACTCTTGACTACTGTTACTATTGTTTGATTAGAATTGAAGCTAATATAATATATATATATATATATATATATATATATATAAACATATTTAGAAGTAAATAATTTAGTTAAAATGAATATGTGTGATGAAGAGAGTGGAGTAAATTTGATGATGTAGATGTAGGAAGGTGGTACCTGCATTCTGATGAAGAGGTCGGCGCTTTGTCTGATGGAAAGACGGTTAACGGTGAATTGGTGACGTAGCCTTTCTACCTCAGCGCGTTCTTCCGGTGTTCCTGCATTTGGATCGAATACCCAGTGTTGCCGCCCCACGAAATTGTTCACTGAAATCAACCCCTTTCCTCCTTCTCCTATCTTCAACTTCCACATCTTTAGTTTATCACGTCACACCTTTAACCTGCATATATAATACTATTTAAAATACACTCAACACAGATACATAGCTTCATCTTTTTTTATCTCAAACACCACACATGCAAACCTAGCTACGGCATAGCATTCATTACTCACAATACTTTCGATTGGGAATCAAGATACCTAAGCACCGCTCACAATATTTCGACCACGGCTAGCTCAAGATATAGGAAACACCACAATACTCGTGTCTATCTCTCTCTCTATATATATAAGTACATACATCGCAAAGCTACAAATTTTTTTAACTCTTACATATAAATATCTTAATATCATTAATAATTTATTATTATTTTATTTTATATCTGTATACCAATTTTATATATTTTTATTTTATTTTTTACTTAAATATGTTTTTAATCTCTCAAATTTAAGATAAATTTATTTTTGGTCCTTCAAATTTAAAATTGTTGTTTTTAGTCTCTGTAATTTTTAAAAATTTTATTTTAGTCCCTTAGGACACTAATAATATATTTGAAAGTGACTAAATAATACAGTTATATAATATCAACCAGATTTAGTGTGATATTTTCACTGATAGGGATAATAATAGGTAGATTTTATGCAATAATATTTGATAAATTTCTTAACAAAATTTGAATATAAGGATTAAAGTAAGATTTTTTGAAATTACAGGGACTAAAAACAACAATTTTAAATTTGATGGATCAAAAATAGAATTATCCTAAATTTGAGGGACTAAAAACATATTTAAACCTTTACTTTTTTTTTAGTGTAAACTAATATAATAATTTTTAACTATTAATCTATCATTTTTTTAATATAAATTTTAGGGGAACTAAATTTTTTTAAAGCAATTTTATTACATACTTAAAAAATGGGGGGAGAACCTTGTTCCTCCAAGTCCCCCTTTATATAGCCCACAGCGACACTATTATATACAGAAAAAATAAATATATTTATATAAAAAAAAGAAAATAATGGAAAAATAAGTTTATAAAATAGTATAATTTATATGATAATATATAAATATAGAAATGTTTTAAAAAAAATAAGATAATAATTAAAAAAAAAAAAAAAAAAAAAAACAGTGGTGTCGCTATGGGCTATAGCGCCACTGTGTCGCTATAGCCCACAGCGACACTGATGGTGGTGGTTGAGGCCATTTATTACAGTGGCCACGTGTCAATTTACCGTCTGAGGAACCAATGGCTAATTGACACGTGGCCTGGCACAGTAAAAAAAAAAAAAATTTCCTATATATATGAAGATTTACCCAACTGGTCCCCCCCCCCTCCGCGTGAAGAAGTTTTTCAGGTGCTGGTCCCCCCCTTCAAATTTTTTTTTTCTTTTTTTGTTGAATTTCGTTTAAATTTTGTTTTTTAAATATTGTTTAACTTATATATATTATAATTAATATTTCAGGTTAAATTGTATTATTTGGATTTCTGCAGAGTTCCAGAAATATCAAGTATTTGAGGTATTTTTTATTTTATCAGTTTTGTAATTTAATTAAATATATTGATTTTTATAATTATTATAGTTTATTTAGTTATATTTGTCTGTAATTTATGTTTAATTTAAAAATAATGATATTTGTATTTATTTTATTTAGTTAAATTTCTGTGTAATTTAATTTAAATTTGTTATGAAATTATTGTGTGTAATTTGAGGTAGTTATATTTGTCTGTAATTGTTATTATTTTAAAAATAATATTTGAAATTTAAATTCAATTATTTTAATTCTGTTAAATTTATATTTATTTAGGAAAGAATTTAATTTAAATTTTTTGTTAAATTTGATTGTGAGTAATTTAATTAGTTATAATTCTGTGTAATTGTTTGTTATTTAAAAAATAATGATATTTAAAATATAAATTGATTTATTTTAATTCTGAATAATTTATATTTATTTAGAAAATAATTTAATTTAAATAATTTATTAAATTTAATTCTGTGTAATTTTATTTGTTATTTTTCTGTGTAGTTTATTTTAAAATTAAAAGATAATGATTTTTAAAATATAAATTGATTTATTTTAAATCTGTTTAAATAATATTTATTCAGAAAATAATTTAATTTAATTTGTTATTAAATATAATTATGTGTAATTTGATTAGTTATAATTTTCTGTAATTTATTTATATTTTAAAAATCATTATATTTAAAATTTGATTTATTTATTTTAATTCTGTTGAATTGATATTTATTTAGAAAATATTTTAATTATATTTTTTTATTAAATATAATTCTGTGTAAATTTAATTAGTTATATTTCTGTGTAATTTATTTTAATTTTAAAAATAATGATATTTAAAATATAAATTAATTTATTTTAAATATGTTTAAATAATATTTATTTAAAAAATAATTTAATTTAATTTGTTATTAAATTTAATTAAGTGTAATTTGGTTTATTTGTATTTTATATAATGTATGAAATAATTAGTTGTTAAATTTTGTTATAGATGGCATCATCTTCTACATCTATGCGTGTGAGTTGTGGACCCGTTGAGGATGATTTATTGTCATTGCAATCCATACATGTTTCACAACATGTTTGGAATAGAGAAGAAGATAGGAGATTATTAGCAAGACGTGCTGCTCCAACACGCAATGGAATTGACGGAATTCCACATCAAATAGTTCCGTTATTAGACCAGGCTGGATTTGGATGGATTGCTCGGTTGAGTTATATCAAAGTGAGCCCTGGTTTATTAACTGCTTTGGTAGAACGATGGAGACCAGAAACACACACATTTCACATGCCATTTGGAGAATGCACAGTTACTCTCCAAGATGTTGGTATGATTGTTGGTCTTCCAGTTGACGGTCAAGCACTGTTAAGTCGAGGCAGTGCTAATATATTTGAATCAGGTACTAAAATAACTATACTTTAAGTTTTTTTTGTTATAGTAATTGTGTTTTATAATATTAAAAATCGGTAAATAATTTATTTTGTTTTATGCAGCTCGTGATTTTTTAGGTGTTATTCCACCTGAGTCAGAAATGAAAGGTCATAGGGTCAAGCTATCTTGGTTGGCTACATATTTTAATGAGATTGCAGATGATCTACAGGAGCTACATCAGTTGCTTCCTTATGCTCGAGCTTGGATACTACGGTTTATAGGAGGCGTTTTGTTTCCTGATAGATCTTCTAGCTATGTCTCATTGAGGTGGTTGGCGTTCTTAGGTGACTTTCAGACCATTAAGACGTATGCATGGGGTGCAGCTGTGCTTGGATGTTTGTATCGCAATTTATGCACCTCTACTGATTACAAAACGCCAAGTTGTGGTGGGTTTACACTTTTATTGCAGTTATGGGCATGGGAACGATTCCCAACCATTTTGTCTTCTCCATTCCCACCTATTCCTCCTGCTTGCCCTGTTGGTTTAAGGTATGATGAAAGTCAAAATATTAACATTGTTAAAATTATTGAATAAATGTTACAGAAATTAATTGTTTACATTTTGATTTCAGGTGGTCCAACACAGCCACTAAAATAAGCATCAGCGATGATATTAAATTTTATCGCAAATTCTTTGATCGGTTGACCAGAAAATCTATAAGTAAATAAAATTGAAGGGTTAACGGATTTCATTATGTAAGTTATTAGTATTTTAATATAAACTAATTACAATTTTTTATTTACAGATTATTTGGCAACCATATCCGCCTTTGGAACAGATGCCCGAGGACTGTACACAGGGGATTCGTATTTGGGGTTCTGTAATCCCGTTACTTTCTCTGTGTATTTGTGAATGGCATCAGCCTGATAGGGTCATGAGGCAATTTGGTTACCAACAACCAGTTCCAAATCCTCCAATGACTCCTGCTCATGTGCATGCGTTGACCCTGCGGGGAAAGACTGATGACGATTGGACTACAATATTAAGTCCAGCACTTGAGCACTGGGCCAATCGATATGCATACCACTTTGCACCTACTTCTCCACAGGTTGGACTATTAGGTCCAAATTCTGAATACATGAGGTGGTATCGCAGAAAGGGGAAATTGTACATTGATCCTGATGAAGTTAAAGACTCGATTGTGGTATGTACATATTACAACTCATATTTTAATATAATATTTTGTTAAATTATAAAGTGGTAAACTAATTTTTTATGTCTTGTATATGTAGGGAGACGTAACTGAATGCTTGGCATACTTGACATCTCCTCATGGCAGCCCAGAGTTTTCTATGGAAGCAGTCACAGAGCAGACTAATCGATTATTATCGATATCTGATGACTATAGGGCTAGATTCGTTGAGCCAGCTGAGGAAGCACCCCTTCCCCCTGGTTCATATGACGTGGGGACTTTCAATGTTCCTGCACAGTCAAGGGAGGCTGGAGGGTTACCTAGACGAAGAACGCCAGTTGAGGCGATGGATCAGATGTACCCTACAGTGCCAGACAGAGCAGCAGGGTTATATTATATTCCTTCTCAGGAGCCCACTTATCCATCGCAGTCCCAATACACATATTGGTACACTCCACCTCGCCCTCCAGGTTTTGAGACATCAGTTCCGATGACTACTACACATATCTGTGAGTCACTTGGTTTAGACTCATCACCGGAACCAACTATGTCATCAGAAATGATGGATCATATTTTTGGACATTCCCCTTTAATGACTCCACAGCCAAGTATGCCACAGGATGCCACACAATCGAGTCAGGAAGCACCTTTTCATATTCCGTATGATAATGATTATATCAGTCGTACTTATACATCAGGTCTACTCATATTTTATTATTTTGTTATTCTTTTCTTCTTATAATTATATCAATATTAATAATTTGTGTCAAATATGACGTTGCAGGTGTTGATTTGCGTCCACAATTTTCTGCGGAGGCTAGTCATCACCCATCACCGCCAGAACAAAGACGTGTTCGAAGAAATCCTCAAAGGGCTGCAAGGGAAAGACGACGACGGTGTATTCTAACTCCTGCTACTGATAGAGGGCATCATCATCAGGAAGATGAAGAAGACGATGATGAGTAGATTTTGTATAATTATCAATAGACAATAGTAATTACATTATGTTATACAATGACCATCATGAATACACATTACTAATTACAATATGTTTAACAAATTCTAAACATCTTCAAAACTTATCGACTGATTATTAGACTTAGATGGACAATTGCGCCTGTTGTGACCCTCTTGTTTGCATATGCTACATTTTGGTCGTCGTTGTGAGCTCTCAACCCAATCCATTTCGTTTCTAATTCTTGTGGATTTCGGTCTCCCTTTCCCGCGCACTGATGTTGGATCTGGGACAAGTATCCAATCCTCATTACTCGGAGGGATTAAGTCTTCATTTCCGATTGGTTCCCACGGACCAGAGTAGGCTTTTAAAACATAATCACTGGTATAAACAGGATCTATAAGCTGGTAGTAATCAATGCTAACAACACCACATGCAGCTATAACATGAGAACAAGGATAATGAAATGCTGTAAACTTTCCGCATTGACAGTATCGTTCCTTTAAATTTACTACCCATTTCTTCCCTCCTGTTTGTGTTACTGGATCAAAGGCCTCTTCAACCTCAAATTTTGAAGATTGAATGTCGTATCTACAAACTTGGTGGGAACAAGCCTCTTCTTGATTTTTTTGCAAAGCTTCAACTAACTTTGAAACGAAGACCTTCCCAGATGAAACATCTGCTAAAGCACGACTACCACGAACACTAAAATACTCAGCGCACCTGGTATACGTCGACCGAACTAATGCAATAGGGAGATTTCTACAATCCTTTAACACCTTGTTAACACATTCAGACAAATTTGTTGTCATATGACCATATCTTCGACCATCTGCATCATATGCCATGCTCCATTTGTCTTTAGATATCGCTCCTATCCACCTTTCAACATCAGGGTTAGATTGACAAAACTTTTCCAAATTGCGATCAAAAATGTGCTTACACGGTGTATACCCTGCATACCAATTAAAAATAACGCACTATAAATTTGTTTAAAATGGTTGAAAATTTTAAAATAACAATACGTACCTAACTTCACAAGCTTTTGTTTAAGTTTGACATCCTTGAATCGAGTATTAAAATTACTTGCAATGTGCCTAATGCAGTACTTGTGATATGCATTTGGCGGTCTCCAACCAATTGCTTCATTGTCAATGGCCGATTTAATGCTACGATGTCGATCAGATATTAAACATATCCCTTCTTTGTTTGTAACATGTAACCGCAAATGAGACAAGAACCACGACCATGCAAGTAATGTTTCTCCTTCAACCACAGCAAATGCAAGAGGAAGAACGTTGTTATTACCATCTTGTGTTGTAGCAATCAACAATGTACCTCGATACTTGCCATACAGATGAGTGCCATCAATTTGTATCAACGGTTTACAAAAATTAAAGGCATCACAACACGGCTTGAATGTCCAAAATAATCTGTGAAATTGACGGTAACCACGATGACAACGATTACCAACAAAAAACTCATCATGACACAGATCATAAAATGACCCTGGAGCAATTTCTTTCATGTATTGCAGCCATCGAGGTAAATAAGCATACGATTCTTCCCAATCTCCAAAAACGTTAACAATTGCTTTTTGTTTCGCCATCCAAGCCTTTCTATAAGATATTTTGAACCCAGTTTGAGATGTTATTCTCTCTTGGATAAGGCTAATCTTTATTGATGGATCTTGGTTAACCATTCCTACATATTAAATATTAGTAAACACTAACATATTAAATATTAGTAAACACAAACATAAATTATTATTAATATAAACTATAAACTTTGCAGAACTTACCTTGTATAAATGTTGCAATTAACTCAGAATCTAACTTAGCATGATCTTGCGACAAAGACATGTTCAAACACGTATGACGTCCACCCCACTGAGTCACTTTCCAGTTATCAGATCTCTTTGACTCAATGGCTCTCATGTACCATCCACATCCATCATGTGCATTTGGACATCTAACAACCCATTTAGTCTTTTTCGACTCAACCACATAAAAACTTTGATGCATTCTCATTGCATTTTGCTTGATTGCATTTTTAACTGCATCTTTATTTTCAAACTCCAACCCCACATATAAATCTTGCCCAATTGACCAAGTACTACGGACATCCATCCCTGGAATATCTTCTTCATCGGGATGATTCCAATTTATGTTACTGTAGTGGGGTAAATTACCCCAAAATTGACTTCCACCTATTTTAATAATAATGAATTTAGTAAGTTCAATAAAATAAAATTCAACAATTTACTTTAAACAAATAACAAATTATTGACAAATTTATTTTTCAAATGATACCTTCAGTAGATGGATACATTGAAATTGGTTCAACCATTGGACTATTAACAAGAACATCCGGCTGCACCTCATCATCAGATGGTTCACAATTATCAATTTCATCTTCATTGGATTCATCAATGCTTTCATATGATGATGAAACATGATAGTCTTCATCTTCTTCGTCATCTTCATCTTCATCTCTTGTGATCAAAGGTGATCGTTCAATTGACAAATTTTCTAATGAAAAAGTAGAAGATTCTTGCATACCTATTTCAGCATATAATTCCATTATTGGCATCACATTCTGGCTTTGAAACGCTTCTATCATGCATTGTACATCATCATCGTCACTCAATTCCAATGAAGAATATATGTTGTTATCACCTTGTGAAACTAAAAATCTGTAGCTTACAGATAATATCACTTGATTTGAGTTAAGACTAAATTTGTTATGAATCCTTCTCTTTAATATATCCAAAGTGATACCTCGTTTAATATACATTCCTTTTCTTGGTACATCAAATGTTACACCATCAGCACCTTCATACATCTTTCCAGTATAAATATAAGCAATCATTTGATCCATAATATCTACAACAACAAAAAATTAATTAGTGCAAATATCTATAATTTATATTTAAACAAAAATAAAATTATACTCACCGAATCAGAAAGAAACGTAACTGGCTCAGAGTCTTAAATCAGACCAAAACGTAATTGATAAATATATATATGACTTCAACTGTGAAAAGAACGTAGCTGGGCGGGGGTATATGTACTGATAATGTCGCTATGGCCCATAGCGACACCATAAAAAAAATTAAAGGAAAAAATATACATAGAAAAATAAAGAAATTACACAAAAATTAATTTTACAATTACAAATTATTATTCAACTGCTAATATAAAATAAACAAATTGTAAAATAAAATAAGTAAATAATTTAAAAAAAAAATACAAATTAAATGGTGTCGCTGTGGCCTATAGCGACACAGTGTCGCTATAGGCCATAGCGCCACCTAAAAACATTAAAATAAAGGAAAAAAATATATATACACAAACCTAATTACAGAAAAATTAAGTTTACAATTACAATATTATTTAACTGCTAATATAAAATAAACAAATGGTAAAATAAAATAAGTAAATAATTTAAATAAAAAAAAAACAGATTAAATGGTGTCGCTGTGGCCTATAGCGACACAGTGTCGCTATAGGCCATAGCACCACTTAAAAAAATTAAATAATAAAGGAAAAAAAATATATACACAACCCTAATTACAGAAAAATTAATTTTACAATTACAATATTATTTAACTGCTAATATAAAATAAACAAATGGTAAAATAAAATAAGTAAATAATTTAAAAAAAAAAAACAGATTCAATGGTGTCGCTGTGGCCTATAGCGACACGGTGTCGCTATAGGCCATAGCGCCACTTAAAAATGCATTATTTTATGATTACGTTTTTAAATAAATATTTTTTATTTTTATAAATATATAAGTTCACTTCATTATTTTTAAATTTAGAAATTATTTTACTTTATTTTGTTTTTTTTCTTAAATGGTGTCGCTATGGGCTACACCATTTTTAATGGCGCACGAACTGTGTCGCCTCAGCCCATAGCGACACTGTTTTGGCTCATTCGAGCCCACCCCACACCAAAAAAAAAAAAACCACGTGGCATTGGTGTCGCTATGGCCCATAGCGACACCGTTGTAAACAGCCCTAAAGGCGTAAATAGTTTTCAAACAGCACTATTTACGTAAATAACTTCCCATACAACCCTACTTTGGTCAAAAAGCCCAAAATAGGGACTTTTTGTGTTTGTTGTGTTGGACTCATCACCAACATCCTCGGCACAATTATATTATACGATTTGTATTATTTTATTTTATTTTATTTTTATAAGTAATTTTTATTACTTTTTTAAAAGAAAAAATTTACCTTAGAATTCACTTTGTGCTTAAGAATATATTAAGCTGGCTTCCGCCAAAAATTCCTTTTCATTCTAGTTTTTTTTTTTTTTTCCCAGATTTACACGGATATGGGAGTATGGGACAATATGATGGGAGCTTAATGAAAACATGGAATTAGGTGACAACGCCACGCATGAATGATTGGATGAAATTGAGTTGTTATTAGAGCAGGCTGCAGATAAATTTATAATTAGAAGGTAACACAAACACACTTTCAATTTGGTCAACTTGCTTGTAATAATACACAAGTGGAAAAGAAATAATAATCAATAACTTTACTCTTCAAAGTGTTGTCACGTTAGTATTTAAAATTATGAAAATATTAAATAAACTTTTAAAGTAATTAATAAGTCTATACATTATTTAATTACTTTTTGTT
This sequence comes from Cajanus cajan, assembly GCF_000230855.2. NCBI lineage: Eukaryota > Viridiplantae > Streptophyta > Magnoliopsida > Fabales > Fabaceae > Cajanus > Cajanus cajan. The sequence goes on along the minus strand of NC_138517.1, from coordinate 394,885 downwards.
ATATTGGTGATTGAATATGTATCAATATTATTATTTCAGTTACATATTTTTTTTTAATTTAAATAAATACAAATGTCAATTTACATTTTTAAAAATGTATTAATATTCTTCTAATTTTAGAAACTAATATGTTAATATCTTCTTAATTCAGGTGTCAAAGTTACTATTTGCTTTTGAAAAAGAAATAATACATTTTCAATTTTACAGTACTTTATTTATGATATGGATTTCCAAATTTTATAATTAAGAGAGAATAAATTTTTATATTTTAATAAAATTTAAAATTCTATACTATTGACATAAGTGATAACAATTTATATCTTTTAATTAAATTATTTAGGATTCAAATTCTATGTTTGGATATGAAATAAAATATATTGAGGAAAAAGTATTCATATTGTGTACGTTCACTATCTTTAACTGTATAACATCTCACTTTTTTCTAAATTGCATTCATAAAAAATGTTTAATATTCCGTTCGATAATAATAAAGATGATTAAAATTGACAATCATATATTAAAAAAGATTAATAAAATTTTAAATATCTATCTATCTATATATGTATATATATATAGAGAGAGAGAGAGATAGAGAGAGAGAAAGAAAGAGGAGGAGGAAGAGGAATCAAATGACTTACAAAGTAACTCTTAGTTAAGTTATTCTGTTCAATAACTCATGGTGTATGTTGAATTTCATCGATCTAACTATTAAATTAAAAGTTATTAAATTTTATTAATAATTAATATAGAAAAAAATTGATTAGCTTTGAAATAAATTATTTGCTAAGAATATAGTTAAAAAATTAATTATTTTAAATTATTTAACTAGAACCTTATTGACAATTTACTATATGATCTTGATATTTTTGTGTTACTAATATCTAATTTTAAATTTGATATGAAAATATTATGATATAATTAGATAATATTTTAAATGAATATTTTATTAATGGTTGATAATTAGAAAATAAAATAAGAATAAATACATTTTTTTAATTTTATATCTTAGATTTAAGATAAATAAATATATTAAGTTAATTAATAATTTATTTAAAATGTTAAAATTTAATTTATAAGTATGTAATAAATAAATATTTATAATTTTAGGGTTTAGGTTATCATTATAAATTATAAAAATAACATTTTAAAACATATAAATTATTATTTAAAATTTTAAATTTATAATAAATAATTTAAATTGTATCATAATATTAATTTTAAATAGAAATAAGTAGATTGTTAATTATAAAAGTAAGTATATATGCAAATAAAGATTAATTCAATATAATATAATTATTACTATTGGTAATATAATTATTATATTTTTATAACAATTTGGACAGAGATAGTACAAGTATAAGATTGTATAATTGAGGATGACTTAAATGAATTAATTTGTATTAACTATATTAACAACATGCATATAATAAACTTCTGGGAAGTCTCCTAGAAATTGTGTGAGTAAGGACAAAGTACGTTGAAAAGTAAAGTGTCGTGAAATGAAATCCTTGATAGGCTAAATATAAGAAGTGTTATATTAATAAATTTATTAAATTAAACAGAAATTTTCTAACAGATTTATCCGTCGAAATCACATAAAGATTTTTAAACATTTTCGATGGATTAAATTATTTTCAACGGATTTTTTTTTCCAACGCTCCTTTCTCTGACGGATTTGCATCCGTCAGAAATCTGTTAAAAATTCTCTTTTTTCGACGGATATTCCTTTTAACTGACAGATTATGTCCATCGGAATTTGTATTTTTCTTGTAGTGTTGAATGGTTGGTGGCGAGTCATGCTAGGGATGACTCTTTTTTGTTGTTGCTAGCTACTCTTATGTAGCATGGTTGATTATAGATGTTTGATTGACGAATAAGACTTATTTTTGTATACAACTATGTATTTGATGTAGATTATATATATGTATAAGGTATGTATACAATCCCATTAGGAAATTTATGATTTCAGTATTATCTCTTTTATCCCATACATGTATAGATTACATGATTATCTATATAATTATTGCGCATGAAAACCATAAGTTAGTTATGTGTGCTTATTTTTTGTTGTGTAATAACTGAATATATTAAATGTAATAATTTATGAGATTGTTATAACACCTATCACTATTGAGTTATAATATATAATATACATATCTTAATCGTCACTTAAATCATTATTGCTTCAATTTCAACATGTTTATCTAAAGTACTAGTTGGCAAGTTATACAAGTGCCTGTATCATGAGTGGAGATGTTTACTTTTCTTTTTGTTGTGTGGTGATTTAGGAGCATAGTTTTAAAAATCGGACCAGTCATCAAACCAGTTAAGGTACTGGGTTAGTGGGTCAAAGGTTGAACCGGTGGGTCACTAGTTGAACCGCATGACTCAATTTTTATTTATTTTTATTAAAAAATATTCATATTAAATATATTTTATACTTATAAATTTTAATAAATTCATATCTTATTTTAAATTTCAAATTTTTTATCTTATTTAAAATTATTTTTATTTTTATTTTGTAAAAAAAAATATAAAAAATTACATGTTAAACTGTATATTAATACAAATTAAAAATATAAATAATATGTACATATATAATATGCTTGCAATTGATATCACAAAATAATATAAGTAATATCTACATAGATATTATATTATTAAATATATAATTTAAAATTAATAATATACTATAAAAGTTATTTAAGTTGTATATATTATAAACAAATACATTAGAACAAGTAGTCATTGTTATATTTAATAAGAATCTTTGTTCTTCCATTAAAAGATTCAATTTTCATTGTTATTTTTGTAGTTTATGGTCCCTTAAAAAATTTTAAAAAAAATAAGAAAAAAGAGTGGTTGAAACGGTTTGACCCACCGGTTCACCGGTTAAATTGAAAAATTGACCGGTTCAATCCAGTTTGAAACAGGTCGATTGCATAACCAATCCAATTTAAGATTCAGACCGACTGAATCACCGGTTCTCGATCCAACCGATCCGACTGACCGATTCGATCCAGATTTTTAAACACTGCTTAGAAGTTTTATTTGAATATAAAATGAGTTTTATATAATGTAAAGGGCTCAAATATCTTCTTATATGTTCAAATATAAAATATATGATACTTATGTAATTTTTTATTGTTGCATTTGTGAGGTTAGGGACAGGTAGGAAAACCTATCAACGTTTTCCTGTATCTATGACATGACTTGTATTTCATATATATTAAAATAAAAAACTATTGAGTCCTAGCCCCATTAGTTAGACAAACCCATTTTTAGATTTAGCACCGACAAACTAGTGCCCAACATTATGAATAATTGAACATTTTCCTTCCAAAATTAATGTTTTTAGTCAACTAGCCACATTTTGCACCACTCCAAGAATGATTGAGGGAGCATTGAAGAAAATCAATTTGTTCGTGCATTCAATATACGAGTTAACATGCTAGCGAAATAGTGACTCAAAAACGGGTGACCTCTATTGTTTTTTTTTTTTTTTCTGCATATAGAGTATTCAAATACTTACCTAGAGTATTTGAATACTTCTTCAAGTATTCCAATTCTTTTTACGGTATGTCAAAAACCAACTATTTGTAATAAATGAATACATAAAAAGTATATGATGCAGTATTCAAATACTTTATTAGGTATTCATATATTCAATATAATTGAAAATCATCAAATATGTAGTCAAAGTAATTACCAAAAAAAAAAATTCTAAAACATTTTCACAAATAAAAGAGTAACTTAATGTACTAAAAAATTAATAAAAAAACAATAAACACATCTACCCAAAAGATAATGAACCTGAGACTCTCAAAGTCAATCAAGTAAACAATACAATGAAAGAAAAAATAGGGAGTGAAAATCATCAAAACATTAAGAAGCTCATGCAGAAGCAAGCAATTATGTATCACCCTCCACTTTCCATCTTCTACAAACACTTTTCTCAATTATCTACTTCACCAACAAATGCTTATAATAAAACACTACTTCCTTGACCTTTTTCATCGTATATTTAGCGTCAAGCAATTAACAATTGCCCTCCCACACACACCAACTTTAGGTGGCTCACTTTCATGAACTAGTACCTCGTTTTCAATCCTTGAATTATTTGAAAACATTTCACAATTTTTTTCCTTACCACGACATGGCAACTTTTCACACGCAACACCTATGATTGCTTTTGGCTTAGGCATCACTCATGCTTTTTTGTTAAATGCTCCTTGTGTAGCTTGCATTTTAATTTGTTTTTGTTAAAATAGTAAAACTTTTTCTTTATTTTTTATTGCTATAATTAATTATGGTTGCTTGTATTAGTGGATAAAGTTTTATTGTAATTATGTTTGCTTAGTCCAGTGAATAATATCTTGTTAGGTATCTGATTTTAGGCAAATCTATACACTTAATGATGGTGGGAATATGTGTTTTACTGATAACATTTATGAACTCTGTATGGCTGTCATTTTTCATGTATTTGCCTTATATATGAATGAAAAACATGCAGAATGGTATGGTTGTCCAGCAAATACGAAATTGTTTTGTTCCCCTAACCTTTCCTCTTCTTTGTTTTATGACTATTGATGACTCTAAGAGCACAACAATGTATGTTTTTTCACTTGGTAGTGGAGTATTTTCTTGGAACTCTAAGAAGCAAGATGTGGTTTCTCAATCCTCTACCGAGGCTGAATATGTAGCTGCAACAACCTCAAATCAAGCTATATGAGTTAGGAAAGTCTTAACAGATTTGAGTCATGTGCAAATAGAACCTACTGTGTTATGGTGTAATAACAAATCAACCATTTCAATTGCTAAAAATTCAATTCAACATGGAAGAACCAAGCATATCAATGTCAAATTTCATGCTATAAGGGAAGATGAGAAGAATGGAGATGTTCAGTTGATGTATTGCAGGTTTGAGGAGCAATTGGCAGACATACTCACTAAGGCCCTTCCAAGTGCTAAGTTTAATGAGCTAAGAAGCAAGTTGGGAGTCTTTAAGAAAAGTTTTAAGGAGGAGTGTTAAAGCAGTAAAACTTTTCCTTTATTTTTTACTGCTATAATTAATTTTGGATGCTTGTATTAGTGGGTAAAGTTCTACTGTAATTATATTTGCTTAGTCCAGTGAATAATATCTTGTTAGGTATCTGATTTTAGGCAAATCTATACACTTAATGATGGTGAGAACATTTGTTTTACTGACAACATTTATGGACTCTATGTATAGTTGTCATTTTTCATATATTTGTCTTATATATGAATGAAAAACATACAGAATAGTATGATTGTCCAGCAAATACGAAATTGTTCTCTTTCCTAACCTTTCCTCTTCTCTATTTTATGGTTTTTTTTTTAATGATTTTTATGTTTTATATTTCTGCTACTCATTCCATGTCATAACAATTTTATTAATTCCATGATCCAAATTGGATCAATCCACCTCACTAAAAATAGGTGAATCTTTGTTCATATCATTTATATCATCATTGATAATTAAAATATTAAAGTGAGTGTCTCCTTCATATGACATCCTCGATCATAGTTAATATGGACAAATCCAATCATCTCTAGCGATTTTTCATCGCGCACGATATCTTATTTAGGGATAACTACCTTATTTTCTTCCTAATAACCCCTTTCATCAGCATCCAAGGTTTACAATTGGGTGTTTCTAAACACTTTTGTGTTGTAATTTTAGTCAACCACGTGGATAAAAATACTTAAAAAAAATTTGAGCTAATCCTCTATTTGAGACGAATTCAGAAGTATCACATCGACTTGCTTATATCTCTTGGTATAATATATTATAGTTATCACATTCCACGCTAATAATTATATTTTGTTTGATTTGATTACCCACTTTTGGGGTGTGTCTGCAGTAATTTGCATGTGACCACTGATGTTTTGCTAACAAACAAAATATAACTAATTTTCTACGACAAATTAGTAGGCATGCTTTGCATTGATGCTTTTGAAGTCACACCTCAAATAGGCAAGCACTTCATTTTTTCTTCTCATTCTACTTCTTCCTTTTACCAAATCTATTTAATATTTCAGGCTTTCTTTTAATAATGTCACTCTTTCTTTTAGTACCTTTAACACTACTTCATGGGCATAATTGGTAAGTTTGTTATTGAGAGCTGGACCCTAAAAAGGCTAAAACATTTCCTTTCTCTCTCCCCCAATATTCCATTCAGGTTAGAATTATTCATGGGCTTATTATTATTTTGGTCATCAAGAATATATTAATATTATTATTTTAATTACATTTTTTAATCTAAATAAATACGAATGTTAATTTACATTTTTAAAAACTTATTAATATTTTCTAATTTTAGAAATTGATGTGTCAACATCTTCTTAATTCAGGTGCAAAATTTACTATTTACTTAAAATAAATAACACATTTTCATTTTTACAGTACTTTATTTATGATGTTTTACTAATGGATTTCCAAATTTATAATTAAGAGACAATAAATTCTTATATTTTAATAAAATTTAAATTTCTATACTATTAACATAACTGATAACAACTTATATTCTTTAATTAAATTATTTAGTGTTTGAATCCTAATTTTAGAAATGAAATAAGTTATGTTGAAAGAAAAGTATTTAATTACATTATTAAAACTTACAATCTTAAGTGAAGATCAATCGGTATCAAACCAATAGTGCATGATTACTATTTTTTTAAAGATTATATAATTTTAATGATAAAAGCACTTCAATAACATTTCAGAATCTGAAATACTTCTTTAAATTCATCAACCAAAAAAATATTTTAATAGAAATAATTTTATATTCTGACATAAATTGAAATTTTCTCTTAAATTTCTCTTTTCAAATTTCAAGAGCATAATTTAAAATAAAAATTAAGTGGGTGATTGGTGGTTTCCATTCCACTCACCACGGACGCAAAGCTAGCTCCTTGTAGTTTCCTAAATCCCTACACTTCTATTTTAATCTTTAATATATGCTAACACTCTTCTAAACAAACACTTTGCCATTACATAGCTTTAGCGGTCTTTACCACTTATTATACAATGATATGAAGACACACACCTTTCATGACATTGTTAGAATTATTGACCAAGACCCTTTCAGTCAATTTTTTTTTCTTAAGAGATAATTCACATAATATCCTATAGCCAGCTACTAAAATCTAATTTGTTCTCACCGAATGTGATTTTTACTAGTTCTTAAAGTTAATTTGTAATTACTCTGTATCAAATATAATAGGAGCAAATTTTGCTTTGGAAAAATATTCGTATCTTAATTCAAGCATTATCCAATTCTCTTTTGTCATTAATTTCACTTCGTAGGATATTTTTCATAGGAATTCATAGAACATTTTAATTCATATCAAAATTTATCTATTTTTGAAATTAAACACATATTCACACTCAACAAATATCAAAAAACACGATAGAAAACTTAGAAGTTAAAATAGAAAACATTCAAAATTTGCCGGTTTCTTATAGGTTTCTTGAAAGAACCTATAGAGTACTCTAATTCATATCAAAACACTAATACAAAATATGGAATTTGTAAGGCAAAAGAGAGAGGAATCCAGAATAGACTAATATCAGAAAGAACATCATCAAATGATTAATCACAAAGTACAATATATCCTGTGTCTACAAGTATTGGGCCTCAAATCATTAATGGGCTAGGCCCAATGTACATGCTGAATTATTAGCTAACACAACTCCCTAATTCAGCAACTGATTTTACATTCAGCCTTTTTCTAAACTCTATGAACTTTCGAGTATTCAATGCCTTTGTCATGATGTTTGCTAACTGTTCCTTGGTTCCACAATGCTCCAGCTGTAGCTTCTTTTCTCTTACCTTTTCTCTGATGAAATGGAATCTAGTCTCAATATGTTTACTTCTACCATGATGTATCGGATTTCTTGCTAAACTGATAGCAGATTTGTTATCAATCTTCAGTGTTATTGTCTTCTCAGGTCTGGACAGAACTTGGTTTACTAAACTTTCAAGCCAAAGAGCTTGACAAGCTGTATACGCAGCAGAGATATATTCTGCTTCACAAGAGGAGAGTGCAACCACAGGTTGCAGCTTTGAACACCAAGAGATTGGTGATTTTCCCAGCAGAAAAATATAACCAGTTGTGCTTCTACATTCATCTTTATCTCCAGCCCAATCCGAATCAGAGTATCCTACTAGTTCTCCTCCATACTGATGTGTAGCATTAGGCAGTAAAATACCATAATCAATAGTCCCTTTTATGTAACTAAGAACCCTCCTACCAGCTGCAAAATGTGATGCTTTTGGATTTTCCATAAACCTGCTTAACAGACCAACAGAGTAACAAATATCTGGCCTGCTACAACAAAGATATCTCAAGCAACCAACCATTTGTCTATACAATGTAGCATTCACTGACTTCCCATCTGCATCCTTGTCAAGCTTTAGATTTGCTTCAACGGGAGTAGTTGCTGCATTACATTCACTCATTCTGAACTTCTTTAGCACATCTTTGGCATATTTTCTCTGATGAAGCAGAATCCCTTTCTTACTATATATAAACTCCATGCCAATGAAGTAGGATAACCTTCCAAGGTCTGTCATCTCAAACTGAACCTTCATCCTTCTTTTAAACTCTTCTATCATCTTTATATTGCTACCGGTTATCAAGAGATCATCCACATACAAGCAAATTATTAAAACTTCACCATTCTCAATTCTAGAATAGATGCCATACTCAACAACACATTTTACAAAACCTTGTTGCACCAGGAATCCATCAATCTTGTTATTCCAAGCTCTTGGAGCCTGTTTCAAACCATAAAGGGCTTTCTTCAGTTTGAGGACTTTGTGTTCTTCACCAACAACTTTGAATCCGGGTGGTTGTGTAACATAAACTTCCTCTTCTAGTTCACCATTCAAAAACGCAGATTTAACATCCATTTGGTGCATTTGCCACCCTTTATAACTTGCAAGAGCTACAACAGTCCTTATTGTCTCCATTCTAGCAACAGGAGCATAGATTTCCTTGTAGTCCAGTCCTTCTCTTTGTAGAAAGCCTTTAGCCACGAGTCTGGCTTTATATCTTGCAACTGATCCATCAGGATTCAATTTGGTCTTATATACCCATTTCACTGTTATTGGCCTGTGGTTCTTTGGCAGTTCAGTTAATGCCCATGTCTGATTTCTCTGTATTGCATCTAGCTCTTCCTGCATAGCCTCCAACCATTTAGGATCTAGGATTGCCTTTTCAAAGCAAACTGGTTCTGGTTCTATCTCAGCATATAAAGCCAAATGGACTAGATCATTTTCATCCTCAGTCTCACCAATAAGTTCTCCTTCTGTAGTCACAACCTTATCTGAATTTATCACATAGTCACCAAATCGTGTAGGTGCCTGTACTGCCCTTGCTGGTCTATTCCTTCCAACTGCAGCTGTCTGTTCATTATTCACATTAACAGGCACATTTGTTTGTACCTGTTCAGTACCTTCTTCTGAATCTGTCCATGATAACTCTAATCTGTTGTTGCTGTTTGAGTCCAAAGAACTCCAATTCCAAGTAGTTTTCTCATCAACCAGTACATCTCTGCTAATGACAACCCTTTTTGTGATAGGATCAATCAATTTATATGCTCCTGTAGCATGATATCCAACAAGAACTAATTTTATGCTTTTGTCATCTAATTTTCTCCTTCTTTCATCAGGGATGTGCTTCCAGCAAACTGAACCAAAAACTCTGAGATGCTTTACACTAGGTTTTTTACCTGACCAAACCTCCTCCGGTGTCTTGAACTTAAGTCTCTTAGTTGGACAAAGATTTAAAATGTAGGCTGCAGTGGCTACAGCCTCGCCCCAAAAAGAGTGTGGCATTTCCTTGCTCTTTAGCATGCTCCTAGCCATATTGAGTACTGTCCTATTTCTCCTCTCAGCAATACCATTGTGTTGAGGTGTATATGGAGCAACAACCTCATGAATCAGACCCTCCTTTTTGCAGAAAATCTCAAACTCACTGTTAGTATATTCACCTCCACCATCTGATCTAATTACTTTAATAACTTTGCCACTTTGTTTCTCAACTAGACTTTTGAATTCAACAAAACATTTAAAAACTTCTGATTTTCTGCTGATCAAGTAAAGCCACATCTTTTTACTGAAATCATCAATAAAAGTGATGAAATATTTATTACCTCCAAGTGAAGACACTTCAAATGGTCCACATACATCTGTATAAATCACCTCCAGAACATCCTTGCTTCTGGTCCTCAAGTGTGCTTTGAATGGATTCCTTGCTTGCTTCCCAAGCATACAGCTTTCACACGTCATTTCACTCTTCTGAATATGAGGCAATCCTACCACCATTTCTTTCCCTGCTAACTGACTCAGGCTACCAAAATTGAGATGACCAAACCTCAAATGCCATAACCAATTTGTATCTAAGACAGCAGCAGCAAAGCACATACAATCTGACACCGGAATGTCAACTCTAAAGGTCCTATTGTTGCTCAAAGGAGCCTTTAGTATTGGTGAACCATTTTTATCAAGAATCCTCAGCACTTGATCCTTCCAATCAAGCAAATAGCCCTTCTGTAGAAGCTGTCCAATACTCAACAAGTTGTGCTTCATTGCAGGAACATATAGCACATCTGAAATTACAGTTGTTTTCCCATCTTTTCTCCTAATTAGGATCTTTCCTTTTCCTTCACATTCCACAGTAGAGTTATCTGCAAACTTCACTTTACTTTTAATCTTTTCATTCAGATTGATGAACCATTTTTTCTGAAATGACATGTGATTCGAGCAACCTGTGTCTAAGTACCAAGATTCACTAAGAGTTTTCTTCTCAGGTTTTTCAGTAGTCACCATCAGCAATACTTCATCCTCGGATTCTTCTTTCTGAGCTACATTGACCTCTTCTTCTTTGCTATTTGAGCCTTCTTTACTCCAACAATCATTTGCATAATGACCATATTTGTTACAATTGTAACATTGCACATGACTCTTATCAGAACCTGAACCTGAACCTGATCTGCCACCTCTCCATTGTGCATAACCTCCTCTTCTACCACCACTCCAATTCCTGTTTCCTCCTCTGTTACCTTTCCACTGATAAGTTTGATCATTTTGTCCTTTTCCATTCGTTTCAGAACCACGACCTCCATTATAGCCTCCTCTAAATCCTCTTCCACGACCTCTCTTATTGAATTTACCACGATTACCTTCAGCCTTCTTATTCTGTTTAGCCAACAATGCTTGTTCTGAACCTGATTTGTCACCATTTCTTTCTCTTAACCTCTGTTCATATGCTTCCAACGAACCTTGCAACTCTTCCAGCTTCAAAGAATCAAGGTTCTTTGATTCTTCAATTGCAATAGCAATCATATCAAATTTCGTATCAAGGGTTCGAAGTACCTTCTCAACAATGGTTCTTTCTTTGATATTTTCTCCACAAGACTTCATCAGATTGGTGAGGGATTGTAGCTGCGAAAAATACTCTTGGATGGTTTCTTGATTTCTCATCTGCAAAAGCTCGTACTGACGTCTTAAAGTCTGAAGCCGCACTGTTTTCAACCGTTCCACTCCAGCATAACTTTGTGCTAAAATATCCCAGGCCTCCTTCGCCGTTTTTGCCAGTGCAATCTTCTCAAAATTCGCTTCATCGACGCATTGATGAAGGTAAAACAGTGCCTTACAATCTTTCCGTTTTGCCTCACGAAACGCTGCTTGTTGTTTATCAGTTGCGTTCTCCGGTGGATCGCTGTAGCCGGTGTTTACAATATCCATGACTTCTTGAAATCCAAAGATGGCCTTCATCCTCACGCACCAACGGTCATAGCTATTGAGATTTTTACTATCAAGCATTGGCATGTTCCCTGATAACGTTCCTTCGTTTCCGTTCGCCATTATTGTTCGGTCATAGCATTGGCATGTTCCCTGTAAGGCAAAAGAGAGAGGAATCCAGAATAGACTAATATCAGAAAGAACATCATCAAATGATTAATCACAAAGTACAATATATCCTGTGTCTACAAGTATTGGGCCTCAAATCATTAATGGGCTAGGCCCAATGTACATGCTGAATTATTAGCTAACAGAATTTACGTCACTGTATTCTCGTCGGACAAAGAAAAATCCGACGTAAAAAAATTGCAGTGGCATTTTTTAAATTATAATCAAGTTTTTTACGTCGAACACCATGAGGTTCGACGTAAAAAACTTACTACACACGTAGGTATATGTTATCAATTTGGTGCCTCCATCCAAAAAAAACCCTAAGTTTAGCAAGACCCTCTCTTTGGCGCCGATCTCCGCCTCAAGCACACCCTCCTCCTTCTCCACTCCAAACCCTTCGACACCCCGAAACCCCTCGTAGCCACCCTCCGCCTCCCCCTCAAAGACCTCCACGACCTCCACGACTCCTCCTGCCTTCGCAAGTTCCCCTCTCCCACCCCTCTGGCCGTCCCCATGGCAATATCCACCTCAAACTCGTTGTTGGCGTTGTTGCTAGAGCCCTTGGTAGCCTCGCTCTTGAAGAGGAACTCAAATACAAAGAGGACAGAGAATCGCCGAGAGGGTCGAGAATGAGTAGATACTGAGTTTGAGGTTTGCAATTTTAAAGCTGTTTCGTGCGCGTAGAGGGCCAGGAGGAAAACTTCAAAGCCGACCTGGGACTTCCAATCGACGACGCAGGGAAGGTAGACGCCACCGATGACGGGGAGGATGGAAACCATTTTACGTCGGACATGGTGGATCCAACGTAAATTTTACGTCTCCCGCATTTACGTCGGACTTATTTCCGATGTAAAAATCCCAAAATAATCGACGCAAAATACTTCTTTTACACTAGTGAAACATATCCAAACTCAAAATTTAACATATATTCATATTCAGTAATCATCAGGGAACACAACAAAAAACTCAAAAGCCAAAACACAAAACACTTAAAATTTGCCTATTTCTCATAGGGTTTCCCATAAGAACCCATAAAGAACTATAATTCATGTCAAAACATATTTAAACTCAAAATTAAACATACATTCATGATCAGTAATCATCAGAAAACACAATAGAAAACTCAAAAGCCAAAGCAGAAAACATTCAAAATTTGTCTGTTCTCGTAGAGTTTCCTATAGGAAACCATAAAACACTTTAATTCATATAAAAACTTATCTATTCTTAAAATTGAATGCATATTCATACTCAAAATCACACGAGGAATGCAACAGAATAATAAAAAAACAAAATAGAAAACTTCCATAATTTATCTATTTGTAAAGCATGCATCAAGCAAAGGATTGGGGTCAATCCGATTATCCAACAATTATTCCCACACCTCCGAGCGAGGTTTCTCACTCACCCGTTACCTTGATGAGCAGAAGAAGAGGCACAAGCAGATTCAAGTTGTTCTTCTTCTTTGAGTTCTCCTTGTTATTTAGAAAGCTTAAGAAGGAAATGAGGAAAAAAAGTCAGAAATAATGAAGCCTAAGTAACTTCCCTCAACTCCCGATAACCCCCTTCTTAAAATAATAAAAATATAATAATAATAATAATAATAATAATAATAATAATAATAATAATAATTAACAAATGATCATCACGTCCTTCCTTCCCCTTCTATAAAATAATTAATATAATTAAAACATACCTCTTCCTTTTAAGCAAGTAACATAAGCATAATTATTAATAAAATTCATTTCATAAAAGTTACCTATAAATCACTAATCAAAATAATAATTACAAATCATGTCTTATAAATACAATATAATTTATATCCCAAGAAAATAGTATCCAAACTCTAAAATAATTAATAAAATATCAAAATAATTTCTAAAATACTTATTATTATAAAGTATGAAAATTGGAGTGTTACAACTTAATTAGTGGATGTCAATATTAAGTGTCAATTATTATCATCTATATTTTCATTATGTATTATTCTTTTTTTGTGTAATTGTTCATTTTTCACATATACTTATCAATAGACTAGTCCTCTCCAAAAAAATAATAGAGACTTTTTTTCCATCTCATATCATCTTGTTTGTTCTTTTTGTTTTTATCTTTCTTTTCATAACAAAATAATTTTACATAGATTAAGAAAAGTAGTTAAATACATTTAATTTTCATAATTTTACATAAAATACACATTACATTTATTAAAATATCTACAATCACATTTATTGTAAATGATATTTTTATTTATTATTTTATGAGTATTTTTTTTATTAAGAATATTAAATAAAGTTGATTGGATTAAAATTTAATAATTCTATTATTTACTTATATAAATACCACTTATATCTATCATACTGCACCTTAATCTTATAGGTTTATTGATTTGGTCTTAAAGCACGTACTAAAATTTGCTGGTAGAGTGCTGAGATGAATAATTAGAGCACGTACTAAGGGCTGATGAGTTTCGTAGATACAAAGAATTGCTTAGAAAAGAAAATGGTGTATGAATTGTTGCCACACGATGACTCACGAGTCACGACACGACACGACATGAGGCATGAATGAATAAATGGAAATAGAAATGGAAATGGAAGTTTAACCAACAGATGTAGATGGAGTTAATTAAGTGAGATAGACCAGTTGTTCTCATGATCAGCTGGAAGTTTCCGGTTGGAGTGATTTATTAAGCTGACAGCGATCTACGGACTTCATATAGTAAGAATTTCAGTGCTTCATTAGCATGGATTTCATAATAAAATAAGGCTAAAAATAAAATTTAGCAATTAATATATGTTTCTGAATAAAAAATTACGCTAAAATTTCCTTATAAAAGGATCGAAATTTCTTCTAAAAAAATTATTTTCTTTAATTATTAATTATTAAATTTTACATTGAAATACATGTATGTATTCATATTACATAAAAAAAATGAAAATAAACCATATAAATACATAAAAGTTTCCTAATAGATATAAAGTAGTTGTATATTTATTCATTATATAAAAGGTATAAATACAAGATATAATTAAAAATAAATATTCATTTCCATCTAAACCCTAAACCCTAAACCCTAAACATTTTTTATTGAGTCACACAAATAATTATTATAAGAAATATTATATACCTAATAGATATAAGGTAGTTGTATATTTATTCATTACATAAAAGGTATAAATACAAGATATAATTAAAAATAAATATTCATTTCCATCTAATAAGACATTTTTAATTGAGTCACATGAATAATTATTACAAGAAATATTATATACAATAACATATAAAAAGTATCACCGTAGATATAATATATATGTAAGTATATATCTATTCACTACAAAAAAAAATGTGATTTGTAGCGGTTATTTTTGTAATTTTTGAGGGTTAAAAACGGTCACAAATTGCATTTCTAGCATCACTAACAATCATCAGATTCACAGTCGTGAAAACTGATTTATTGCGGATATTTTGTAAATGCTAGTGTTGGACATCAAAAATACAAGTCACTTTGTGACGGTTTTAAACCCTCACAAAATACATTTAATTTTATTTGATTCAACATTTCTAGCGATTTTAAACCGTTACAAAATGAATCTTCGTTGGACTTACTTTGCATCTTTTCTGTTTTAAACGGTCAAAAAATGTATTTTTATTTGACTTACTTCACACTTTTTGATAGTTTTAAACCGCCAAAAAATATATTTTTTTATTAAATTATATTTATCAAATTATTATTGTCACTAATTATATTAATCATTTAAAATTAATAGTGATCATATTATATTATTATTTAATCTAAGTAACTCTTGAGTAACAATTTTACTTATATAATTCCAAGATCACTTATTTTAATAAATTCAATCTATAATTTTGATGATATTTATGTGTTTTCTAGGTTTATTGTTCAAATATAATTACATAAAGATACATTGAATTAACAACTTTTAACATTATAAAAAAATAAGACAACATCTTGCCATAGGTCTACCAAAATCTAATTCTTAAAGAGAAGAAATGAAATCAGTTCATCATTTACAATTGGCACATTTCTTTGACAAATGAGTATAACCAAAATTCCTAAGCAATACACAAGAAGGTGTGTCAAATGGTTCACAAGAGCAATCAAATTTCTCTCATTTGGTTGTGTGAATTTGCAGCATTCCATGCCTAGATCCAAGCCAATGAATATTCCTGTAACTTAAAAAGCCTTATGCTCATCTAAAGAATGATTGATACCCACCGAAGGCAATATCAATGCTTTTGATAATGTGTGTTGCCAATGTTTAATTGCATAAAGTTTGCCAAGCATACCACTGAAAGAGATTTGGCCTAGTAAATCCCTTAGATTTTAAAAATAAAGTCTTGTCATATCCCTAGCCAACTTGTCACTGGCATCATTTTTTTGAGTTCAGCTGCTTCCTTATTATAAAAAACATTCCCTTCAATGAAGTAGTTTCCCTCATCTTTCATAATGACTCCATGTTCACAAGCCAAATCTAAAACCTCTAACTCATGAGAAAAGCCTCTTCCAAACTTGATACCCAGTCCAACCCTTTTCATTGTTGGTGCTAGTTTGTTCTTTACCACTTGCGTAAGATGTGAACACCCTCTACCTGAAGTACCATACATCAAAAGAGAACAGAGAATGAAAACAAGAGAGGTGTTTGGAAAAGAAAGTGAGAAACTGGGTAACTTTTCATATGTTACTAAACAACAATAACATACAAAAATAGCATATTAAATATGGTAGGACCGAGAATGAGAATTCTTCCTCAATGGAGTAATTTAGTCTACTCAATTGGTCATAGTCTCATCAATACTTAAGAACTAACCTTATCCTCAGTTTTGATCAATCCCATTCTTGAAAGTCTTAATCGAACAACTGCATAGAATCTCAATGCATTTCCATCACAAGGGACTTCTTCCATAGATATACATTCCTTAACTGATTTTGGACCCAATCTGTAATTTGTACATGAAATACAATATTGAATGATAAATGTAATTGTTCGTTGGTATATCTTAGTAATTGACATTCAAACAACTAGGTGTACAAATGTTCAAGTAATAAGGCAACAACCTGATTAATGAAAACAATGAGAGTTTGAGAGTAAGATAATGAATAATCAATTTTTCGCAGAGTTTGAGTCATCATTTGTGATTGTAAATCTCGTTTAATGCTAACTCCTAATTGATCAATTCGCATTTGGGACAAGGACTACAACGTGGAGTGACAAAATTTCCTTAAATTCATGAGAAAAATAAAAAATGAAATGCATTCAAATATCTCATATTAATAATTGTTAGATCTTAGGAGTCTTTTAAAGTATCTTGGATGACCTCTTAGGAGTGGCTTTGAATTTCATTTGTTTCTTTATGTTATTAGAATTTGAAGTATAGTTTTAAAATAAATAGGAGATCAAGTTTTGTATTTTATTTAATATCGTATCAATGTAAATCTCAGAATATTCATTAGTTTATTCTTTCTTTTCCTTTTCTCTACCTAAATCCTACAATTTCAACGAAATGATAGAAAGCAATGAAAAAGAATAGGAGGATCCCAAAACCTAATCTAAATACTTTAATGAAGGTTTGTTACTGCTACAATTGGGGGCATGGCTCTTACCTTGATAGTCAAGCACTGATTTTGGATCTCATGACAGATTCAATGTAGATGAATTTCACAAAAATGTTTAATTTTCTAAACTAATAACAATTCCTTATTCTTACTCTAATTATATCGATGAAGTTTGAAAAATGATACCTGAATAATTTTCCTAAAATCAGCAAACCTACCACATTACCATGGTTGTTGGCACAATTTAACCCCAACACATAAAAAGGGTCTCAATCCCCACATAAACATTCCATTGTGTTCCATGGAGTATTCTTCAGCAATATTAATTATAATAAGGGAATGAGGGTCAAAATTTTAATATATTGATCGAGTGATCAACTACCAGTTTGTTTAATTATTATTTATTTTTATATTTATGAAGATTATTTTTCTAATTATTTTTGTTAATTAAAGGGGTTTTATAGAGGTTTGTAATAATTTTAATTATTTATGAAAATCTTTATAAAGTTCTGTTACGCCGGAACGGGCTGTTCCAAAAGTGAAACGGGTCATTCCAAACAATGAAAGTAAGTTATTTTTGAAGTAGCAGAACGGGCCGTTCCAAAAGTGGAACGGACCGTTCCCAAAGTGAAACGAGTCGTTCCAAGATTCTAAATTTTCCTAAAAACTTTAGTTGAAAATGGGTCGTTCCAACTATGGTCAATAAGTGTTAACATGAACCCCAAAACGGACCGTTTTGATTTTAGAATGGGCCGTTCCAGTTGAAAATTTTACATATGATCGAAGGCTCCAGAATGGGCCGTTCTGGATTCAGAAACGGGCCGTTCCAGGTACTCTTGGATGCCTATAAATAGGAGGTAGGGGGTGAAAAAAATTATACTGACTGAGAAGGTGAAAATATTAGAGAGAGAAAGAGAGAGAAAGAGAGAGGGAAGAAAGAGAGAGAGAGAGAGAGAGAGAGAGAGAGAGAGAGAGAGAGAGAGAGAAGAAAGAAAGAAAGAAAGAGAGAAAGAAAGAGGGAATCCAGAGGAGGAGGTTCTGCTCTAGTTTCAGCTCCTGCTTATCCAGGTAAGGGGGGAGTGAGAAACCTCGCTCGGGGGTGTGAGAATAATTGTTGGGTAGTCTGATTGTCGGATTGGCCCCCAATTCCTTGCCTTGCTTGTTGCATGCTTCTTGGAACATGCAAAGTATTAATGTCTTCTGTTTTATTTTCTGTTTGCTCTACTTTGTTCTTTGATGGAATTAATAAATGAATATGTAATTAATATTAAAAATAAATAAGTTTTAATATGAACAAGAATGCTCTCTGTAGATTCCTGTGCGGACCTTTGGAGGAACAATTATGACATGACTATGTGAAATATGCACCAATGACATGAAACATAAGAATGGCCTATTGAGACAAGCTGTGATTATGAGAATATGACAAATGATGACATGATGTACTAAATGAAATTCTATAATAAGTCAAATGTTAAGTCAATGAAATAATGAATGTATGACATGCATCATATGCATATATGACTCCAGGTGTGCCACTTATGCCGCATACCAGTGATGTAACATGCTAACAAGGTGTACCTTAGGGTCACCCACGACGTAACATGCTAACAAGGTGTGTCTTAGGGTCACCAGTGATGTAACATGCTAACAAGGTATACCTTAGGGTCACCAGTGATGTAACCAGGTGTACCTTAGGGTCACCAATAATGAAATGTGAAACTTCCTTATGAAGCCACATGCATGCATTTATGAGTCGAGTCCATGACATCATAGTATGATAAATGAGTGTACATTTGATATTGGTTATGTATGTGTATTGTTTATATGTGACTTATATTTGTTGTGTGTGTGCTATCTAACCTTTATTTCTGCACCTGAAACTGAGTGAGATGTTTCTCACTCCCTTGTTGTTCTTGTATATGTTTAAATTATGTTGCAGGTGATCATCATCATGAGGATATTGGTGATGAGGCTTAAGACTTCAGTTGGGCGTGCTCTGATAGGATGTGACATCGGGGCATAACTAGGCTTAGTTAAGGATGCTATTATTTTAAAGCCTTAGTTTTCTTTTCTTTTGTAATTTTGAATGTTCTTGATAAAAGACCAAAATGTGCATCTTTGTCATATTATTTTTATTACATGATTTGGAAGTTATAAATTTATTCCTAACTAGGAGGCACTGCCACCTTTGCTGGGATTAATATATATTTTCCTTTGTATGATTTCTTGAGTTTTGATACTTACATGTTGACTTTTTATGATTTATGAGTTACGAATGTGAATCTTCTACCTTATGATATTGAGACAATTATTTTATCCATAAAAGATGTTGTTAACTATGAAAGATTTTATTTACTCAAAAAAAAATTTATTGTTTACATTTATCGTGTATTAATGTTGGGGGTAGAGGGTGTCACAATTTTCAAATTGGTAATAATAATGCTTTAATTTAACATCTTTTAATCATTCTTACTTGCACTACTTGTATTTATTTATAAATAAATTTAATTTTTGCTTTTTAATTTACATTTACTATGGTGGAATACTATTGTAATTCCTTGCTTTTTCATTCTCAGCTATAGTTACATTTTACCTAAACATTGCTATCTTATTAAAAATATTGACATAATATTTTTTTTTCATGAGGCTAATTATAAACCCAGGTAACCATTAATCAATGAAATAAAATTTTTATCTATAAATATAATTCAGATATGTTTGTCTTGTTTTGAGTGACTTTTATCTATAAACATAATTACTTTAAAGTTATCTACCATGTCAATAATGTTGTTTATTTTTCTTTTATTTTCCAAGAAGAAACAGTAGTTTAATTTCTTGGTACTCCATAATGACAAGTTATAAAAGAGATTAGAAAACATATTGTTCCGATATTTTATTTTTGGTTGGCTAGTTATCTCTAAAGAAGTTGGACAAAGAGATCTAATACAAAGTTCCTAGAAGTATTTGCATGCTTCAAACTAAATACTCATCAAAATATGGTTCCAAACCCTAAGCCCCAAACCATTTGTCCTTGTAATTAGCAAATCCTTATATATCCAATTACAACATGTAGATAAAAATGAACACAAAACACCTGATTTGGATCCCAAATTCCAATAAAATCATCAATAGCTCTAACAGAATCAAAGTTTCCAACACAAAATACTTGTATATTCATCATTTGAATGCCAAATTATCGCTATCAACGAGCGAATCGAAGTAATAATCACAATGTTGCATACGAATATGCTCAAGCTTGAACGCACAACCTTTTCGAACCGAAATCGTTGAGCCTGTCTTCGTCAACGAATCTATGTAACGTCTATGTGAATTGAATGCTCACGCTCATGGCTGGAGAATTTTGAGCGAAGAAGATGTTTTAATGAAGAAGAAGTTTGAATGTGCCCTTTGATATTTTGAATTTAACTTAACATTTTTATTTTTATTCTTTTATGAATATTAAAAAATATTTTAATTGAATTGGCCACGTGGTTGCATGAAGAGCTGGCAACGACATAAATACGTATTTTAAACATTGTGGCAGTTTTAAATCCCAAAAATTTATTTTTTTTGTGGCGGTTATAATAACCGCTAGAAATACATGTTTTTGACAGTTTATTGAAATCGCCAGAAAAAAACCGCTACTAATTAATTAATGTTTTTGCAGTGATTTGACATATAACTATACATAATTTTAATATTGATTTAAAATGAGATTTAATAACATATTTTATATGTCACTACAACATATGCCGACACTCAGTGACGGATCCAGAAAATTTGTTAAATGAGGGCAATAAAATATTTTATAATATTTTTTATTAAAAATATTATAATTTTTTAGAAAAAATATATTTTTGTGATAAAAAATTTAATATATCTATTTTTTAATAAATTAAAATTTTCTCATAAATAGAGTGATAATTTCTCTTTTTTTTTTTCTATATAGTTTTATATTTAATTGTGACTTTGTAATTTTTAGTGACTTGTTTAATATCAAAGAAAAAAATGGTATAAATTATTACGATAAATATAATATAATTATTTTTTTTTCTTCTTTTGTATCCCTTCTAAATTTTTACATTCATTTAAAACAAAAACATTTTATGCGAATAATGCCTATATTTTATAAGAGAAAATGTATTTTTCATTAAATATGTTTAAATAGAAAAATAAAAACTTTATATAACAATTACTCTCATTCCTCTTAATTTGGATCCTCTCCTACCAACACACAATGTACATATATAAGATCATAAAGATTAAAAACTAAAATAAAAATCGAAAAACAACTTATATATGTAAACTAAATTATGACATCTTTAATGAATAAAAAATAATAAATCTTTCTGTCAAAAAATAAAGTATATTATTATAATAAAAAATAAGATAATTTTGTCATAAAGTGAAAGGAGTTACACAATAGAATAAAATATAAAAGAAATATTAATTTATTTTAACATATTATGTATAAAAAATAATAATTATAAGAAATGTTACATATAGTACATACAAAAAGTGTCACTGTAATTTTTATTTACATTCTTTAATAATATATCAATATATTATATCTATAGTATATGTAAAAATATTTTTTAGTGGAAAATATCATGTTTCTATAAGATGTGTGTTATTATTTAACTATTTTTTAATAAATTAAAATATAATTAATATATATATATATATATATATATATATTATAAAAAAAATAGTAGTATATATAAAAATGAGAAATAAAATTTTAGTGGGGACACCCAACACTATGAATCCGTTCCTACCCATACTTTTTAACAATATATTAAAATATATTGTATTTATCATGTAGGTAAAAATAATTTTTAATAATAAATATTATGTCACTATAGGATGTGCATCACTATGAGAATTTTCTTATAGTAAACATAAATAATTATGTTAGTTGATTTTATTAAATTTATAAAATAAAATTATTATTTAAGAATTTTATCTTCCTCATCATTAAATTTTCATGAGAGAAGTAAAGAAATTATTTATACTATAAAAATCATAAATCACAATTAAAAAAATTTAAGAGATGTGTGAGATCACTAATGTATTTTATAAAGTATTTTATAACAATGATCACTAATTTCTTCTAAATATATAATGTCTTATAATAAGGACTAGAGAGAGTAATAAATAACAATTGCCTACCTAATGTATACATGGAAAATTGATCCATTACATTTAGTCATCATTTTTTCTTCTTCTTTTTTGTTAAGAAAAATAATAAAAGAAATGAGAAATGATTATTCAATTATACGTCATTCAGATATATTTTCTTAAAATAAATTTCATATTTTTATGTTTCCAGCTCGTATTAATGTTTTATATTTATTTTTAATTCAAGAAAGAAAAATTCCTATGTTGAAGTCACTTGAGATAAGTGAAAGAGAAAATAAGAAGTTAGATATTATTACATTTTCATAAGTACATTTCAAATCCACTCATCCAAATCCAATCCAAATCCAAATAAACAACATATACATACATGCATAAATACATACATATATATATATAGAGTATATATACCAAATAGCTCGGTATTTCCATGGCGTTACAACATGAATAGGAGAAGGGAAGCCCACCAAAAATAATTTGAACAATACTCGAGAAGTCTGTTTCAAATTGAATTTTATTTAAACCATGTTGATGAGCTAATCCAAGTCCATGTAACATTGATTCCCTTGAGCTCGATTAATTTTCCCTGCACTACAATTCTCCAATGAGAAATTTACCTCAAAAACTCGCATAGGACATTTGAGAATGCAGTGGACTATATGAGCATGTAACACTATATGTTTGCGATATTTAATTTAATTATATGATTAGTTATAAGTTTTTGTTGTTTGAAAACTTTGGAGTTACAAAACTATGAGAGTTAAGTTATCTTTTTGGTAGTAGAAGTAGAGTTAAATTGGTTCAGTCTCAGAAGAAGTATGCAATATTTTTCTTTAGATGTGAATTTTATAGGTTTATGTTTTAAGAAATTTTAGAGAGAATTTAAAGAGAAGTTCTCTTAACCCAAACTTTCTTCTCCTTCTTCTAAATTGAAAATCTTTCCTTTCTTCCTTCCTATAGCTGATTCACTTGGCTAGTTGGAGATTTCGAGCTTCTAAAGTTAGAAATCTCAAGTTGGAGGTCATATAGAGTTCAATTATTCTTTTCTCTTATTCTTGGTTTGAATCAATTATAAGAGGTAAGGGAATTTTTTTATTTATAATTATTATTGATGTATGATGATTGGTTGTTTCCTAGAATCATTGGTTTATAGTTGTTGTTGGTTGAAATCTATGAGATGATAATTTATGAAGTTGGGGTTTCTCTTAAAGCTGCTATGAGTTGAATACGTTGATTATAGATCCATGATGAATGCATGATGTCTCTACTGATAGAAATGAGTTCTTCATGGTGTTTATATGTTGCATATTGCAATGCATATTGGATTTTTGTTGTGTTTCAAGTAGATTGGGCAAACTAGTTTCTACATAAGTGTAAAAATTGATATCGCATCAAGCACATCTTCAGGGCGTCAGGCGTGCTTAGCTTTAATTAGGGGGTCTTTGTCTTGCTCATGTAAGACAAAAGATTGGCTACATCAAATGTAAGGAGAGAGAATTGTCTCAGGTTGAAATCTCATTTTATGTAGTTTGAATGGTGTCAGGTGTGGGGAAAGATAATTGTCCTTATCGAATTGACATAAAGTGCCAATAGAGTGGCATTGAGCATGACTCAGACATAAGCCCTCTAGTTGATTGGGGTTGGACGTGGGCTATTACAATACTAGGCACAAGAGAGTTGGAGACGTTATACCTTAGCCACATCAGACATTGGTAGTTTGGCACTAGGCATGGACAAGATAAGTAGCCCTTGTCTCGACAATGTCAGACACCTAAGGGATGGCATCAATTGCAAGTTGAATGGTTTTAAAGTGATGTTCTAAGTTGTTTTATGATTGAAAAATGATGATTAAGTTTTATGTTGAAGATGGTATGATGATAACTCATTATGTTTTAAGTTGACATGTTGTGTAATGATGATTATGCTATTAAGTTGTAAGTTGATAAATGATTAAGTTGTGAAGTTACACTACAAGAAAAAGTCAAATTTCCCACGGATTATTTCCCACAGACCAAAATCCGTCGGAAATTTCCCACGGATTTAGATCCGTGGGACGGAATTTCCCACGGATTTTTACATGAAGGAATTTCTGACGGAATTTCCCACGGATTTATATCCGTCTGAAATTTCTGACGGAATTTCCCATGGATTTCAATCCGTCTAAAATTTTTGACGAAGTTTCCCACGGATTAAAATCCGTCTGAAATTTCTGATGGAGTTTCCCACGTCTCAAATTATTAAATAAAATTTAAGCCAATTATTTTTCAAATGCAACCAATCCTAATCGCATCAATACACACAACAATGCACTATATAATATTTTCATTATTATATGGGTGTTTTCAAAATATAAATAAGATAAATATAAATCAAAGTGTGTGAGGTATGACTTATATTACCTATATATAATTATATGTTTAGGTTATTATAAATTATAAACTAATTAGCGTAAATGTGTTTTTTGTTACTTATCTTGAAAAATACCAACACATGACGTTCAAATTTAAGAATAACACATCTTTTCTTTAATTTTTAAAAATCACTCATCTCTTTGAAAATAACGTTATTAATTAAATAAGGGGGAAAAAGTTAAATTATGTTCCGCAAATCATATATATGTATCTATCATTTATTTCTAAATTACATCCAATACTATGTCATTTTGATGAAAACTTTCATTGATCTTCAATTTTGAAAATAAGATTTTTTTCAATTCATTTTTAAAATTATTACTTAAATTTAATATATTTTTTTAAATCACAGTGTGCATGATATTTAAAATAAATTTCAAAAAAGTTGAAATAATGAAATAAGAGATCAAATCTCATTTAATTATTGATATTTGTATTAATAAATCATTTTCTCTTAATAGTATATAAACAGTATTATCTTATATAAGTAGTTGTATGTGCCACTTAAATAAATAAATAAGAAAATTAATACTCACTTAAAAATTTGAGAAGAGATATATGTATGACGTTATTGAGAAAATTTTCAAGTAGGGGTTAATGGATTTTTTTCTAGATTAAATCTTCTTTATTTAAAACTTAAAACATTAAAGTTAAAATAATTATACTAAATAATTATTTTTGTTCCTAATAACTGATTGATTTAAAAATCTCTCTTTAAGTTGTAGTAATTTCTTAAATTTACATTTTATTGATTTCTGAATTTTATATTTAAGTAAATCAGTAAAATACAAAGTAACGAGTATAAATATGAGTATTTAAAACTTCAATGAATCTATATATAGAATGTAGAGATAATGACAGAGAAAATGAATAGAAGAAAAATAGTTAAATATATAGTTGTTTGATTATCTATAGTAATAGATAAAGGGAAATATACGTCATCTTGTAACTGATTTTGTCTAAAAAATAATAGATAATCATACCCTTAACTAATTTTTATTTTATATATTCTAATTTTATTTGAAATAATATGATTATATATTTAAATAGTTTAATTTTAATAATTTTTTAAGTATATTTTTGTCTTTTCACTTAAAATATTTGAATTTCTATATTTTAATTTGAATTATTTTTTAAGTATATTTTTGTCTTTTTGTCTTAAATTTTTGAATTTCTAAATTTTAATTTTAATAATTTTAATTTCTATTATTTATTAATTCTTTTCATTTTAAATATTTTATAACATTAATAAAATTTTATAATTTTAATCTCTCTAATTTTATCTTACTTTTTATTTTATAAATATAATTTAGATTATTCATTTTATAATTAAATTAAATTTTTTAAATTTTTTATGAGTTTACATTCTAAGAATGTATTGAAATTCCTTAATATTTGATTATTAGA
This sequence comes from Cajanus cajan, assembly GCF_000230855.2. Lineage (NCBI taxonomy): Eukaryota > Viridiplantae > Streptophyta > Magnoliopsida > Fabales > Fabaceae > Cajanus > Cajanus cajan. Next base: position 368,408 of record NC_138517.1, on the reverse strand, counting down.
TAGTAACAACATGGATATTCTGATTATTAGACATTATGTTATAATTCTACTACTGATCGTACTATATGTTATTTTTAAATTTGAACTCCTAAACTTTATTTGTTATGTATGACATTTTATTTTGTATGAATGAACTTGTTTTGATTTACATAATTATGATTGATTTAATATCTTTAAATAGGATAATTATTTAATAAAATTTTGAATTTAAAAAAAATAATTTTTCACAGAATTTCCCACGGATTTCCCACGGATTTATCCGTGGATAATTTCCCACGGACAAATCCGTGGGTAATTTCCCACGGATTTATCCGTGGGAAATTACCCACTGACAAATCCGTGGGAAATTACCCACGGATTAGTCCGTGGGAAATTACCCACGGATAAATCCGTGGAAAATCCGTGGGAAGTTCTATGAAAAATTATTTTTTTTTAAATTCAAAATTGAGCAGTTTCAATACATTCTTAGAATGTAAACTCATAAAAATTTAAAAAAATTAATTTAATTATAAAATGAATAATCCAAATTATATTTATAAAATAAAAAGTAAGATAAAATTAGAGAGATTAAAATTATAAAATTTTAATAATGTTATAAAACATTAAAAAAGAAAAGAATTAATAAATAATAGAAATAAAAAATTATTTAAATTACAATATAGAAATTCAAAAATTTAAGACAAAAAGACAAAAATATACTTAAAAAATAATTCAAATTAAAATATGGAAATTCAAATATTTTAAGTGAAAAGACAAAAATATACTTAAAAAATTATTAAAATTAAATTATTTAAATATATAATCATATTATTACAAATAAAATTAGAATATATAAAATAAAAATCAGTTAAGGGTATGATTATCTATTATTTTTTAGACAAAATCAGTTACAAGATGACGTATAACTTTATATTAAATGTGAATTTTGTAAATTCAACCGTTAAATTAAAAATATTTTACTCTTAAATCATATATACAAAATGTTATATTAATCGAAGATGATTTCTTATAAAACAAAATTAAATTTGTTGAAAAATTTATATTTTCGATGAGAAAAGTTTTGTAGGAAAAGCTATATTATTGATGAAATATTTCAAATAAATTTATATTTGTCGAAAATGTAAGAACTGATTTTAAATTTGATATGAAAATATTATGATATTATTAGATAAGATTTTAAGTTAGTATTTTATTAATAGTTGATAATTAAAAAATAAAACAAGGATAAATACATTTTTTGAATTTTATATGTTTGATTTAAGATAACTTATAAAATAATTCTTTGGTAAAGTTATTCCGCTCAGTAACTCATGGCGTGTGTTAAATTTTATCGATCTAATTAATTGTTAAATTAAAAGTTACTAAATTTTACTAATAATTAATATAAAAAATTAATTAGTTTTGGAATAAATTATTTGTGAATTAACAATATAATTGAAACATTAATTATTTTAAATTATTTAACGAAAATCTTATTGACAATTTACTATATGATCTTAATATTTTTGTATAATTAATATCTGGTTTTACTATATGATCTTAATATTTTTGTATAACTAATATCTGATTTTAAATTTGATATGAGAATATTATATATAATTAGATAAGATTTTAAGTTAGTATTTTATTAATAGTTGATAATTAGAAGAAAAAAAACAAGGATAAATACATTTTTTGAATTTTATATGTTTGATTTAAGGTAAATAAATATATTAAATTAATTAATAATTTATTTAAAATATTAAAATTTAATTTATAAGTATGAATTAAATAAATATTTATAATTTTTTAAATTATATTATCATTATAAATTATAAAATTAAATAATTTAAATTATAATTTTAAATAAAAATAAGTAGACGTTAATTATAAAAGTAAGTACATATAAATAAATAATAATTAAATATATTATTATTATTATTAATTATTATTATTTGTAATATAAAATTATTATATATTATTATTATAGTACAAATATGAGATTGTGTATTTGAGGATGACTTAAAAGAATTAATTTGTACAAGTTATACTGACAACATACATATACATTTCGGTAGCTAACTCATAAGAACTTCACAGTTAAGCGTGCTTGACCTGGAGTAGTACAGGGATGGGTGACCTTCTGGGAAGTTTCCCAGAAATTGTACAAGTAAGGATAAAACACACTAAACAATGAAATATCGTGAAATAGAACCCTTGAAAGGCCAAATATGAGGGTTGTTACATTAATAAATTTATTAAAATTAAAAAAAAATTATAATTTTTGGGTAATTTTCCACGGATTTATCCGTGGGAAATTACTCACGGATAAATCCGTGGGAAAATCCGTGGGAAAGCTACCCACGGATAAATCCGTGGGAAATTACCCACGGATAAATCCGTGGGAAAATCCGTGGGAAAGTTACCCACGGATAAAAATCCGTGGGTAAATTTCAGACGACCAATTTACCGACGGATTAGTGTCCGTCGGTAATCCGTCGGAAATGCCTCGTTACCCACGGATTTTGGGCATTTCCCACGGATTTTTGCCGTCTGAAATACCGAATTTTCTTGTAGTGTTATATGATGCTAGAGTTGATTAAGTTGTTAAGTTGTTAGACATTTGGTATAAATACCTAAGATATATAAAAGCAAGAGGAGAGTAAAAGATGTTTTAAAAATTAAAATACCCCATTGTGTGGATATAAGTTGTGGTGTTTTGCGAGTCTAGTTGAAAATCCTTCAATAAATGAGTTGGATTCTTAATAGGTAGTTATTTTAAGTTGTCCCCTCTAGGTTTTATGTAGAATCTGTACATGGGTAAGGTCAAGACATATATGTGTAAAATGACCAACTAATTAAAATAAAAGGTCAAGGACTTAATCCCTAACTAAGTATTGGAAGGACGAAGTATTTGGAAGGCAGTCAATAAAATAATCTCATAGGAAGCTTTGTGTTGCATGCTAATGTCGTGTAAGGCTCATATCCAAGTTATTCTACCTTAACAGTAGTACTAGACTTCCTAGTTTAAGTGGCGACACATAAGAAATCAAATTAAGTTGTTAAATAGATTCTTTGAGAGACATGAAGTTGTTTATACTTGACTTGGTTACGATAGGTCAAATGTCATGACTTTGTGTGGTTTAACAACTTAAACTCCTCACTTATGTTGTAGAAGATATTTGTAAATGACATGTGTAACGATGCATTAGTTGTATATTGTTGATATGTTAAACATGTTGAGATAAAGTTGTTAAGATTTTCCTATGTTGTAAGGTGTCTGTTGTATTGTTGATAAGTTGAAAGTTGATATGATAAGTTGTAATGAGTATCAATTAAGTTGTTTGTGTTATATTGTTGTAAGTTGTTTACTTGTGAGTTGTATATTGATTCTTTCACAAACTTACTTTTTTTTTTATGTTTTTGTTGTGGTTGGAACTACAATGATTATACTTGATATGGAAGAAGGACAGGATTAACAGGTTGCTTGGATAGTTGGTGGCTAGTCATGCTAGAGATGGTTGTGACACCCTCTACCCCAAATATACAATAAATGTAACACATAATATTTTGAATAATTGAAAACTTTCATAGTTAAAATAGTTGTTTCAAATAATAAAAGAGTAAAAGGTTCACATCCATAATTCATAAGCCAAATCTCAAATGCGGAATTACAAAGAATTAAAGTCAAGTTTTCCAAAATAAACAAAAGACAATGATTTCCTCAAACTAATCCTAATTAAGCCCCGATGTCACATGTCCTATCAAAGCATACCCAATAATAAGGTCTAAGCCTCACCACCAACATCTTCATGCTGATGATTACCTGCAACACAATAAGACACACATAGAGCAAATAAGGGAATGAGAAACATTTTACTTGGGTTCAGGTGTAAAAATAATAGCCAGGCAACACACACATAAATCATAATAAGTGTAATCATAACTACACATTAACCAGGTGAGAATTCAAGTTACACATACAATAGTAACACATATACAGTCATTCATCATGTAATGATGTCATGGACTCAACTCATAAATGCATGCATGTGGTTCCAGTCACATATCACATATCATTGGTGTGCTACATAAACAACACACCTAAGGATGTATTGCTAGGGTTTGGTCGGGATAGCGAAGCTGCACAAGTTACGTCTTGTGCTCACAAACGGGCAGAATCGAGACATCCAAACCGCACTATCCCCTAGGAATCCCCCAAGCTGTTACACAAGGAGGACTTTCCCTAACAGTGTACTTCACATCATACCCATCACATAAATGCATATGATGCATGTCACACATTACACTTCATTGACTCATCATTTCACTTTTCACAGATTCTCATATCCCATATCACATTATCTCATACTATCATGTCACAAGTCACACATTCACTTTTCACATTTTCACATCATATTTACATAGTCTCATACAAGGAACTTCTTATAGCCATATACATCATATAGAAAACATTTAAAAAGTGCTTGTTTTTAAGAGCATGCATCAGGCAAGGGATTGTGGTCAATCCTGCTACCAAACATATCCATTATTAGAATTGAATACATATTCACATTCAAAATTACACAAGGAATGTAACAAAACAATTAGAAAGAAAAATAGAAAACTTTCATAAAGTACTTATTCCTATAGGCATACATCAGGCAAGGGATTAAGGGTCAATCCTACTACCAACAGTTACTCTCACACTTCCAAGTGAGGTATCTCACTCCCCCCTTACCTATATGAACAGAAGATGAAGTACGTGCAATTTTCTAGTGATCTCCTCCTCTTGGTTCTCTTGAGTCTTCAGAAGTGTAGAAAGAAAAAATGAGTCAGAATAAGAGCGTAACTTCCTTAACTCCTCTTTTATCAAATTAATAAAATAATAATAATAATTAATAAATGACCGCAACGTCCTTCCTTCCCTTCTCATAAAATAATTAATATACTTAAACATATTTCCTCCTTTTTAATAAATAACATAAACTTATTTCTAAATAAAATACATTCCATAAAAATACCTTTATATCACTAGTCAAAATAATAATTACAAATCACGATTTATAACATAGTGTTCATATAAATAATATCAAAATTCTAAAATAATTACATTAAATAACAAAATAATAATTATAAATCATGCTTTATAACAAAATATTGCTCATATGAATACTTAAATAGTATCAAAATTCCAAAAATAAATACATTAACATACTGAAATAATCTCTAAAATATTATTAATGTAAGGTATGAAAATCGGAGTGTTACGATGGCTCTTTGGTGTTATTGCTACTCTAATGTAGCATAGTTGTGTATAGATACTTGACTGTCGAGTAGAGCTTATTTTTGTATATAACTATGTATATGATGTAGATTATATATGTGTATAAAGTATGTATATAACCCTATAAGGGAATTTGTGATTTTATTATAATGTTTTTTTCCTTATACATGTATAGATTACATGATATTTATATAATTGTTGCATGAGAATCATAAATTAGTTATGTGCTTATTTTCCATTGTGTAATAGATGAACTATATTAAGTGTTGTGATCTATCAAATCGTTACAAGCTCCATCACTATTGAGTTGTAATATATAATATACATATCTTGGTCGTGACTTAAATCATCCTTACCTTAATTCCAACATTCTTATCAAAAGTACTAGTTGGCAAGTTATACAAGTGCGTATATTATGTATTGAGATGTTTAATTTTCTTTTTGTTGTGTGGTGACTTGAAAGTAAAATTTTTATTTAGATTTAGGATGAGTTTTATATAATGTAAAGTGTTCACAGATATCTTCTTATATGCTCAACTATAAAATATATGGAACTCATGAAATTTTTTGTTGTTGCATTTGGGAGGTTAGAAACATGTAAGAAAAGCTATCAACTTTTTCTTATATCTATTACATGAATTGTGTTTCATATATACTAATATACTAATTTTCTTATTAAAAAAACTATTGAGTCCTAGGACCCCATTAGTTAGACATACCCATTTTTAGATTTAGCTAGCATTGACAAACTAGTGCTCAACATTATAAATTATTGACACATTTTCCTTACAAAATTAATGTATTTAGTAAACTAGCCACATTTTGCACCACTCTAAGAATGATTAAGGGAGCAATGATGAAAATCAATTTGTTTCATGCATTTTATATATGAGTTAACATGCTAGCAAAATAATGACTCAAAAAAGGATGACCTCAATTCCGTCTCTCTCTCTCAATCTTTTTTTTTTCTTTTTTCCATAGAGTATTTAAATACTTACCTAGAGTATTTGAATACTTCTTCAAGTATTCCATGTTTCTTTTGCAGTATTTCAAAAATCAACTATGTGTAATAAATGAATATAGAAAGTATATGATGGATTATTCAAATGGTTCATTAGGTATTCAGATACTTTTATCAGATATCCAATACAATTGAAAATAATCAAATATGTAGCCTAGTAATTACCAAAAAAAAGTAATTTCCAAAACATTTTCACAAATAAAAGAGTAACTTAATGCGCTAAAAAAATAATAAAAAAAATAAACATATCTACCCAAAAGATAATGAACCTGAGACTCTCAAAGTCAATCAAGTAAGCAATACAATGAAAGAAAAAAACAGGGAGTGAAAATCATCAAAACATTAAGAAGCTCGTGCAGAAGCTAGCAACTATGTATCATCCTCTAATTCCCATCTTTTACAAACATTTTTTCTATTATCTGCTTAACCAACAAACGCTTATAATAAAACACTACTTCCTTAACCTTTTTCATCATATCCTTAGCATCAAGCGATCAACACTTCCCTTCCCACACGCACCAACTTTAGGTGGCTCACTTTCATGAACTAGTACCTCGCATTCAATCCTTGAATTATTTGAAAACATTTCATGAATTTTTCCCTTACAAAGACCTGACAACTTCTCACACGCAACACCTGTGATTTCTTTTGGCTTAGACATCACACATGTTTTTTTTTCTTTTTGTTAAATGCTCCTTGTGTTGCTTGCATTTTAATTTTTTTTATTAATTCCATGATCCAAATTGGATCAATCCACCTCATTAAAAATAGGTGAATCTTTGTTCATGTCACTTATATCATCGTTGACAATTAACGTATTAAAGTTAGTGTCTCCTTTATGACATCCTTTATCAAAGCTAGCAAGGTCACAATATCTTTTTTTTTTTGGGATAACTACCTTACTTTCTTCCTAATAACCGTTTTCATCAGCATCCAAGGTTCACAATTAGGTGTTTTTAAACCCTTTTGTGCTTTAATTTATTAGGTCAAAAGATGATCTTAGACCCTCAAGTTCTTAAGTTTAAATGCTAATAACCAAAACAATTTTGTAAAGGAAAATATTTTTGCAAAATACAAATTTAATGAAGTATAAGATGCAAACCAATTAAGACAAATGATGTGTCACTAGAGGAAACATATAATGTTATTTCATAAAGTGTTAAATGCATATCATTTATTAAGAGTAACGTCTATTTAGAGGATGACTAACCGAGTCACTAACAATTTGAACAAAGAAATTTTATTGAAACTCACAAATCTATTAAAGTGAATGTAGGCATGTTGTGCACAAGAAACAAGGATTGACAGATCCTTGAAATCATAGAAAAAGTTAATAAAGGTTGATGCAGAACATACTCTTAGCTAACACATGCCATATAGAAAGTCCATTTGGTTTCTAAAACTGATAAGTAGCCTCGTTAATTAGATAAGAAATAAAAATTTGGTGAAATACAATTAATGTAAACATTTAATGTTTCAACGAACACTTCTCACCTCAAGGAACTCGGAAGGAAGACAAATGAAGCAAGCTTATGAGGAACACTCAAGGTGTTACAATGGTCATTGTTCTCAAGACTACTATATAAAGAACTTCAACAACAGAAATAAGGATGATGAACTAACTACAGAAAAAAAAAATCTTGTACAATTTTTTATGCATTCTTTCTGTAAAGATATTTTGTACTTAATTAATTGTATCACGTCTTGTCCCTAAGACGAAACAATATCTTTGTAACCTTTATAACCATTGTTGTAAGGTTGAACATGGAGAGAATTGTTTGTAAAACAATACTTGGTTGAGCCTATAAAGACTTGTATGTAGAAGAATACTTGGTTGAGTCTGAAGAGGTTTGTCTGTAAAAAAATACTTGGTTGTTAAGCTTGAAGAGACAAGTCAAATTATACTCAAGATTGAGTCAGATGTGGTTTATTGAAAATACTTATAACTTTGTTTAAAGATAGTGGAACTCCATTTGATGGGATTGAGAACTGGACGTAGTCTTGGTGATTGAGATGAACCACTAAAAAAATACTTAGTGCTCCATCTAATTTCTCTTTACACTTCATCTGACTAGCGTTACTACTAGGGGTGGGTAGATGGACCCGGGTCCGCGGACCGGTCCGTAAGCCCGCGGATTTCGTGGATAACGGGCCCATTTTTTTCAAATCCGTATGATTATGTCTAATTTTTGAGCCCAGCCCGTTAAGTCTGCGGACTTGGCAGATTTAATCCGCGGGCTTGCGGGCTAGTCCGTGGACTTCACATTTAATATTTTTAAATATTATGATTTTAATATTAAGTTGTGTGTTTAATTTTTTAAAATTATTATGACATTAAAATTATGTTTAGTTGGTATATATTTGTCATTTGAATTATTTTTATGACATTTTGATACTTTTATTATTGAAAGTTTGGTACTATTATTTAAGTATTTGTAATTATTTTTATTTTAATATTTTAATATTTAGTATTTTAAACCATTTTAACTATTGATAAATTTTAGTATGATAAAATTTAGCTTATAAATAAAAAATATTTTTTTCTTCTAATTTTATGTATTTTTATTTTTAAAAAATTTATTTTTTTGAACTATTATTTAGGCCCGCGGACCGGTCCGTTATCCGCGGATTTTGGCAGGCCAAATACGGACTTAAAAAATAAGTCCATTTATTTTACGGACTGGACTTATCCGGTCTGTATAAAACGCGGGTTTTACGGACCGGGCCTTAAACGGGCCGGACCGGTCCGTATATCCACCCCTAGTTACTACTTTACTATGAGAAAGTGCAACTTTTATACACACTATTCAACTCCTTTTCTAGTATTTATCTTTTCTCCGCATAATTTTAATCAACCACATGGATAGAAATACCGAAAGAAAAAAAATTAAGCTAATCCTCTATTTGAGATGAATTTAGAAGTATCACATCGACTTGCTTATATTTCATGGTATAATATATTCTAGTTATCACATTCCACGCTAATACTTATATTTTGTTTAATTTCATTACCCACTTTTGGGGTGTGTATGCAGTAATTTGCATGTGACCGCTGATGTTTTGCTAACAAACAAAATATAACTAATTTTCTAAGACAAATTAGTAGGCATGCTTTGCATTGATGCTTATGAAGTCGCACCTTAAAAAGGCAAGCACTTCATTTTTTCTTTCCATTCTACTTCTTCCTTTTTCCAAATCTATTTGATATTTCAGGCTCTCTTTTTAACAGATGTCACTCTTTCTTTTAGTAACTTTTCCACTACTTCATGGGCATAAATGGCAAGTTTGTTATTGAGAGTTGGACATTAAAAGGCTAAAACATTTCTTTTCTCTTTTCCAATATTCCATTCAAGTTTGAAATTAATAATTTGGTGTTTTATACGTTGAAGATATTAATCAAAATTTATTAAGTATTTTTCAATTGTTGAAAAAGATTACAAAATATTATTTGAAGATAAAAATTGTGTGATTAAAGATATAAATAACAAAAAAGTATTTATTGTTCATATGAAAGGCAAGAATTTTGTTTTCATTTTAAGTATAACACCTGATTTTTCATACTTTAAATAAAATATTTTTAAAATTATTTTGATATTTAATATAGTTATTTTAGAATTTTAATATTATGTTATATAATTATTTTAATATTTTAAATATGTTTATTGAAAGATTTTGATATTATTTAATTTATTATATGAGCTCTATCAAACATCAAATTTTAAAATTAAACATATATCTATGCTCAACATGCTATCAAACATATCTAATTTCAAAATTAAACACATATTCATGCTCAACATTCATCATGGAACACAATAGAAACATTAAGCATTCAAATAGAAAACTTTCACAATTTGTCTGTTCCTATAGGCATGCATTAGGGATCGAAGGTTAATTCGACTATCCAACATATGTTCCCACACCCCAAGTGAGGTCTCTCACTCCCTCTTACCTTAATGGCTAGAAGTCGAAGCATGACGGAATCCGATTGTTCCTCTTCTTTGGATTCTCCTTGTTCTTCAAAAGGCAAGGAAATGAGTAGAAAAGTAAATATATGAAAAATGACTATAACTTCTGATAACTTCTCTTAACTCCTTTTTCTCAATTAATAAAATAAATAATAATAATAAAATTTAACAAAAGATTATTACATCATTCCTTCCCTTCTTATAAAATAATATAATTAAAACATATCTCTCCCCTTTAATCAAATAACATAAACACAATTATTAACAAAATATATTTCATAAAAATTTCCTATATATCAATAATCAAAATAGTAATTACAAATCATGTCTCCTAAATAAAATAGAGTTCATATAATAATTAAATAATATCAAAATTCTTTAATAAATATATTAAAAATATTAAAATAATTATATAACATAATTTTAATATGGTTTGTGAAAGCTGGGATGTTACAAAATCAAATTAGATGTTAAATTAAAAATCTTGTGAGTCTATAATTGAGTTTAGTGTGGTCCATTAATTGTTTTTATCTATAATATAGAAGGTTATGATTTTCTTTCTCTCATCTCTCATTAAATCATCATGTTCTCATTGTTATGCTAGTTATATTTGTGTAATACACAGACTAAATATTTATTATATGTACTAAATGTAATAAATAAAATATATAAATAAATATTATATTTTAATATATAAATCATATTTAAAATTTGTATATAAATAGACACTTTTAAATATATATATATAATATTTATAATTTATGATAAATAATCTATCATCTTGTCAAAGAAAGCTACTTAAAAATGTTCTAGAAGTTTGTGTTTAATATATAAAAATTAATTAAAAATTATAATAAATTATATATATAAAGAAATACTATTTTAGAATATATAAATTATATTTAAATTAGTATACGTAAATATTTTTAAATTTATAAATAATATTTTAGATTTATGATAAATAGTTTGAATTGTAACAAAAAAATTATTGATAATTTATTTTAAAATATTAATATTTAATTCATAAATAATTATGATAAATAAAAATTGAATCATATAAAAAGTTAACAAATCTCTACAAATACTACTTCTAAAAACACTCACATGCAAGATAGAGGTTCATGTTTAAAATATAAGAATTGATGTGTATGAAATTGAATTATTGTTACTTATATATAAGTCGAGAAGGAGTATATAAAATAATATTAGTATAATTATCCTTCGAAAATAGAAAGTATAATTTATTTTAATGATATTAAGTTTAAATAAACTAAATTATATTAATACTATAATTTAGCATAAGAGAAGAGGTGTGACACCCGTTCTATCCCAACATATAACACAATTAAAACAAGGAAGAAAGCCATTTATCTTGAGTAAAACAGGTCCACATTTAAAACACTTCTAAGAACCAATCAAATTAAAAACCAAATTTATAAAATAAAAGGTTTACAAATTGTAATTTAAACAAGAAAGAAAGATAAAACAAAATGAGTTGTACACTCCTATTGTAAGTCCATTGTCCCATGTCACACTATCATAGTAACCCATACTTCAACTCTCGGCACCTTGAGTGCCACCCACATCAAGTTCATTTTCACCTAAAACAAGCCACAAATGTACGGTGAGAAAAGCAAGCATTCATATGCAAGTTGCAAAAAAGAATTTCACTCAATACAAAATTAGTCCATAAGCATATATAATTAACAATATCAATCAATTGCATTATATATTATCCATTTCAAATCCATCCAATTCCATCATCACATTACAACAAAGTTATGCACCATGATCATGCTTACACCAATGCATCTATACTGCAACCTCCTAAGAAGCATTGACTTAGAGCGTTGCACAATGGGCAAACCTTATCAATCTCCTCAGACACCAATGTGCACTGCCACACTATTAATCATCACATAGGCCAGTGTATATATATGTATAACATGCATTCTCTGTTAACCATCACATAGGCCAGGGTAATGCACTGCCCTGTTAATCACCACACAGGTCAGGGTGTGTATACATATATATCATGTATTCCCTATGAATCACCACACAGGCCAAGGTAATGCATATGTGCATCCACCACTGCTCATGACTTGCCATTGCCATGCATAGATATAGTGTTAATCACCAAATAGGTTAGTGTATTTATATATATATATATATATATATATATATATATATATATATATATATATCATGCATTCCTTATTAATCACCACACAGGTCAAGGTAAAGCATATGTGCATCCACCACTTCTCATGCTAATGTCACCACATTTGTTCCTCATTCTCATACATGATAATGCACAGTCAACAATAGATTTGCATACAACCACATTTATATATCATTCATCCACATACAAACCATTCATACTTAATTATTCTCACCCACATACACACCATTAAATTAATTTATACAACAACCATCAAGGACATCATACATTCATATTTACCTTCATAACATGTCACAGATCCATTCTTGACGAAATTACTATTTTGCCCGGTGCTAAGAGCAACCCAATAGCTCTAGGTTCCTCTCGTGCCGGGCATCAAGGAGTCGCGCCCGGTGTCGGGAAGTCACACTCGATTTTAAGGCCTGACAAAGACTACCCCAAGGTAGTCACGCCCAACGTGAAATACTCCACGCCCGATCCAACCCCTTTTGGGTTTCATATTCATCAGTATGAATTTGAGCTCGGTGCGAAGGTTACAAGCCCGACACCAACATGATTTCCAAAAAATCCAAATACGAACAGAACATACCAAAATCCATAATTTATCATACAATCACCATTTTTCTAATCCAATCTGCCAAAAATCATTATTATCACACAGAAACACATTATACAACATCAATTTCATGAAATCATCCATCAATTAACAACATCACAATCCCTCATAAATCCTAACCCAATAGGCATTTCAAGAGGATTTAAATTATCAATTAGGACATCAATTTTCAACAAACAATACCAAAATTACAACCATACATCCACCCCAAATATAATTGGATTATCAAATTAATAAACAAAATAAAGTAGAAAAATCCTAAGAATTGAGGGAATTCTCCCACTACCTATTCCCTATCACAATCCCACATATGAATATTGCCTTTCCCCTCATACCTTGTTGCGTTAATCGGAACAGTTTTGTTGCCGTTCGGGAATGATCTTAAGCACTCCTCCTCAAACCTCCCTTATTCTTTTCTCTTTCTCTCCTAACCCTTCAGAATGCAAAATGAGGCAAATAGGGTTAACTTTATTTAATCCCTTTCTTAAATTTCCCTTGGGTCGGTTACTCCAAACTGCTTCTCTTCTTGACCCACTTCTCTTTTCCCCCAAAATAAATAAATAAATAAATAATATAAAATACTTCCCCCCTACAATAATAAAAATAATTATGACCAAAATATAAATATATAATAATAATATTATTATTATTTCAGGAAATAGGGTGTTACAAGAGGATGATATAACAATTTTATCTCAAAAACATAGAATTTTATGTCACAGAAAAAGATAGTGTAATTTACTCTTGTTAAAATTTAGTTTTCTAGGACTTGTTATCAATTACAAGAGGCTTGTAACATATCACGCTATTAAAGATGGCAAAATGGACTTTGATCCTATGGGCATCCGCAAAATATTAGGACAGGTAAATATCTGCCTATTTGAGGATGGGTACAAGACAAGTATAGACTTGCAAAATTTAGTGGGTACGGGTATGGGTACAAGTATTATAGTATCTAACTCGCCCCCTCCCGTAGCTTTATTTATATATATATATATATGTGCGTGTGTGTGTATTTATTTATTTATTTATTTAATTGTATTATGATATTATATGGTAGCTCATCTTCAATTATCAAAAAATTATGTTATTCAATGTTTGAAGAGTATCAAAATAAAGCTAAGGGAATAGTGGAATATTCAACCTCACGAGTAAATGTCAATGAGTCAAACTTGGATAATTTAAATATTTGTAATTTTCTTAGTGATTATGATTCATTTGTGAATGATACAATTGAAACATAAACAAAGTCTGAATAGAGCTATACTTGGGAAGAAAAAGCTTTGTTTATATGTACTACTTTTGACATTTTTTGATAGTGGAAAACAAATAGGATCAAGTGTCCAATTTTGCAAGCTAAGGATGTTTTGGCAATCCCAATTTCAATTGTGACTTTAGAATCTGCATTTAGCACAGGAGATAGATCTTTAAGTTCTCATCGTGCTGGCTTTATGAATTTACTCTAGAGGCACTTATATGCATATAAAGTTAGTTGAAATATAAGTAATAATGTAATAAATAATTAAACTTTGTTTATTTAATGAAAGTTATTTTATTTTTTATTTTTTATTTTAATTATTAATTTAAATTGTCTAATCATTCATTTTCTTGTCATGTTTTATTAGTATTACTAGACCAAAACAATATATAAACTTGGAAGAAAAGCGTTTGCAAAAATCTGAAGTTAATTTTGATGATGAGGTTAAATGTCTATATATTTGTGTTTTTTTAAATGTATAGTATATAATTTAACCTATAATTTTAATCTAACTAATTTCTGTATAATTTTTTTCATAGGTCTTGAAAAATATTGTTAACACATGATCATGATGTTAGAAGTTTAAGTATAATTTTTATTATGTTGATTTTTTTTTAAAGTTTATTTACAAGAATTGAATGTTTTGTAATCTTTATTTATATGAATTGTTATGTTAGATTTTTGTAATGTTAAAGACATGAAAAATTAATATTATATTTGCTTGTGTGAAATGTTATCTCTTTATTAATTTATTTACTTTATACACAAATAAAATGTGGGTCACGAATGTGGGTATGGGTATAGGTGCTTAACAAGTAAAGGGATGAGAATTAAAATTGTAATGTGCGCAAATATAGGATTAGGTATGAGTATTGTTTTTGAACACAGATACATGAACGGGTTCTGTGAGACCTTATTCATTGTCATCCCTACACACTACTCTTAAAAGCAAATCCATAATTCTAATTAACAATGTAATTCATACACTATGTTGTAATTGATTACCAAGTGTTAGGGGTGAGTACCAACCCAAAACTGTAAAAGCTAAAAGAAAAAATGGTAAATGGGTAGGTTTGAACAGGTTACTGGTTTAGACGAATTAAAAAAGTGTCTTAAAATGATAAATTTCAGTCAAACTTGATTCGAGTTTTTGGACCTATTGATACTCGAATCCAATCGTCCAAACAAAATAAAGATCAAAGTAATTATCATTCAAGTTTAAAAGTTAAGTTTATTTTAGCTCATCTTTAATCATTATTGTTAATGCACAAGAAATTCTAGTTGGGGTGCAATTTGTAACTTCCTTTTTTGTATCATGTACCTTAATATTTTAATTATTTGAAACTTGAATGATTTTATTCATTTTGAATCTAAATGAACTAAATAATTTTTGAATCGTTGAATGTATAAAAATGATACGAGACATGAAAAGAAAAAAAATAATAAATTAGATAAAAAATGTTATTTAAATCAATTAAATGATTCAAAATCAAGTACATTTCTACCGATAAAAAATCATCTGCTAAAATTGAGACTCGTCTAAACCGGTAAGTCATTTAGTCATATTCAAATTTAAATAATGCAACTTATAAATTATATCGATTTGAATTATATCAATCCGAAATTGACCATTCCCGACCTTGATGGCCCCAACCAAGTGTTATCAGAAATTCCATTACCTTTACTTAGTCGATCGGACCCGATTGAATCAATAACATTGTGTTAATTGCTTTTTTGTGTGGTTTGATTATAACAAGTTATAATAACCCCGTAATTGTGTTAATTGCACTTTTAATGTCACCTGGATGGATAACTTGACATACAAGTAGTTAACAGGTATGACTGCCAACGTGTTGTACTTAGTATCAATGGGACTAAGACCGATACTTTTGAATTTGGAGGTCATAATTCATAAATGTAAGCTCATGTTACAAAGTATGTCAAACTGTAGGGTCAGTTTCTCTTTAAGATAAACAAATTCGGTTAGCCATCCTTTAGCAAAGACAATTGAATCAAATGCTGGCCTTCGTGACTATTCTCATATCCCATACTGTATTTTCCAACAGATTATCAATGATGAGTTAAATTTGGTTGTCTCTCTCTATATACATATATAAAGAGTAGTTAACATGTATCAGAAGATAGTGATGACCAAAAACTATTACTTTGACTTTTGAGGAACGAAAATCAGTTTTTTTATAAGAATTAAAATCAAAACTTACTCATCATTTTATAGGAAATAAATATATACTTAGGCCAGTGAAAAAAAATTAAATATTTAATGCTTCATTCATTCTGTCTGTTTGACATTTAAGATTTTTACACTAATAAAAAATGCAATCAGTATTTTAGATTCCATAAAAGTTAATATTATGTAATTTCCTTATATACCCTTAATATTTTATATTTATTATATTATCTCTTGTTTATACCCCTTTTTAATATGTTGTTTTCATCGCTTTATCTCGTCTATACCTCTTTTTAATGTTATTTTCATCACTTTATCTCTAGTCTATACTTAGTCATCACTTTATCACTTCACAACACAATATATATATATATATATATATATATATATATATATATATATATATATGTTATTTTCACCCATTAGAGGATGAAGAAATTGTTGGTGCTCAAGAAATTCATCCCAACTCTCAGCATCTCTAATGAAAGGTAGGCGATCCGGTCCCAAATTTTTCATCACGTTATCAATGCTCAAACACCAATCCATTTTGAAAGATCCATGTCAAACAAACCAATTCCTAGGACCTAACTAAATAAGGAAACGAATTTCAAAATCAGAAGGAAATTTAGGGTTGTATTTATTAGTAACCGAATTTGAGTGATGATTTTGCCCGGCCCATTAAAGCTCCTTGAGCTGCTGTATACGTCTATCTTACAATTGAAAGAACAGCCAATTTGCGTAACGGATTTTTGTTTTTTAAAATACGTACTTCCCACCATTTTTAACAAAAGTAAGGAAACCTTGAAGTAGTAGCTAAACTCATCGAGCAGTCATTATTAAACAAAATGTTGGACATTGCAATATAAAGCAATGCATACAAGAATACGAAGCTACGGTGAAAAACTGAAAATTATTTCAGTTGACAAAGCCCACGTGACTGAAGAAAACCGACTTACCAAGATTAGTGACGTTTCATTTCCTGAAATATATTTGTCACCCTTGGGGATAAACGCGGAAGGAATTTGAACAGCTGTATCACAAAAACAAGGGGTGATACGCGTTAACAACTACCAAGTAATTGAAACAGGGCAAATTTCAATAGCTGTCAACACTCCACATGATAGAAATTTTCAAATTCCAAGAGATGTTATTCAAGACAAAGCAAGCATTTTTTAAGACCAACAGAAACAAAACAGCCAATCCTATCAAAGGCTTTCTTGTAAGTTTCTTTGAGGGTAAGCCTGGTAACCTGGTGGTCATGGATTACTTTGTAGAAAGAGCCTCTCCATTTACCAGGGTAAATGTAATATTTAACCCACACAAATCCCCAAAATGATGAGAGCCTCATGCATTAAGGCACCATAATTTGTAGCGCATGTGGTTAACAATATCAGGTAAGATAGTGATAAAGAAGTCAAGAGATCAAAATATTGGGTGAGAAAGGTATGATGTTTGGGGTAATTTGACATGCCATGTTAGTAATAAGTAATACTGCTGAGACCTAACTCCTAAGAGTGTGCTTAGATGGAGAATTAAAATAGAATAATTCATTTGTTTAAAAAATTTTAAATGCCTTAAAATGAAATATTTTGTTTGTATGAAGAATTTACAAAGAAAAAATTAACTAATATTTATTATTATAAAATTTAATTTAAAAATCTCAATATATGAATATATTTTAAAAATCAGTTTTATAATGGTAGAATAAAATTATCATATCCAAATTAAAAAATTTACATTTAAAAAATTTGAATTGACTTATATAAACAAAATATTTTAAGAATGATAGAAATTGAAATCAAAGTAATTCAAATATCAAAAATATTCTAATACCAAAAATTTCAAATTCTTTAAATTTCTAAAATTTCTCATCCAAATAGACCATTAGGATTAGAGGAGGTTGAAAATTTTAGTTGGAAATTGGAATGCAAAGGTTTGAGAGACCCAAATTCAAAAATTACACTCATTTCTTTTAACTGCTTCTCCAGTCACCTTTACAGTTGCTACCCACTACACTGCTTGTGATTTTTATGACCCTACAACTGCTCTGTACTTGCTATCCGTACATAAGTCCATCAGAAATGGTGATCATGGCATACAAGTGTTATTATATGTTCTGATTATATCCTTCAGAGTCACCCTTGATTGACCAATGACTGGGGGCCGATATCAGTGTAAACAACAACCAATAAAGATTAAGGTTAAAAAAATAAGGATTATTGTTCACAGGATTACAATCCACTAGACTTTGCATAAGAAGCGGCAGTTGCAGGTCTGGGTGCAGGACAACGATGGTGAATTCCATATGAAAGTTTAAGTTGACAAGTAAAGGCCATAAAATGACCTTATATTTCTAATTCTAACACAAACAAGTACATGAAATGAAAATGGACATGGAATCAGTAGCATTTAGCAGTCATGAAAGAGAACATACCCAAAGTTTCACGCATGCATCAATGATAACTGGGACCAGGCAGATAAAAATAGTTATAGCAGACTGATCAACTTCAAGGCCATAGTGCTCAACAATTATCTCTAGCAAAGTTTGCCAACCAGATTCAGAATGATACCTGCAGGCATCCAGTATCCACCAAAAGCAGTCAACAACATGCATAACCCTACCCTCCACACACACAGACTCACCCAAAAAAAAAAAGTTAAAACAAAACTCATTTTCAATGCCATTCCTCGGAGCTTAAAGATTTTCTTCCAAAAGAGACTCAGAAAAGAAGGATCCTTATAACTAATTATAGACAAAGGAATGCCGTGCGGCCTAATTACTTCCTTTGCAAAGATCTCGACCACTGCTTTTTCAATGTAATGGTATTTGAAATGGATAAAGCAAACACACTTCAATCTATCAACAACTAATATAGCCTCAAACCCTTTTGACTTTGGTAGCTCTACAATAAAATGAAAATCCATTAACAATTCTTCCCAAACCTGAGAAGGAATGCCAACTGGTTGCAAGAGACCCCAAAGTAAAGTAGCCGCAAATTTTTGCTTTTGACATGTGTTATAAGGGAGAAACAGAGGACATGATTAATGAAACCGTGTTCAGAATACACAACGGAGCTTGCATTGTATAGGCTTGTTACAATAAATACCACTGATTATAGGAGATTTTGTTCCTATAAATCAAATATGATTTTGCCTTTACAATATTAATTAAATACAGAATATTGTTGGAAATAGGAGTATTTAATGATTATTACTCTTCCTAGTTTCTTTGTTTAATGTATCTTAGGAAGTTGTGGTATTTTTAATTGTTGTCTTGGAAATAGTTGATGTCATTTATTATCTTTGTAACCACTATCATTATAAATAAGATCATTGTGCTGAGTGGAAAAATACACTCAAGCATAATCAGAAAATGTGTTCCCTATTTCTCTCTTTTAACATGGTATCAGAGCTCCTAATCTAAGGGGCTCTGCTTCCGCAACGCATATTTTTTTTAAGCAAGCTTGGCTGGGCTCTTGAAGCTGTCAAGCTTTCCGACGACTTTCCAGCAACCTTTCTGTTTTTCCAACATTTTTTCTGCTATTTTTCTGGTGCCACCAGATTTCTGTCATGGAAGGGGAAGCTGTTCATCCACCCCGAATAATCAATTTGGAGATTTGTAGAGCATTCATCCTTCCTATAGGTTGAATGGAAAAAATTATTTAAAGTGGTCACAACTTATTCGCACAATATTGTAAGGAAAAGGGAAAATCAGCCACCTGACCGGTGCTGGTCCAAAGGAAGGAGACCCAAATTTTAAAGCATGGGATGAGGAAGATTCATTGATCATTGCTTGGCTATGGAATTCTATGAATACAGAAATTAGTGATACCATTATGTTTCTCAGCACAGCAAAAGAAATTTGGGATGCAATAGAGCAAACTTATTCCAAGGCTAAAGATGCTGCCCAGGTATATGATGTAAAGGTGAAAACTCTAGCTGCAAAACAAGGAAATAAATCTATTACTGAATATGCTACCCAACTGAAGTCCCTTTGGATGGAATTAGATCATTATAGAGCTATCAAGACTAAGTGTGCAGATGATGCTGCTGTACTGAAGGAATTTATTGAGCAAGACAGGGTGTATGGTTTTCTTGTAGGCTTAAACCCTGAGTTTGATCAAGTTAGGATCCAAATCCTTGGAAAATCTGAACTCCCAAGTTTTAATGAGGTGGTTGCAATTGTACGAAGTGAGGAAAGTAGGAGGAATTTGATGCTAGATTCTCCAATTGTAGAAAGCTCAGCCATGGTGGCTAAAAAAGAAAAAAATGGGCAGTCAAAGAAATCAGATTTATAGTGCACTTATTGTAATAGGCCAAGACATACCCAAGAGAAGTGTTGGAAACTACATGGTAAACCTCCTAATCTAGAACTAAAAGGAGGAACATCTCGAAAAGGTGGGCAGGTCTATGTGGCTGAAAAAAATGAAGAAAAAACAAATTCTTCTAGCATACTAGAACCTGCTAGCTTGAGTCAAGAAGAAATAGAAAGGATGAGAGCTTTTTTCAGCAGCCTTGAAACACCATCAGGTACTTGTTCTTTGGCGTATTCAGGTATGCTTCCTATTTCATTCGGATTTAATGTCTCAAAAATTATTCCATCTCTTTGGGTTCTTGATTTTGGAGCCACAGATCATATGACTCCATCATCTAAATTCTTCTCTACCTATTTTCCATGTCCCAGCAATAAGAAAATAGCAACTGCAGATGGGACTCTTATAACTGTAGCTGGTATAGGAAACATCCATATAAATCCCTTCATAATCCTAAAAAATGTTCTTCATGTTCCCAAATTGTACACAAATCTTATCTCAGTACAAAAACTTACAAATGACATTTCTTGTAATGTTGTGTTTAATAATAATTGTTGTGTATTCCAGGACAAGGAATCGAGGAGGACGATTGGACGTGCTAGAGAAAGGAATGGCCTTTATCTTCTTGAGGAGCCAAGTTTGTCCATTTCAGAAAAAAAAAAACCAGTCTCATTATCTCAAGTCAAAATATTTATTGTCAAAAAAAGAAAAAATTTTACTCTTTCATTATCGGCTTGGACATCCATCGTTTGAAACCATCAAAGTTATGTTTCCATCTTTGTTTTCTGGAATAAAAATTGATTGTCTTCAATGTGATGTGTGTGAAATCGCAAAACACAAGCGTGTTCCTTATCCATCAAGTACAAAAAAAAGCACATTTCCTTTTTACCTTGTTCATACTGATGTTTGGGGACCGTCTCCTATACCAAATGTGTCTGGGACTCGTTGGTTTGTGACATTTATTGATGATTGCACTCGAGTTACTTGGGTTTTCCTACTTAAACACAAATCTGAAGTAAGCAATGTCTTTCAAAATTTCTTCTCAATGATTAAAAATCAATTTGGTGTGTCCATAAAGAAACTTAGGTCGAACAATGGCAAAGAGTATTTCAATCAAATCATTACTCCGTTTTGTCAAAAAGAGGGAATAATTCATGAGTCTTCTTGTGTCCAAGCACCTCAGCAAAATGGAATTGCTGAACGCAAAAAAATAGACACCTCTTAGATCAAACCCGAGCATTTTTGTTTCAAAAAAATGTTCCAAAAACTTTTTGGGGGGAGGCTGTTCTCAGAGCAACATATCTTATCAATCGTCTTCCCTCTAGAATCTTGGGATTTAGGAGCCCTATGGATGTACTTTCTTGTTTCTATCCTAACATGTCCACCTCTAGCAATCTTACACCAAAGGTCTTTGGGTGTGTCGCATTTGTCCATGTTCATGGTCCAGATTGGGGCAAACTTGATCCTCGAGCTCTAAAATGTGTCTTTGTTAGATACTCCTATACTCAAAAAGGGTATAAGTATTATTATCCTCCTTTAAAAAAATTCTTTATATCTCGGGATGTCACCTTTCATGAGGAACAAAATTATTTTTCACATCCTTATCTTCAGGGGGAAAGTCTTTGGGAAGATAAGGAGAGTCAGTTTGAAGCTTCAACCCTTCCAACTCGAGTTAAATTCTTATGATCTAACCCAAGAACCGGAGCCTAAAAATGCACCAAATCCAATTGAACATGAACCTAAAAAAGCACCAGAACCTCAAGAAAAAAATGCATCAGTTGAATTTGAAAATGATAAGAGGTTTGGGAAGAATCTGGTTTACACAAGAAGATCAAAGGTCGTTCCTGAATCGACACTCGTCCAAGAGGCCAATCCAATTCCTTCATATCAGGTAACAAACTCTGATTTTTTAGCTTCAAATGATAATCTTTCAACTTCCCAAAATGAAATAGAAATTCCAGAACTTGACAATGATCTTTATCTTCCAATTGCTTTTAGAAAAGAAACCAGAAAATGCACAAAAAAACCTCTTTATCCTCTCTCAAATTATCTTTCATTTCACAAATTTTCTCCAACTCATAAAATATTTTCTTGCAAATCTAAACTCTATTTCAATGCCCACCAATGTTTTTGAGGCATTATCTGATAAAAATTCGAAGCAAGCCATGGATACAGAAATGGAGGCATTGGAGAAGAACAAAACATGGGAGTTGGTTTCTTTGCCAAAAGGAAAGAAACCAGTTGGTTGTAAATGGGTATATACAGTGAAGTATAAGGCAAATGGATCAATTGAGAGGTACAAGGCGAGATTGGTTGCTAAAGGTTTCACACAAACCTATGGGATAGATTACTCAGAAACCTTTGCTCCAGTTGCAAAGATGAATACAGTTCGGGTACTATTATCTCTTGCTGCAAATTGCGGTTGGGAATTACAACAATTTGATGTGAAAAATGCTTTCTTACATGGGGAACTTGAGGAGGAATCTATATGGAGGTCCCACTAGGATATGAAGTTGCTGCCAATTCTGTTTGTAGGTTAAAGAAAGCTCTATATGGATTGAAACAATCCCCTCGAGCATGGTTTGGAAGGTTTACCAAGGTCATGACTGCCTTAGTATACAAGCAAAGCCAAGGGGACCACACTTTATTCATCAAACACTCCTTCGTAGGAGAAGTAACTGTATTGTTAGTATATGTGGATGATATAATTGTCACTGGTAATGATCAAAAAGAACAACTTCTCTTAAGCCAACAACTAGCAAGGGATTTTGAGATAAAAACACTTGGGAAATTGAAATATTTTTTGGGAATTGAAGTGTCTCACTCTAAGAAAGGCATTTTCATATCTCAACAGAAATATGTCACAGATTTACTGAAGGAGACAGGCATGGCAGCTTGTAAACCTATGAGTACTCCCATGGACACAAATCTCAAATTAGGAAACTCAGACGATGGTGCAACAGTGGATAAAGAGATGTATCAACGTTTGATTGGAAAATTAATTTACTTGTCTCACACAAGGCCAGATATTGCATTTGCTGTAAGTTTGGTCAGCCAATTTATGCATTGTCCGAGAGAAGTTCATTTGCATGCCATATACAGAATTTTGCAGTACCTCAAGGGGACTCCAGGAAGAGGATTTTTATATAAAAGAAATGGAAATACAAGTCTTGAAGCCTACACTAATGCTGACTATGCAGGATCAATTATTGATAGGAGATCTACTACGGGATATGGCACATTTCTTGGGGGAAACTTAGTAACATGGAGAAGTAAAAAGCAAAATATTGTTGCTAGATCTAGTGCTGAAGCTAAATTTCGGGCTATGGCACAAGGTATTTGTAAACTACTATGGTTGAAAATTATCCTAGAAGACTTGAAGATTACATGGGATGTACCAATGAAACTCTATTGTGATAATAAGTCAGCAATCAACATAGCTCATAATCCTGTTCAACATGATCGAACCAAACACATTGAAGTGGATAGGCATTTTATCAAAGAAAAGCTTGATAGTGGTTTGATTTGTACTCCATATGTACCTTCACAAAGACAACTTGCAGATATTCTTACTAAAGGCTTGCGCTGTCCAGATTTTGAGAGAATAATATGCAAGCTGGGAATGGAAAATATTTATTCTCCAGCTTGAGGGGGAGTGTTGGAAATAGGAGTATTTAATGATTATTACTCTTCCTAGTTTCTTTGTTCAATGTATCTTAGGAAGTTGTGGTATTTTTAACTGTTGTCTTGGAAATAGTTGATGTCATTTATTATCTTTGTAACCACTATCATTATAAATAAGATCATTGAGCTGAGTGGAAAAATACACTCAAACATAATCAGAAAATTTGTTCCCTATTTCTCTCTTTTAACAAATATTTAAAACTATTTTTACTCTCCCTCAAGCTTGAACATATAAATCATATGTCCCAAGCTTGTTACAAATATCACTAATTATAGGATCTCTTAGGGATTTGGTGAAGACATTTGTCAGCTGATCACTTGAATTAACAAAATTGGTGATGATCTCTCCTAATTCAATTTTTGCTTTGATAAAATGATAATCTACCTCAATGTGCTTGATCCTCTAATGAAACACCGTGTTAGAGGCATTAAGCAAAGCCGCTTGATTATCACAAATTAGCACCATTTACATAGTCTCTTCGAAACAAAGCTCCCTAAGAAGCTATTTAGTCAAATGAGTTCACAAGTTACTAATGCCATGGCTTTGTATTCAGATTCAACACTAGGTCTTGCTGCAATGTTCTATTTCTTGTTCTTCCATGATATCAAATTTCCTTTAACAAGTACGCAATACCCAAAGGTGGATAGCCTATCAATGGGTGACCCAACCTAATCAACACCTGAATAGCCAACTATATGAGTAAGATCCTTGTCTTCATAAATAATTCTTTTTCCGGGAGAACTTTTAACATATTTTAGGATTTGTATCGATGCATTCCGATGGTCCTTGCAAGGAGAATTTAGGAACTAGCTAACCACACTAACTACAAAAGAAATATTTGGTTGCGTTATTGTGAGGTAGTTTAGTTTCCCAACCAATCTTCTACATCTCCTTAAGTCAAACAGTGTCTCCCTCTGATTAGGTAGAAGTTTGGCATTTGGATCCATGGGAGTGTCAATTGATTAGACATTCATCAAGTCAATCTCTTCCAAAATGTCATGTTAAGAACATATCCCCTTTGCAAGACCATGAGGCCATCCTTAAATTGGGCTTCCTTGATACCTAAGAAATATTGGAGCCTACCAAAGTCCTTAGTCTGAAAGACTAAAACTATTGAGAGACATTGTTTCAATTGATGCAAGCCATGTTGGTCACTATTGATTATAAGTTACAACAATAACATCCATATACACAATGAGGTAAATCCATCCTTAGGCTAAATGACGATATAATACATAATGGTCATCGTAGATCATACCAAACTATTGAACATCAATGTGAAATCTACCAACCCATGCTTAGAGAGTCAATTTAAGCCCATAAAACGACCTACAAAGCTTTTAAACCATAGTAGAAAACTTACCCTAAGCAACAAACCAAGGTGGTTACTCCATGTAGATTTCCTCCTCAAGAACACAAAGCAAAAGGCATTTCTAATGTAGAGTTGAATCATAGGGCAATGGAAAATAGAAAAGAGAAGTCTAATAGAAGCCATTTTAGCAAAGGGCAAGAAAATATCAACGTAATCTTGCTAAAAGATTTGAGTGTAACCTTTAGCCACCTAATGAGCCTTAAAAGTGATCAATCATGCCATCAACAACTAACCCCAGTCTTTCTAGGAGGTAGGGGAACTAATTCCTAGGTACCACTACTTTGAAGGACACATTTTGTTAATCATTGCTTCTTGTTAGTGCTGGGAGAGAGCTTTACCTAGAGAGTTAGGAGTGGACACAAAAGACAAAGAGAGGAAAGTGTAATGCATAGGGGAAAGTTGATGGTAACCCAAGTTAATATAATGTGGGGATGGGTTAAGAGTAAAGCAAGTACCATCACTAGTTGGATCCTTTATAGGTTCAAGTATAACTGATGCTTGTCAGCGACATTAATATGTTTGAAAAGGTCCCATAGCTTGAAGTTCTTCATTTGGAACATCTTCAGAGACAGACAAAAGTGGGGCAAGTGAAGGAGGGTTAAGGAAGTTTGTTGAAAAAGACTTGGAAGATAATGTAGCAAACACAAAGTACGAAACAAATTCAAAGAGGATAACATCCATGATATTAAGCAATGCTGAAGTTAATATAATGTTACAATCAAGCAAACAAAGGAACTTAGGAACTACACATATAATGGACTCCAAATATTGCCAAAGATAATAGAGACCATGTAATTCAAATCCAATTCCAATAGTCTGTCTTACAGTTCATTCTTGTATCAAGAAAGAATCAGAAGTAATGGTTATGACACAATTAAATGTCTAGTCAATTTGATTATAAAGGTTAAATTACTAGTCACTAAGATCAAATTATTGTCATATTCAACCTTTGACTTCGGAGTCAAGGTAAAAATTGGGCAATATTAGTTGTCTTGCTTAGGAAACCATGCAGGAAGTAGCACTAATTAATGATTTGTCTGTCTTATAATGAGTACAATGGAGGTTTCCTTTACCCCTCCTACCACAAACACATCCTCGTCCTCCACAAACAATTGAGCCATATGTAAAGGAAAATACTATTTAAGGAAAAGCCTTAATGAAGGAACTTGAATCAAATAAGTTGAGTTCTTCCACCATAAGCATGTTAGGATTTGTCAAGGTCTTATTGAACAACCTTATAATTCTAATGAATGATGAAGGATAAACAGCATGAACATATTATCAAGCTTGCTCAATACTTGTCAAAGATCATCACTTGCTATCATCATCTTGAACTCATCAATGATGGACTAAGCTTGGCCCAAGTAAGAAGGCAAATCATTATCAATAGTTTAAAGAGTTACCAAATTACAAATGGACCTGTATAACCTTTGGATATCATTAGCAAAAACATCTTGTGTCTTTTGCCAAATTTCATAACATGTCTTGTTAGGACAAAAAAGTACCATCAATTTAGGCTCATTTCATTGCCACAAAAGGGATAATAGTTGATAATCCCCTTGTTGCCATTCATCCCCCATTTCTCTATTGATTATATAATCCTTCTTGGTGAGGTGTACAATGTGTCCCTAGCCTAGGAACAAAATCTCGATAGCATTAGACTAGTCCAAGTAATTCTTACATTCATCCTATTTGTAGTAATGATTCAATAGCCAAAGCACACAAAAAGAGACCAACCCTTCTTACCCTACTCAAATTTAGGGTTTGTCACATGGAGAAGCTTATAGACAATACTTCAAAACATGTTGAGTTAACAGTAAAAAGAAACCTCAAGGGAAGAAGAATAGACACAATGCCTGACCCCCAACTTGGACAGGGACACAATAGGACCATAGAGGAATGATGAGTTAGGATGAGCAAGACAAGTTGTGAACAATGCATCAAAATGTGGTGTGCACATGCATTGATGAATGGCTTAAAAAGAAGTGACATGTAAGGGCATATGGTAAGGCTTCTACCAACAATGCTCAAGGGATGGGTGATCATCGATCTTTGAAGCTATTTGTGATGGTGTCTTAAACAAAGGTTAACGTTGCATTGGCAATCAACCTCCTTGATGGTGACTAAGCAAGAAAATAAGGTAAAATTAGTGTTTTCCCAAAGCATGACTTTGATACCATCTTGAGATGGAAAGAATAATTTCTTGTGTGTCTTGAATGATCTATATATATATATATATATATATGAATGTTGAATCAATCCCTAAGGTTTGGCGTTTATAATTATGGAAATAAGGAAACTAAATAAAAATAAGAAAACGAGGAAATAATATCTCATCAATTTAGAATAGAATCTCAACACATGACAAACATTATATACATGTAAAACACAAATTCCCAATTCCCATAAGTGTCTTTTCTACAACTTAAACTTGACATATTCAAAGAACTCTTCAAGGCTAATAATGACTTTAAGCTCACAAAATATTGTTAATGAACTGCCATCTCGTATGGTCAAGTAGAAATCTAAACCATTAACACATAATATTCCATTTCTTGATAAGACAAAATGTTTTTCTCACTTGATAGTTTAGCTACTTTTCTAAAGCTATGATACTTTTTTTTTCAATGCAATGATACATGGTATGTGTGATACCATGAGCAAATAAATAATTCATTAGAAACTAAGCTTCACCAAATTGAAGGGAATTACAAGTTGCAAAGGGAAATTACCCTAAGAATATATCTGTGATCAATATAATTAGAAAAGCCTTCCCAGTGTCTGAAATATTATTGATAATTTTATAACTTGTAAATTTGAGCAAAGCTACCTGCACAACAGAAGCAAAGGAAAAAAAATCATTAATATGTATATTTCAAACTAAGGCACAAAATAAAATATTAGTAAATATGTTGTAAAAGTCAAAGATATTTAGGAGGTAAAAAATATGTGAAAGTATCATGTGATGTTTGTTTCCCTATTATTATCATTTTATTTCCTTTTTAGGCATAATCTTTATTCTACAAAAAAAAAAAAAGAGATTAGTGATTGTACAAAGCACAATTAATATACAATTTTTCTTCTCAACTTTCCGCTCTGGCAAACCATTGCCCCTTGCTACCGTTGTCACTGCCATTGGGACCACTGGTTGGATCAGGAGGTGTGCCTTCCACTAGCAACCAAGACCCAAAAGTTTCAAGGTCAATCTCCACGCTACATGCCACAAAGGATTCACCTGTGTCACAAGCAAAATAGGATAGCAGAACCTCCAATAAGGAAGAAATTGATCATCTCTAGGCCTTTCTCGATTCCATGAGCAAGCCCTCTAGATCATGTGTCTTGACCATGAGGGGTAAGAGTTCCTTTAACATCTTTGGGTCTATTTCTTAAAGTATTGGGATTCTTAATTCTCGAGCGACAAATCATGATTTCAAGCAACTTACTACAATTGCTAATGGAGATAAGGATCCTATTGTTGGATCTGACGCCTAACTCCAATCTTCTCTATCCCTACACAATGTTCTTCATGTCCAAAATTGGGTAATAATCTAATTTCTATATAAAGGCTTACTCAAGACTTGAATTGTTCAATGACATTTTTTCATTCTCATAATGTCTTTGAAGACCTTGTTTTAGGGAAGAAAATTTTAAATTCTAAAGGGTAGGGTGGGTTATACTTCTTGCAACACAAGACAATTGATGATAGTCCCAAAAGAAAGGAGGTGTCTTTCAGTCAATAGGCAACCTTTGAATTATGGGAACCTTCCCAAATTTAGCTTCACCACAAACATCTTGGACATCCTCTATTTAGTTTACTTAAATCTTTATTTGCATATTTGTTTAATAAGAGTCAACTGAGTACTTTAAGTGTGATATTTGTCAAGTTCCAAAGCACATTCCTTTTCACCTAGTAATAATAAAAGTGTTGATCCTTTAATACCTAGTAAAAATAAAAGTGATGCTCTTTTTTATCTTGTCCATTCTAATGTATGATAACTTGTAATTGAATATGTTTTGGGGCCAAATGGATTGTAATTTTTATTTATGATTGTATACGTGTGACCTGGACTTACCTTGTGCAACACAAATATGAGGTTTGTTATATATGCCATTTTCTTTTTGTCTTGTCAAAAACTAGTATGGTAAGTCCATTAAATGAGTCTGGTCAGACAATGACACTGAATACGTTAATACCCCCAACAAAATGGGGTTATAGAAAGGAAAAACCTTCACCTACTTGAGGTTTTCAAAGCTCTACTCTTTCAAATGTTTGTACCTAATGTCTACTAGGGATAAGTTGTCCAAACTGTCACCTACCTCATTAATAGGCTACCCACTCGTGTTTTACAGGTATTACCTCCAATTCTATATATAAGAAACAAATACCTAATTCATCAAGACCAATAAAAGTAATTAAATTAGTTAGTTTTAACTAATAATATCATACTTTAAATTTTTATTCCAAAAATACCCATAGATTTAAACAGTATAAGTGGTAGTTATATTTAATGATATTACACAAATCAAGAAATAATCTTTTCAACTAATAGGTAAGACTTATACCATTAGTAGTCCAATAAATGCATCCATTTTCATTGGAAATGAGTATGTCACGTTAATAGACTCATAATAAATTAAGAGTATAAAAAGAAATTAGCAATTAATACATTTAAGAGTAGAGTTGTGTTTCTTATAATTATGACCAAAATAATATTCTCATTTGTTTCTTATATATAAGATTAGAGGTGGTATCAATCGAATTGAACGTATGTTGTCATTCTTCCCTTCTCCCCTAATGACAAGTCTCCCATGTTGTGTTAAGGTGTGTAGTATTTGTCCAGTCTCACAGTGCTCACCGTGATATGTTAGACCCAAGAGCTATCAAATGTGTCTTTATTGGTTACTCCTCAAATAAAAAGGGGTAAAAGTGTTATCACCCTCAAAGTTGTCAAGTTTGTGTCAATGGATGTCACCTTTCACGAAATGCAATCCTTTTTTGTCAACCCTCAATTTTAAGGAGAAAATAATGTAGAAACCATGTTTGATTTCGGGTCATTACCTCTTTTGACTTCGCAATATGTCCAAGACACATCCTTCTTTACAGGATGTCAATGAAAAAGAAAAAGAAGATCACGACTAAGCAGAAGAGGAAGATTAGTTATTTGGGGAAAAAATAATAGTAACAGAAACCCATTCTAATCCCTCTATAAATTGAATTGTCTAAGGCATAGGTAAATGTCCCCGAAGATGATAATGATACAAAGAAAGTTATTGATGATATGCCTATTGATTGGAGGAAAAGGAAGGGATCATGTTTCAGATATTCCATTTCTTAATTTGTTAGTACTAATTATCTTTCTCTTTAGTTTCGAACCTTTGTTGCAGCTATTAATGCAATCAAAACACCTATATCAATCCAATAAGCTATGAGGGACAGAAATTGGGTTCAAGCTATGAGGGGAAAGGTGGAGGCTTTAGAAGGGAACTCGGAGATTGTTGATAAGCCCAACAAGAGAGTTGCAAAATGCAAATGGATATATACTATAAAGTGTAAATCTGATGAGACAAGACTAGTGGGAAAAGGATACAAAAAAACATGTGACATTGACTAGGAAGAGATGTTTGTCATTGTGACAAAAATACATATAGTAAGAATCATCATCTCCCTCGCTCACTTTGGTTGGGTTGGGACCTACAACAACTTGAAGTTAAAAATGCCTTCATGTATGGAGACCTTGAAGAGGAAGTCTATTTAGAGATTTCCTTAGGATATGAATCTCATGGTGGAAAGAAGAAAGTGTATACGTTGAAGAAGATTTTGTATGGTCTCAAACAATCTTCCTAAGTGTGGTTTTGAAGATTTACTCAAGCCATAATATCCTAGAATAGAAGTAGAGTGATGTTGATCATACTTTACTTATGAAGCATTTCTTTTGATGTTGGACATTTCACATCAACTAGTGATAAAGCCAACAAAGTATATATAAGTGAGGAGCAATCCTCACTTTATAAACCAATTTTGTAAAGTTGAGTTAGGTTCCAAACCACTTTCTTAAAATGTTATTAGATCTTATCCTAGCAATTATTGATTGTTGTTTGGCTTATCAGGTTACTCACTATTGGGCTGTTATTGGACCAACTTATGTCCATTACAACAAACATCACACTTAAATGTATAGTCTTTGACATGAGGAGTGTTTTGAAGATCCCACATCAACTAGTGATAAGGCCAATAATGTGTACATAAGTGGGGAGCAATCCTCACCTTATTAGTTGATTTTGTAAGTTTGAGTTAAGTTCTAAATCACTTTCTTAAGAATGGAAAACTCACTTTTTCCTTCTATATGTAGATGATATGATAATTGAAGGTAATGATGAGATGAAATTAACTCAAACAAAATATAGCATCTCATTTTGAAATGAAGTTAGGAAAGCTAAAGTATTTCCTTAGAATATAGATTTCTTATTGCATAAAAGGAATCTTTATCTCCCAAAAGAAATATGTACTTGATCTACTTAAGGAAATAGGAAAACTGGGATGCAAGACAACAAGGATGCCCATTGAGCATAACCACAAAATTGAAAGTTGTTAAGTTTAATATATTTTATAGGTGTAATTATTACTTTCTTTTGAGACAGCCTTTCACTAATATTGGTGGCTGTATCAGGGATCAGACTGCTGTCTCCCTTTTTTTGTCTTATCTTGTACTTTCTAGACACATATATATATATATATAAATGTTTTGGAGCTAAGTGTACAACATACACTTTAGCTTTTCTCTCATTTTATCTTCAGTTTTCTCAACTTGGTATCAGAGCGGGTTCGACCCGTTCTGCCTGTCATCGTCCACCATCGTTGTCCGCGTCTCCAGCCGCCGCTCTTTGTCTCCGGCTGCCGTCCGCCACCGGCCAGTTTTCAGCGAACCCTAGGGGTTGGTGCGCCTTGTCAATCGCAACCTAACCCAAATGGTCATAGAGGCAAAAGCCTCTTCACATCTTCTCACGCGCTGCATCTTTGGGCTGCCCTACCAAGCGTGCACTATTCACGTACTGATCTCCAGCCACCGAAAAACGGCCACACCACTGCCAGTTCTTCGTTGACACCTTCTAGGTCTGTTTCAAAGTACTCCTTGTTGTTTTCTTGTCTATTTGGAGAGTGGCTCTGTTTCTCTCTTTCTTTTGGGCCCTTTTTCACCCATTACAGCAACATGATCAGTTCTGGCCCTATTTTTTCCATTTCTGGAACTCCCACAATCACCGCAGAGAAACTTAATGGAAAAAACTACCTGTCTTGGTCTGCCTCTGTGGAGTTATGGTTTCTTAGGCAGACATATCATGACCATTTGGAGAAGGATATTGCTAAAATACCCTTTGAGAGTCAAGAACTATGGAAAAAGCTTGATTTCCAACTGTGTGCTTTGTTGTGGCAGTCTGTGGAACCCAACATTTTAGGAACCTTGAGAACCTTCAAAACTTGTCATTCCTTTTGGAAAAAAGCCCAAAATATATTTGCCAATGACATGACATTCAACGTCTATATGATTCAGCTCACAAATTAGCATCTCTCAAACAAACTGATGATGACATGGTCTCTTTCGTTGCCCAAGCACAATCAGCAGCTGAGGAGCTGAAAATGTTTTTAGAAGCTGATTCTGTGGAAAAGATGAAAAAGAAACTTGATAAGTTGTGTATGGTGTTGATTCTGCGTGCCATGAACTCTTAATTTTAATCATATTCATGATCAGATTTTGACAGATCAAGAGATCCCTTCAATGGAGAACCTTGTAACACATCTTCTTTGTGTTCCAAGTTCGAAAAATAGTGGAAGTTTGGCTGAACCTATTGAATCTTCAGCAATGGTTTCTACCCGAGGAAGAGGAGGTCGTGGAAACCGTGGAGGACATGGTGGCAGGAGTGGTCGCCCCCAATGCTCATATTGTAAAAGAATGGGTCATACTCAAGAGACTTGCTATTCCTTGCATGGCTTTCCTGGAAAAACTGCCAATGTCTCCAAAATTGAAGACTCTAAATCTGATCATAAATTTTCTGAGGATGAATATCAAGAATATCTTCGGTTGAAATCCAATAGTCAAGCTCAATCTTCCTTTGTTCCTAATATTTCAACAGCATGCATTTCTCAATCCATGGAGAGTCAAGGTCCATGGATAATAGATTCTGGAGCTTCTGACCATATCTCTGGTAATAATTCCTTGTTCTCTTCTATTTCCTTACCTAAAGTTCCTCATTTCATCACCTTGGCTAATGGATCCAAATTCGTTTCCCAAGGAGTTGGTCAAGTCTCTCTCACTCCTTCCTTGAACTTAAAATCTGTCCTCTTTGTTCCTAAATGTGCTTTTAATTTAATTTCTTTAAGTAAATTAACCAAATCATTAAATTGTTCCGTAACCTTTGATGCTAATTCTTTTGTTATTCAGGAACGTGGCACGGGTCGGTTGATTGGAGGAGGACATGAATCTAGAGGACTCTACTATTTTGAAACTAGCCCCTCTGTCTCTTGTTTTGCATCTTTGACTCCTAAACTTTTGCATGATCACTTGGGTCATCCTCACCTAGCAAAATTAAAGAAAATGGTTCCTAGCCTTAACAAGCTTCAAGCCTTAGAGTGTTAGTCTTGTCAACTAGGGAAACATGTTAGGTCTACATTTCCAAAAAGAACTGAAACAAGATGTAACTCTGCTTTTTCCATCATTTACTCAAATATTTGGGGTCCAAGCCGTGCTACATCTTTTGGGTTCAAATATTTTGTCACATTTATTGATGAATACTCTCGATGTACTTGGGTTTATTTAATGAAAGATCGATCTGAACTATTGTCCATTTTTATGTCTTTTTGCAATGAAATTAAGAATCAATTTGGGAAAATAATAAAAATCCTCAAAAGTGATAATGCTAAAGAATATTTTTCTTCAGATCTTACATCCTTTCTAACTACATATGGTATTTTACATCAATCTACTTGTCCTCATACACCACAACAAAATGGTATAGCAGAAAGAAAAAACAGACATTTAGTTGAAACTGCTCGTACCTTATTGCTTAGAACCAATGTTCCTGTCCATCATTGGGGTGATGCAATTCTTACGGCTTGTTTTCTAATAAATAGAATGTGATCCTCCTCTCTTGATAATAAAATTCCTTATTCAATTCTTTTTCCAAATGAACCTTTATTTCACGTTTCTTCCCGTGTTTTTGGTTGTCTGTTTTGTTCATGATTTATCTCCAGGTTTTGACAAACTCTCTGCTATGGCCATTAAGTGTGTTTTTCTGGGTTACTCTCGACTTCAAAAAGGTTATCGTTGTTATTCTCCAAACACTAGACGATACTACATGTCTGCTAATGTCAGCTTCTTCGAAGACACTTCATTCTTCTCATCTTCTATGCAAGTTTTAGATTCTGTTCAACAAGTATTACCTGTTCCATTTCTTGAGTAGTCTCCTAAAACTACCAATCAAAACATAGATCCAAATCCTTCTCCAACTATCAACCCATCTGAACCATCATCACCACCTCTCATCACTTACCAACGAAGGACACAAAGGGGAAATTCAATACATCATGAAGAGCCATTTGTTTCATGTTCTTCACCATCAATTGCACCTACCACGATTCCCAATGATGAAGATTCTAGTTGTCCAATTACTCTTCGAAAAGGTATTCGATCTACTTGAAATCCTCATCCTATTTATAATTTTTTGAGTTACCATCGTTTATCCCCTTCATGTTTTTCCTTTGTTTCATCCTTGTCTTCTATCACCATTCCTAAAAATATCAATGAAGCACTTGCTCATCCTGGATGGCGACAAGCCATGGTTGTTGAAATGCAAGCTCTTGAAAGTAGTGGGACATGGGAATTGGTCCCTCTTCCACCTGGGAAAAAGACAGTTGGTTGCAGATGAGTTTATGCCATCAAAGTTGGGCCTGATGGTAAGCTTGATCGCCTTAAAGCTAGATTGGTGGCCAAAGGATACACTCAGATCTATGGCCTTGATTATGGTGACACCTTTTCTCGTGGCCAAAGTCACTATTGTTCAACTCTTTCTTGCTATGGCGACTATTCGCCATTTGCCCCTCCATCAGTTAGATATTAAAAATGTCTTCCTCCATGGTGATTTAGAAGAGGAAATCTATATGGAGCAACCTCCTGGATTTGTTGCCCAGGAGGAGTGTGGATTAGTTTGTAGATTGCGTCGATCTCTCTATGGGCTCAAACAATCTCCACAAGCTTGGTTTGGAAAATTTAGTCACATTGTACAGAGTTTTGGGCTCAAACGTAGTGAGGTAGATCACTCAGTTTTTTATTGTCATACCTCTTCTGGAAAATGTGTTAATCTTATTATGTATGTTGATGACATAGTTATTACAGGAAATGATTCTGTCAAGATTTCCCAGTTGAAAAGGCATTTAGTCAACCACTTTGAGACCAAGGATCTCGGTTATCTTAAATACTTTCTTGGTATTGAGGTGGCTCAATCAAAGGAGGGCATTGTTATTTCACAAAGAAAGTATGCTCTACATATTCTGGAAGAGACAGGCATGATTAATTGCAAGCTAATTGATAGTCCTATGGACCCAAATAAGAAGTTAGTGGCAGACCATGGTGAGCCATTCTCAGATCCAAAGAGATATAGGAGGATTGTTGGAAAACTTATTTATCTTACGATCACCAGACCTGACATCTCTTTTGCGGTTGGGGTTGTCAGTCAATTCATGCAAGCTCCTTATATTGATCATTGGAATGTTGTGACTCGCATTCTCAGGTACATCAAAAAGGATCCAAGACAGGGACTACTGTATGAGGATAAGGGAAACACCCAAATTTCTTGTTATTGTCATGCTGATTGGGCAGGATCTCCTATAGACAGACGCTTTACTACTAGATATTGTGTTTTTATTGGAGGAAATATCATTTCTTGGAAGAGCAAGAAACAAAATGTTGTTGCTCAGTCTAGTGCAAAAGCGGAATATAGAGCTATGGCTACAGCCACTTGAGTTAATATGGATTAAGCAACTCCTTCAAGAATTAAAGTTCTGTGATGTTAAGCAAATGAAGTTGTATTGTGACAACCAGGGAGCTCTCCATATTGCTTCCAACCTCGTGTTCCATGAAAGAACTAAACATATAGAAATTAATTGTCACTTTGTTCGGCAAAAGCTGTTATGCAAAGAGATTGGTACTGAATTCACCAGTTCAAATGATCAACTAGCAGATATTCTTACCAAGTCTTTGAGAGGGCCTCGGATTAAGTTCATATGTTCCAAGCTTCGAGCATATGATTTATATGCTCCAGCTTGAGGGGGAGTGTTAAGTTTAATGTATTTTATAGGTGTAATTATTACTTTCTTTCTTTTTGAGACAGCCTTTCATTGATATTGATGGTTGTATCAAGGATCAGATTGTTGTCTCCCTTTTTTTGTCTTATCTTGAACTTTCTAGACACATATATATATAAATGTTTTGGAGCTAAGTGTACAACATACACTTTAGCTTTTCTCTCATTTTATCTTCAGTTTTCTCAACTAAAGTGAAGAAAGTTCACCTATAAAGAAGTCTCAATACCAAAAATTGGTGGGAGAGTTGTTATATCTATCTCACACTAAGCTAGATATTGCCTACGTTATTAGTGTGGTCATGCATGACCCACGTGAGAGACACCTTAGGTAGATGAGAGGGTCCTTCATTATTTGAAGGCAATCCTAGGAAATGGCTGTTATTTAGGAGAGAAAGCTCATTGCCCCTAGAGATATACACTAATGTCGTCTAAGCAAGTTATAGAAAGAAGATCCACCTCCAGATATTACTTGTTATTGGAGAGAATCTAGTGACATGGAGGAGAACAAAGCAAATTGTAGTTACTCAGTCAAGTACAAAAGCTGAGTTTCAAGCTATGGCACATGACATACATGAAGTTTTATGGATGAATATCCTTGATGACCTCAAAGTTAATTATGAGGGTCCTATGACATTGTTTTGTAACTAACAATTTTGAACAATCATCACACAACACATTAGGAGAAGGGCATCATGTGACCTTCAAACCTACTATATGTCATTAGTGTTTATTGAAATAAGAACCACAATCCAAAGAAAGACTTGATCTTAGAGGAAGATTTGAATTTCAAAAAGGGTTTCTTAAGATGGAAACAAATTCTCCCTACTTCTATCGACACACTTAAAGTGTAGTTCTCGATGAAAATGTGGCCACTAGTTTCTATTCGTGAATTCATAATAGCTTAGTTTTAGTTGGACAATTTAATGATTGGTTGCTAAATAAATGATGACCAAGAAGCAAATGAATGACTATTGTTCTTGGGCATATTCTAGCCACATTCAACTTTTGGCCAAAGCTAATTTGTGGAGCTTGTTAAAATCAATGTATATATAATAATAGAGTATATCTTTATGTAATTATAGAAATTAGGGTACTTAGGATCCTTGTATTTATGATTGTATTTATGTCTAATTCTATTTGTATTGGACACACAGATTCTCTCCTATTGTTTCTCATATTCCTCTATCTATCTCAACATGGTATCTATAAGCTAATGACTAATGAGAAGACAATAAATTGTGCTTACCTGGTGAACATATTGCCTATCCATGCCCAAAAACTTTTTTGGAAACCATGTTCTTTTTCGATTTCCCCCTCTACCATTGGGTCTCCTTTTTCCAAAATGTTCTTCACCCCTACACAAAAGACTCCTTGCAACCTATAGTGAAAGCAAGAAGCAAACTTGTCCACGACAAAGCCTCTCCTAAACTAATATAAGTTATTTTGAAAAAAAAATCATCATTGATAATATTCCAATAAGGTATTCCCACTAAAAAGGCTTACAAAGACATCCATAAATAATAGGATCATAATTAACAATGATCCTAATTGATGAAATAAAAAATAAAGAGATTCCTAATTAGTAGGATCATATCTAGCAATTATCCTAATTAATAAAATAAAAAAAATAAAGAGAACTCTAATTAAAATATTAATACTAAAGATATGAAATCAGGGATTTTGATATGCAAATCTTATCAAGATAGGTAAATATAAAGAAACAAAATAAAATGAAATAATTCAATATTTAAATAGAGATATGGTAATCCTAATTATTGATTCGCATCAATCATTCTCTGCCTTGACTTTGAGCGTGTCTTCAATTTCAAATTCAAGAAAAACTGTCTAGATATGAACAGGAGGTTCCTTTCGACCATCCTTTTAGTCATCCTCGTCTAAGTCATTGTCCTCCCCAAGTTCTTGAATTCACATTGTACCAAATATAGTCTTCCATGAACAAACCAAACACAAAGATAGATTGTCACTTTGTAAAAGAGATTCCGCTTTCAAGGGATATCACAATTGATTTTGTCAACTATAGGGACTAGTTAGTTGACATGTTCACCAAGTCCTTTAGAGGTTCTCATGTTGACTACATTTGTAACAAGGTTGGATATGATATACATGTTCTAACATGACAGGGACTGTTAGATAGCATATTTAACACAAGTTAAACATGTAAATAGCTATTACTAGAAATTAGGATTGGAGTTATGACAATTTTAGGGATATGATTTATTCTTATGTATTTATGATTGATTTTGTTGTACCTAATTATAAATAAGACTTGTGTGAGAACATTCACATATATTTCTTATATACAAAGATACAATGATATTTATGATAGGTAATAGGCCCAATAAAACTATTAATGCATCAAAACATTCTGAAAAAAAAAACAAAAGAAAAATGGTAAACTTACTTTACTCTTATTGAAGTATAAAAGAATAAATAAAGAGATCCCGTAAACTGTATCTGACCATATGTTGGCAAATGCTTTGCGATTCTCCAGTCTCC
This sequence comes from Cajanus cajan, assembly GCF_000230855.2. NCBI lineage: Eukaryota > Viridiplantae > Streptophyta > Magnoliopsida > Fabales > Fabaceae > Cajanus > Cajanus cajan. The sequence goes on along the minus strand of NC_138517.1, from coordinate 328,670 downwards.
GCTCTTCTCTCAACTCTAATCTATTGGTGCAATCAATAGAATCACAAAAAGGAGAATAAGTATACAACAATCAAAGGTCATCTTAAAATAATGACTCTTACTAAATAGCATCACAACAAATCAACAAGTCGAGGAGTAGATTGATTCTCCTTTTGCTCAAAGCCTTCACCAGTTCATAAGCTCTTTATAAGGAAGAATTCAGGAAAAGAACAACACAAATTTAATAAGATTGGCGAGGGACATATTTAACAACAAGAATTTACAATGCACACTGTTTAGCACAATTGGTTTTGTGGACTTTCTCACTGAATTCAATGTTCTTTTAATGTTAATATTCAGAAAACAACTATAGTAACCAACACAAGCAAACAAAAGAGCACCATTAAAGACAATCAGGCAAAAGAAAGAAGGGTTGATCTTACGCTTTATGCCTTAATTCCCACCAAACCTCATCATCGGAAAGAGGCGGAGATTTACCAATCTCGACCTCAAGCTCAAATCGTCCCCTCTCAATTCTTAGATCCTTAATCATTTCAAGTTTTTGATATCTTCTCACATCAAGCATTTGTGCTGCAAGTGGTACAGTCTTCACATATCTATCAATAGCAAAACATCACTTGAATGGTTACAAGAAAAGTTTCAATTCAAGAAGTTAATGGTAACACACAAGTAATAGATGAATAATCTGAAAAACTTATTTGGCAGAAAAAAAAATGATAAAAATCATTGATTTCTTTTAAAATTAAAAAAATAAATAAAAAATAACACCAGTTGCATATAAAATCATCAAAAACTCAAGGCACCAATTCTAGATATTCAAAGTAAAATTATCGTAATATTTTTTTCTAGTCCATTTTCATCTTTATTACTGTTAAATCACTCCTGAAATATTAAACAGTGAGATAAAAAATCACAAATGACTTTATATATCTAGCATGCTATTATAGACCCATTAGCATTGAGCGAAGTAAATAAGCCTACGAAGGTCCACACTAAGAGGAACAAATACAAGGCTAGCAATGAAATAGAAAGGACACATTTTGGGGTTTTTAGCACAACTACGACTTATAGCTTGGGCAAGGGTTTTCCTCTGAGGAGTTTATATGGGTAGACAATTACTTTTAATTCTACTACTTTTTCCTTTTGAATAACACTACTCGTATTTGGTTTCCATTATTGGTTCGACCTATTGAATACGCCATGGTGTCCAAGCAAATGAGGAGTTTCACTCCATGTTAACAACTTGGATGTAGCGCCAAACTGGGAAAAGTCTTCTACTTGATGAAGAATGTTCCTCGAGATCTTTTATTTTTGGGGAAAACTTCGATGAGTTTCATTTGGTTGTGCAAAAAGTTGAACCGCCACCATTTGATGGTTTTGACCCACAAGCATGGCTGGTCAAGGATGAGACTTATTTCCAAGTATCGATGGAACGACATGCTCTCCGTTGATTCTCATTGTTGTAGCAAGGAGACCAAAACTTGTCATGGGAGTGATTTAAGGAGGCACTACTAGAGAGATTCGATAGTTGTTCCACTCGAAACCCATACTAGCAACAAACCAAGGTGGTCCAAGACGGTTCCATAGTAGAGAACATAAAAGCCTTTGAAGTCCTAGCTTCTCATGTGACTTGATTTCCTGAGAAGCAAGCTTTAAGCTATTTTATGCAGGGGTTGAAACTTGAAATTAGGCGCTAAGTGAGAACTCATCAACTTGAAACAATACATAAGGCTATTCTATTGGCTTGTGATATAGAACAAGCATTAATTGGAGAGGTAGAAGGCATGGCTTGTGAGGCTAGTACTAAAAGTTATGTTGGAGTGTCAAGTAAAAATTATGTTGGCTCTAGAATGATTGTTAAATACAAATACTTTATCACTTTTATTGATGATTATAAATTTATAATCATTTCAAATGGATCTATTTTTTGCGTTCTAAAGATGAAACATTCTCTGCCTTTAAATTTTTTCATGCATATGTTCAGACACAATTTTCATCAAAAATAAAAATTTTGCATTTTGACAATGGCAGTGATTACACATCTTGTTTATTTCAAGAATTCTTGCAAACAAATGGTATTTTATCGCAAAGGTCATGTCCTTCTATACCACAACAAAATGGGATAGTTGAAAGAAAAAATCATCATCTTCTTGATGTTGTTCGTACCCTTATGTTAGAATCTTTTGTGACATCTCAATTTTGGTGTGAAGCCCTCTCCACTATTGTCCAACTTATCCATCACTTGCCTTCTCCATCATTGAATAATGTTTCTCTTTTCTCCCGATTATTTGGTCACAAACCCACTTGTTCTAATCTTTTGTACTTTTGGTTGTTTGTTATGTCCATCTTCCTATGGAAAAATGCACCAAGCTCACAACTCAATCTATTAAATATGCTTTTCTTGGTAACTCGGCCCACCAAAAAGGTTTTATATGCCAAGATCCTAATCTACATAGGCTTCAAGTTTCTAAAAATGTCAAATTTCAAGAAGATACGTATTTTTTTGCAACTAACCAAGACGTTCCCCCTTCTACATCTAAATTTGTTTTGCCGTTGTTATCTAACAGTATTGTAGGAGAACCAGCACCAAAACCTTTATTGGCCTATCAAAGACGTTTGACTGTTCCACCAAATCTGCCATCAATACCTCAAAGGTCCCCTCTTGATCAATCTCTAGCTGTTGATTTAGAACCACCTCTCTTACGTCACAATGCCGGCATTTGTAAGACATGGAGCATAAATGTTAGCAAGAAGTTGTTGAAGCATAACTTTTAGCATTAGCAAAAAACTAAACATAGGACCCTGTTCCTTTCCCTACATTTGTTAAACCTTTTAGAAGTAAATTTGTGTTCACTATAAACCTTCGTTCTGATGGATCAATAGACTAGTACAAGGCTGGATTGATTGTTCTTGGAAATAAGCAAGAATTTGGGCTTAACTACACAGAAACCTTTGCAACTATCACAAAAATGACTACGATGCACACTATTGTTTCCATTGCTGCATCTGCATCTTGGCAAATATACCAGATGGATGTCAAGAATGCATTCCTCCATGGAGACCCAAAGAGGAAGTTTACATCAAACTTCCTCCTGGTATGCCTTCACCTTTACCTAATATTATATGTAAACTTAAGCATTCTTTATATGGTTTGAAAAGTTTCGAACAACACTACTTGGTTTTTCCTTCATTCAAAGCAAATATGATTCATCACTTTTTATACAAAGGACCTCAAAAGGAATTGTGATACTACTTGTTTATGTGGATGATATTGTGGTCACCGATTCTGATCAAGAGGCTATCGCTACAATCAAGAAATTGTTGCACTCAACTTTCTGCATGAAAGACCTTGGCTAACTCACTTATTTGGGATTAGAAGTACACTTTCAACAAAACGACATCTTTGTCAATTAGCACAAATATATTCAAGATCTTATTCAAATAGTTGGTCTCACCAACACATCTACTATTGACACTCCCATGGAAGTTAATGTAAAATTACAATGTTATGATGGTGAACTTTTACAAGACCCAACATTATACCGGCAATTGGTTGGAAGTCTTATCTACCTAACCATCACAAGAGCTAACATCTCTTTTGTTGTCCACTCAGTCAGCAAATTCATGCAAACTCCTCAGCACTTGCATCTTTCAGTTGCACAACATATTATTAGTTATCTACCGGGCACTTCTAGTCATGGTCTTTTCTTTCCTACCGATGCATCACCACAACTTCAAGCCTACAACGATTCTGTTAGAATAGCTTGTTTAGAAAGCTTCTTCTTATTTAAATATTTATTGTATTTTTCTGATTGGTCTTTTCTCCTGATGTAATTGCTTAGGCTTCTAGACTCTGTAGCCTACTCTGTAGCCTTTTTCTTCTTGTAACCCTAATCACTCTTTATATAAGGAAAATATACAGATCAGTGAGACTGATCCTTTTTGGCCATTCTATTTCAATATTCAAGTTGGTATCAGGGCGGGGTGGATCCCGCTCTGCTGTCCGCCGCTGTCCGCCGTCCGCCGCCGTCCGTTACTCCGGCGAACCTAGGGTTTGGTGCGCCTTGTCAAGCGCGACCTAACCCCATCAACTCCGGCGTCGTTAGAGTCCCCACGCGCTCTCACGCGCCGTTTCTCTTTCTGGTACTGTTCACGCGCGTACTGTTCACGCGCCACTCTCTGTTCGTCGGAACCTCCTCACTCTGCCACCGTCTTGTTCGTCAGAGCCTCCTGAGCCTATTTCTGGACTCAGTTTTGTGATTTGACCACTATTTAAGGTGTGGGCCTGCGTTTTCTCTTTGTCGGTTCTTCTCTCTTAATACCTGCTGCACGACCCATCTTTTTATGGCATCTCCAGGCCCTATTTTGTCTATTTATGGCACTCCGACCATAACCACGGAGAAACTCAATGGAAAAAATTATTTATCATGGGCTGCCTCTGTGGAACTATGGTTCCTTGGTCAAGGGTACCACGATCACTTAGAAATTGAAAACGCTGAGGGTTCAGATGAAAGTCAGGCTAAATGGAAGAAGCTTGATTTTCAACTATGTGTTGTGTTGTGGCAGTCGATTGAGCCCAATATTTTAGGGACTTTGTTAAGTCTTGTGATACTTGCCAACATCAAAAATTTGTTACACTATCTCCTAGGGGTCTCTTACAACCATTAGACATTCCTAATCTCATTCAGAAGGACCTATCAACGGATTCCATTACCAATCTTCCCAAGTCTAGTGGGTTTGAAGTTGTCCTTCTGGTCATTGATCAACTATCTAAATATGCGAAATTCCTTTCATTAAAACATCGTTACTCAATAAAGGGAGTTGTTGAATTGTTTCCTAAGGAAGTTGTTTAGTTGCATGGCATTCCTAATTCTATTGTAAGTGATAGAGACCCTCTGTTTATGAGTCATTTTTGGCAAGAGTTATTTAAGTTACAAGGTACAACTTTGCAAATGAGCTCCTCTTACCATGCAAAAATTAACGGCCTAAGTGTGGTCATCAATTGTTGTTTGGACTTTGGAGACTTACTTCAGGTGCTTCATTTTGTTGATAGGGTGTCAAACGAGGATTATATCTCTATTTGATTCCCTAAAATATTTTTGTTAATAAGTTTGATTGTGTAATTAATGTGTTTCATAACTAGTAATTACTTTATTTTCTGCATAATTACTTTATTTTAGGTAATTCATTATTGTCATATTTTCTTTCCTTATTTTAGGATTTAGTTTCCTTCTTTCACCTGATGTAATTCCCCTTTATAAATAAGAGGAAACACTACACAGATAATCACCAATAATATTTCATATTTAAACTTGGTATCAAAGCACTATATTTGTGCCTCTAATTTGCAGCCATGGCTGACAGTTCCTCAACCATCAATGATGATCCAAATTCATAACCTCCAAAACAGGAGTAGAGGGTCGTTTTTAGAGATTCTCATTTTATTCAAGTCACCTCTTTTCAGTTTAATGAGTCAAACTATCTTTGATGGTCCCAATTTGTTCAATTGTCTATTCGTGGCAAAGGAAAGCTTGGATACCTCACTAGTGAGCAAGCCAAGTCTAATGCTAATGAGGTAGAAAAGACATCTTTGTGTAAGGTACAAGTTGAGAAACTCATAAGGTTGCTTAAATCTAGTTCTTTATCTAGTATTACTAGTGGTTCTTATTAAAGAATAGAATAATAAACACCTTTATTAAGTGTATTGAAGTTAGTTAACTGATATAGTTAGTTAGAAGTTGGTTATGACTATATATACGCTTGTTGTAGTCTTTGAATATATCTTTCATTTTTCATCAATAATATACAATACTAAATTCTCTGAATATGGTATCATCGTGAGCTAGGGTCCGGGAACTGCTTCTTCCTTTTTTCTTTTTCCATCTTCGATCTTCTGATTGTTTGTGTCGTTCTTGAGAACGACGATTTCTGCATTACTTTTGGCTGCGACTGGATGTGTCGCACTCGTTCTTGGTTCGAATTGCAAATCTTGGTGTGGTTGCGTGTTTTTCGTCTCCTTTTTGGTTCATCATTGCCTCACTGACGCTTGTTCGCTGCGTTTCGCTGTTTTTCCATTGCTGATTGCGTTCGTTTTGTGGTTCGTTGTTCCGCCATCGCTGATTGCTTTCGTTTCGTGGTTCGTTGCATTGCGTTTGGCTGATTGTGTCGCTTGTTGTTTTTTGCTCTAGTTCGCGGTTCTTTCCTTGCGCTGTGTGTTTCTTGTGCTGTTCGCTGCCTTCGCCTTTCAGTTCTTGAACATTCTTGTGCATTCTTTTCTGTTTCTCTTTGTTCAATGGCTTCCGCTTCCAATCAGGCTTCCTCAACTGTCTCAAACACTTTCTCTCAAAGTGTAACGTGTAAACTTGATGAGAAAAACTTCATGACCTGGAAGCAACGGGTCACGGCTGTACTTCGTGCTCATGACCTTGAGAGGTTTGTTGTCAATCTGAAAACTCCGATGAAATTCCTTACTAGTGAAGATCGTGATGCAAACAATGTTAATCCTGAATACACCACATGGGATCGCAAGGACTCGCTTCTGTTTTCTTGGCTCTTAACTACACTCTCTGACTCCATTCAAGCGCGAGTGCTTTCCTATCATCATTCATATCAAGTTTGGGATATGGTGTTTCAACATTTTCACTCTCTCACCAAAATCAAAGCCACACAGCTCCAGCTTGAACTTCGCACATCAAGAAAGGTACCAGAACTTGTTCTGAGTATCTCCTTCGAATTAGCACTATAGTTGAAATTCTTGCTTCAATTGGAAGCCCTGTTTCACCCAGAGAGCATGCTGAATGCATTATTGGAGGTCTTCGAACTGAATATGACTCGTTAATCTCCACGATTATAGCGTTTGTTAGTCGTGATGATGTTCTCTCCCCTGGTGAGATTGAAACTATGATTCTTGCTCAAGAAGCGCGGTTGGAACAAGCCAAAACGTCGGTAATTCAAGAACCTTTGACAATAAATCTGGCTCAAACTACCTCAGTTGCCAATGGAGTTCCAAATGCGAATCTGGCATTTCAGCAGTCACAAATGCCAAGTTCTCAGCCGAATATGTTTCAGAACTCTGTTTTTGACTCTCAAGGTGGCTACAATGCAGGTTTTTTTGGTCAGAACCATGATGGAGGACGTGGTCATGGTGGTTCACGCGGTGGCCGAAACCATGGATCATCAGTTCAATGTCAAATATGCCATAAAAGAGGACATGAAGCTTCAACATGCTATCAACGATCATTTGGTGGTTTTGGATTACCTTTTGGTCCTAATTTCTCTCCCTACACTTCCCTTGGATTTGGATCTCAAACTGATTATGGTCGTCAGAATTTTGGTCTTGGTCTTGGACCTCAAACCGGGTATGGCTCTCAAAATTTTGGCTTCCTTACTAATACTGGAATTCTACCTTTTCATGGATCAACCAATGTCTTTGGACATCCAGGCTCATCATAGTGGCCTACACATGCATTAAGTGGTTCTTTTGGGTCGACTTTCCCTAATTTTGGCTTCACACCACCTGGTTTTGCACTCCAGGCAGCACCATCTGCCACTCAGCAAGCTCATCCAAGCTCTGCATCCTCTTCACAGTGAACTATTCCTGTCCTGAACACTGCCACAGCTTGGATTCCTGATTCAGGAGCTTCTCGCCATGCCACTCCCGATCCACAGCATTTACTTCAAAGTGCTCAATTTACTGGAGCTGAGCATATTAATATGGCTAATGGCCAAGGTACATCCATTACCTCAATTGGTTCTAATGTGTTTCGGTCCCCCATTCGTCCCTCTAATATTCTGTCCTTAAAAGATCTTCTCCTTGTTCCCAATATAACCAAAAATCTTATGAGTGTTTCCAAATTTGCCAAAGACAACAATGTCTACTTTGTATTCTATCCTCACTCTTGTTTTGTCAAATCACAAGATTTGAATGAGACTCTTCTTGAAGGAAAACTTGGTGAAGATGGTCTTTATCGGTTTCATCCATCTTTAGCAAAGAGTGCATCACCAAAAGATGATATTCCAGGAAATTCAGTTTCTAGTTTCTCTAAATCTTGTATTTTTCTTACTGAAACATGTACAAAGGCTGTTCCTACTGTTTACAAACAATGGCACTTGCGGTTAGGGCATCCCCATCATGATGCACTAACTAAGGCTTTAAAATCCTGTAATATTCATGTTCCTCCTGTTAATAAAATTTCTGATTTTTGTGACTCATGTTATATTGCAAAATCTCATAGAATTCCATCTCAATCTTCAACAACAGTTTATTCTAAACCGCTTGAACTTGTTTTTCTTGATGTTTGGGGACCTACATCATTAGAATCTAGTTGTGGTTATTCTTATTTTTTAATGTTTGTTGATGCATGTACACATTATATGTGGATTTACCTTCTTCACAAGAAATCAGATGTATTCTCTCACTTTCTGAATTTTAAGGCTCTCGCGGAAAAACAGTTTTAATATCCTTTGAAATCTGTCCAAACTGATGGTGGTGATGAATTTCGCTCTATGGTCTCCTACCTTCAACAACAAGGCATTGCTCATAGACATACATGTCCGTATGCTCATCACCAAAATGGCATGGTTGAGAGGAGACATAGACATGTGGTTGAAATTGGACTAGCTATGATACATCATGCCTCACTTCCATTAAAATTTTGGGATCATGCATTCTTGACTGCTACCTACCTAATCAATAGGTTACCATCTTCCTCAATTGATTTTCAATCACCCTACAAAATGATTTACCATAAGAATCTTGATTACCAATTTCTCAAGATTTTTGGTTGTTCCTATTTTCCTCTACTTAGACCTTATAATCAATACAAAATTCAACCCAGATCCAAGGAGTGTGTCTTTTTGGGATATTCTCCTAGCCATAAAGGTTATAAGTGTTTAAGTGAATCTGGCCGAATTTACATCAGCAAGGATGTTATTTTTAATGAAATGAGGTTTCCCTACCATGAAATTTTTACTCCCAAGTCCAAAGTTACCAACCCTGCAACTTCGATGTCAACAATCCCTTCTTTAATCTGTGCTCATAATCCATCTTTGTCAACACCAACTCAGTCTGCATTCAACACAAACTCAGACTCTTCAAGATTCAACAATTTGAATTCTGAATCTATTGTTGATACTCCTGTCTCTCATTCACCTTCAGTTTTTCAGCAACAATCTTCTGCTGCACCTGCTTCTCCCTCAAACTCATCTTTTGCTAGGTCACTTAATGTTCATCCAATGATTACTCGATCCAAGGGAATTGTTCAACCACGAATCAATCCCACACTTTTACTATCTAGCACTGAACCAAAGACAATGAAAGCTGCTCTCACTAACTCTAACTGGTTAAATGCTATGAAAGCAGAAATCAAAGCTCTACATGACAATTAAACATGGACTTTAGTTGAATTACCCTCTGGCAGAAAACCCATTGGTTGCAAATGGGTTTTCCAAATTAAGGAAAATCCTGATGGCTTTATCAACAAATATAAAGCCAGACTTGTTGCTAAAGGTTTTCATCAACAACCTGGCATTGATTTTTCATAAACATTTTCTCCAGTTGTTAAACCAGTCACAATTAGGACTGTTCTATCTCTGGCAGTTTCCTTTCGATGGCCTCTTCGACAGCTGGATATTAATAATGCATTCCTTAATGGAGTGCTTGAGGAGGACATTTATATGTCTCAGCCCCCGGGCTTTGTTAAATCTGGAAACAAAAATCTTGTTTGTAAATTGCAAAAAGCCCTTTATGGTCTAAAGCAAGCCCCTCGTGCTTGGTTTGAAAGATTGACCTCTGTTTTACTTAGGCTTGGTTTTACCAAAAGCAAATTTGATCCGAGTTTGTTTATTCTCTCTCACTCCACAGCCACTATCTATATGCTTGTCTATGTGGATGATATCATTCTTATAGGTACTTCATCTGTCTTGTTGCAAAAATTGGTTGATAAGCTTCATGCCAATTTTTCTCTCAAGGATCTTGGCTCCTTGGACTATTTTATGGGTATTGAAGTTAAAGCTACTTCTCAAGGCGGGCTGTTTTTATCTCAGGACAAGTATATTACTGACCTTCTCACTCAAGTTAAAATGGAGGATTGTAAAGGAATATCCACTCCTATGATTGGTGGTCAACAACTCACTAAGGATGGCACATTATTTGATGATCCAACCTTATACAGGTCCATTGTTGGTGCTCTGCAATATGCCACAATTACACGGCCAGAAATTGCTTTTAGTGTCAATAAAGTAAGCCAGTTTATGTGCTTACCAATGGAGGAGCATTGGAAAGTGGTTAAACGGATACTTAGATACCTCAAAGGCACTCTTGGTCATGGTCTGTTGTTCACACCTGCTACATCTACTAATCCCTTTAACCTTACTGCATTCACTGATGCTGACTGGGCAGCTGATCCTAATGATAGCAGATCTACCTCAGCTGCGTGCATTTATCTTGGTCCTAATTTGGTATCTTGGTGGTCCAAGAAGCAGTTGCTTGTTGCACGGTCAAGCACTGAAGCTGAATACAGAGCCTTGGCTCAAGCTGTTACTGAAGTATTATGGCTTCAATCCCTTCTAAAGGAATTGCAAGTCAAATTCAATACTCCCAAAGTACTTTGTGACAACCAAAGTACTGTTTCTTTGTCTCACAATCTTGTTCTACATTCAAGGTCTAAACATATGGAACTAGACATCTTTTTTGTTCGAGAGAAGGTGTTAAGCAAAGCTCTTATTGTCTCACACATACCTGCTCAGCATCAATATGCCGATGTTTTAACTAAAGCTCTGTCGCCCAGGAGGTTCCTATTTCTTCGGTCCAAGCTCAATGTGACTGACTCATTCACTATCTTTCATCCCCCTTGAGCTTGTGGGGGGTATATTAGAGAATAGAATAATAAACACCTTTATTAAGTGTATTGAAGTTAGTTAACTGATATAGTTAGTTAGAAGTTGGTTATGACTATATATATGCTTGTTGTAGTCTTTGAATATATCTTTCATTTTTCATCAATAATATACAATACTAAATTCTCTGAATCTCTCTCTCTCTCATATTCTCTAGCACAAACAGGTAATTTTAGTGCCTCCAACTCTCATAATTGCAACCTCAAATTTGTGTGTACCATGAATCATTGATTTAGGTGCTTATGATCACATGACCACCCTTTTTCCTTATTGAAAACTTAATCTCCTTGTTTCGAAAATAAAAAGACTAGAATTGCATATGGCAGTTTTTCAGCAATTGTAGGAGAAGGGAGTATTAAGTTATCCACATTGACTTAAAGAATGTGTTAATGTACCAAAACCTTCTTGTAACTTTCTCTCTGTTAGTAAAATTTGCAACGATTCTAATTGGAATGTGAAATTCTTTAAAACTCATTGTATTTTTCAAGACTAGACTTCGAGGAAGATGATTGGCAATGCTAAAATGATGGATGGTCTCTACTATTTTGAGGATGCTTTCAAGAATAAAGTAGCTCAAGGTCTTAGTGGTATTAGATTTCCCCTATAAGGGACCAAATAATACTATGGCACCCTAATTTTCAATATCTTAAGCATTTGTTTCCAAATTTATTCAAAAATGTTTATTGTTTTTCTTTTAAGATGAGAAAGTTGTGTTCTTGCTAAAAGTCATAGAACTTCTTACTCATCTCAACCTTATCATGCATTTAAAAACCTTTTCATTTAATCCATAATGATGTATGAGGTCAATTGAAAATTACAACCTAATTTGGGAAAAGGTGGTTCATAACCTTCATTGATGATTACACTCATATGTGTTGGATCTACCTTATGCATGAAAACTCTGATGTTCCTAATATATTTTTAAAAAAAATTCAAATGGTAGATACACAATTTGACACAAAAATATCCATTTTGAAAAGTGATAATGGCACTGAATATTTTAATAAGAATCTCAAAGAACTCTTTCAAAATAAAGGCATTCAACATCAATCGACATGCCCAAAAAATCCTCAACAAAATGACACTACTGAAAGAAAAAATAAACATCTTCTTGAAGTAGCCCGTGCCATCATGTTTGAGAGTAGGTTCCAAAGTATTTATGGGGGGATGTTGTCCTAACAACAGCCTATCTCAAATAAAATGCCCACTCGTGTTAAATTATCACATGCCTTTGGGCACTTTTAAGAACTTATTTCCATCATGTCAATTGTATGTTGATTTGCCTGTAAAAGTGTTTGGTTGCACTTTTTTTTTTGCATACACCTTTTACCTCTCGGTCTAAACTAGACCCAAGAGCGAAAAAATGCATTTTCAATAGTTATTTACCCACCCAAAAAGGTTATAGATGTTTTAATCCCATCACAAAGAAGCTTCATGTTAGCATGGATGTTACCTTCTTGGAACATCAAAATTTTCAACAAAAAAAAAAATCCCTTCCTTCAACCTTCAGGACAAGGTTACACTCATAGGAGGCGGTATTGTTAGAAACTCATTAGCATCTGGCCAAGTAAATGGGCCTAGGACTTGGAAGGTCTACACTTGAAGGAACAAATGCAAGGCTAGCAATGAATTAGGAAGGACACATGTCTAATTGTAATATTGGGTTGTTAAGATTTCTTGGATTGTGTGAAGGGACATGGGGAAAAATGGGTGATGGTTTGTTATAGAGGAGTGAGAGAAGATAGAGAAAACAATCTTTTTTGGGGGTTTTAGCATAGCTATGACTTAATGGGTAGGGGTTTTCCTTTAAGGAGTTTATACTTTGTGGATAGGGAATTACTTGTAATTCTGCTACTTTTTCCTTCTGAATAACACTACTCATATTTGGTTTCTCTTAGATGCCCTATCACATACGAGTTATTAAGCTTGAAATGTGGACAATGCATGGGTCCCCTAAAATTTGTTTTAATGGTGAACGATGAAGAATCAAAATTTCAACCATTGGATTGTAGAGACTTTGATATCATGTCAATGACTAACTCTCATAGTGGGGACCCACAAATGCTTTTGTATCTCTAACAATGGTATCAAAGCTTCTCTGACCAGTTGGTAATGAGTTTGATCCTTGACCCCCATCTTCATAAGTAAATCAAAACTTCTGCATGAGGGAAGTGGGCTTGTGTAGAGATTTCAAGCCCAAAGTCCTCTAGTGTGAAGGCCTAAATGGGGATGCTATAGATATAAAACCATTATTGAGCATCCACCTTATAACTGGGGCTATTGGGAGAGTTGATCTTTAACATAGATACATTTGACTGAGAACAAATAATGGTAGGCTCAATACTACATCATGTGCTACTTTGCTAGCCAAAATGTTTTTTCATTCAGTCACACTATGTTTAAAAGGAAAGAAACATATTTCCTTTGATTTAATATTCTTTGCCACTGTATTATGAGATTAGCTAAATCTAATATTTTGGCCAGTTCTTTTCTCAGACTGTATTTATGGGTTCCTACTTGGTAGCTGATTCAGTGACACACGATAGTCCTGTGCACGCTGAGTTTCCTTAGCATGGCCCTGGGCAACCTATTACATCTCAGATTGATCTCACCACTTCAATACTCTGCCTCATTCCATGTACTAAAAACATTGGCGTTGCCCACTAGAGTTCTATACAATGGGCAAGCCATCCCAAGCCTATATCCACTTGCCATTCGCCCTGTCCTCCAAAGACATCACACTTCTACAAAACAGCATGCAGATAGAAGCACAGACTTACAGGCATATCTGTTTGTGCACAAATCTTGAAGCAATATAGCAAAACAGAATAAAACTCTGCCAATAGAAAAACATTTCACGAATTCACAAGAAAAACATAAGTTGATTATTAATAAATAAATACCTGTCTAAAAATGGCATAAGTATATAGTCATGAACCAGAAAGTCCATTGCCCAAGGTACAATAATCAACACTGCCAAAAATTTAGCCTGTAATAACAATTTTGGTTCATGAAATTGAGTTACTGAATAAAGAATATTTAAGCGAGCACCAGCACATCATTCACTTGGTATGATAATATTAGTATGCTGGATGATGTCTTAAAAAAATCAACTGAACACTTGACGTCCATGATTTGAATGCTTCCGAAAAGAATAAGTTCAAAATGAAGATCAAATAGTTCTATTGGGACAATTAAGTTTCTCCATCTAACACATAGAACATACACATACACGCAATGTATGACTTCAAGCCCTGGGGATATAATGGTGAGTATCAACAAATTTATAGCAAGTCTATACATTCAGAGTTGGTGAATATGTCATTCCAACTCCCGTTGTAGCCGCTGGCTTATTATTCCTGCTTTCCCCCACCCTTCTTATACAAGGGTAAAGGCTAAGCTATTAGCTAATGAGGGTTTTGCCTGAGAAGAAATTTTATCACATAAAAGACAAGCATTTGATGAAAAGAAGCAAATGCACTAACCGAATTTGATGAGGCATACTGGAAAACACGGTCTTCATAAAGCATGTCATCATCTTCCCCTCCAATTCCAAAAATCAAATACCTAGCGAACTCAACCAGCCCCTTTTCCGTATGAACATCACCGGAATCAGCTCGCACATTATCCCTATAATCATTCATCCCCTGCTCCCAGTCCCAGTCTTGACTCCAAGAAGAAGTGTTATCTTCATCCAAAAGCCAATCTTCCCATTTCTTGTACTCCTCGTTCCTCCTATCTTCTTGGGCTTCTCTCAACTCCACAATTGCTTCAGCTCTCTGCTTCCATGCCTCGAACTTCTCGCCTTCAGATAACTCTTCTGTGCTCTCACCCTCGCCCTCAGCCTCAGCTTCAGCCTCTACCATATCATCGTCTCTCAAACCAAGCCAGTTCCCATCATCTTCGAAAAAGAATTTCTGCCACCAACTGCTTTTCCTTGAATGCCCACTATGCTTTTCCGCTTTCGAAATGAATCCATTAAGTCGCCTCGTTTTGCTGCCCAACTGAATCACAAAGTTCGATGAACCATGCGAGACGAAAGAGTTCAAAAGCAGTTTCTGGTTGAACAAGATTATGTTGTCGCATGAAACAATTGAAGAGCTCATCAAGAACATGAAACATTTTTCAGTTTCCCAAGTGAATGCACATTCTGGTTCTGAACAGTCCCAGCCTCTTCAATTCATATTAATATTATCCTCATGTCACGGCTTATTGCCACTTTTATTTTATACGTCCGTGTCCGTACAAAAAAGAGCATCACCATAGCACAGTCATAGGCATGGCTATTGTTCCGCCACGTTATAAATGGTCTCATCTCTCGCTTTTTGAATTCTCTATTTACATATTTTAGAGTTAAATATATTTTAATTGAATAAAAAAATTTATCTCTCAAATTTAAAATTATTATTTTTAATTTTTTTAATTTTAAAATTTTATTTTATTTTTTAAAATCATCACTGATTAAAACAATTATTTCGTATTAATTAAATTTAATATAATATTTTATTAATTGGAATATCAAAAGGTAAATTTTATATAATAATATTTAAAAGAGTCACTAACAAAATTTTGGTATAACAATTAAAACGATTTATTAGAATTATGAGATTAAAAAGATCGGTATAAAATTTGATACGAGGAGGGATTTACTTATCTCAAGAGAGTAAATTTACTTGTTCTTATTATTTAATAATTTATGTTCTACATCAAATTTTAATTATGCAATTATTAAATTAAAAGTTTTTAATACATAAATAAATTTATTCTTAAATAAAGTAAGTTTAAGTAAACTTACTATTAGAGTGAGTGAAACTCTCCTCTATAAATAAATAAAGGTCAAAGTACATTTTTAAGTTCCCATATTTTCACAATTTTACCTTTTAGGATTTATAGTTTAAAATATTTTTTTAATTCCTATACTTTAAAAAAAAAATTAGTCTTTATTGTTAATTTTTTTTATAATGTCATTTTTGTATGAGTGATGTGAACTTATTAGATTCACAAGGTAATGATGTATTTTATTTTGTAAACAATGATATGTAACTTAATGGTATACTATGCAATCATTAGCAATTTCACCGTTCATCATATTCAATCATGATAAATATTAACTATTCACAAAATCAAACAATCCTTCATATTTTTTCCTCCCAAACTATTAAGTTACATATTATCATTAAAAAAAACTTAAATACATCATCATTATATAAATTTAATAAACTCAAATTACTCAAATGTTACAAATAAATTAACGAAAGAATTAGAAAGAAATAAAAAAAATGTAAGTAATAAAGACTAAAAAAAACTTATTTTAAACTATAAGAAAAAAAGTAAAATTAATAAAACTGTTAGAATAAAAAAGAATCATAAATAAAATCACTTTTTAAGTACAAAAATATTCATACGAGTTGAAAAAGTAAATTACTCTTACTTATTCAATGTTTTTATAATTACGAGTATAACATATAAATAATTTGGAGTATATATGGATGTGTCAAATGTACAAAAACAAAAAATTTACTATTCTTTTATACAATTTTTTAAATGAAAAACCAAAGTAAAAATGGGCATAAATAAATTTTAATATTTATAATAATATATAAAAATGATATATTTTTTTTTTACATATTTAAAATTGTACCTGTCTGAAGGGCACACTAGTAATTTTCTTGTACTCTGAAGGCCGAATGAGAGCTCCAAACGAATATTCCGACGAGGGGGTGGGTACCTGCAAAAAGCACTCTGACGCTCAAGTCAGAACAAGCACAAATATCGATAGTAATTAATAAATAGTGACGTTACCTCGAGATATGAACTATTTATAGTTACATCAATGGGCCCTGCCCTCCATGGAGCCTGGGGTAGGGTTACTTGATTAGGTAATACGCCCTTAACTGGTTTATACGCACAATTAACCCCTAATCATTATTTAGTGATGGCTACCGGTCTCCTGGATTGCTTCACTCCAGTTCCTTCGGCCATTAGCAATGTCGATCGGGTGTCGGTGACTAGATGCAACATGATAGGTCGGTCGGATAGGGTATTTCCTAGCTTTTATTCAGGCCGATCAGATGTAAGTGGCCGATGTGTGTTCATTAGGACGACCCAGGGATGGCCGGTTTGGTTACTTCGTATTGAAGGGCATGACCGAATGGTACTACTCGTACACTTGCCCCCCCCCCCCCCCGCCTTAGAGAGAGAGAAAATTGTCTTCAAGGGTGAGAACAACGTTGGACGCGCATGTCGTTCATAACAGTCAAGTCGGTTGACATTCCGAATGGCTGAGGTGAAAGGTCGCACGATCTGTGCAGTTGGATCTCGGAGATCTAAGGGCTGAGATTTCTTCATTTGAATTTTCCCGCCAATATTTTGGACTATAAATAGGTGATGGTGTTAGTGTTCCCCACACCTTTTCTTAGCGACCGAGCGAGTGCGAGCAGACGATTGGATCTGAAGCCGATCAAGCATTGTGAGCGACCGATCGCGTGTTATTCGCAGCCTAGCCTTTACCATGGTACGTGTAACATGTCTACCTCATCCAAGCGCTCTTCGGCCAATACATTCCGAACAGGGTCATACGTGCGGGGTTCATCATCCATTGAATTGAGTAGTTCTGGCGTAGAGGAGTTTCCAAGGCAACGACCAACTAAGAGCGAAAGTGGCTCTGCTGAGACATCCACTAGCGGGAGTCCGGTGATTCAAAAGCCGAAAAGGGTCTCTACTCGGCAGAGGTATGGTCCGTCTGAGGTTCCTAACTTTGAATGGGTGAACGGTGAGGTGACCTCTTATTACTCATGCTACCGAGACGTGTCCATGATTACCAATCTATTGGAATACATCGATTGTCTCAGGTTTGATGCTTCCGAAGAACCTTATCTGATAAGGGTTCAGTCCTGCCGAAACAACGCGTTTCTGAATCCCGACATGGTTTGTTTGGGTAAGCATACCGAGAAGATGGATTCCTTTTATGTTTATGACTGCCTATTCCGAGATCTGAAGGTAAAGCTACCTATTAACAAGTTTATAATGGGGTGTTGTAGGTGTTGAATGTGGCTCCGACCTAGATGCATCCGAACAGCTGGGCTCAAATGCAAGCTTTCCACAATCTATGTCAATGTCTCAGCATCAAGCCTTCACCTATGTTATTTTTGCATTTTTACTCCTCAAGGCCGTCCGACTTGGCGAAATGGTTGTCCTTGAGCCGTGTCAGGGATCGGCAATTATTGGATAGTTTCACCTCATCCTATAAAAATTTAAGGCGGGATTCTTTCGAGTTACCATCCGACCGAACGGGTGTCGCTTTTTTTTGGTGAAGATGACCAAAGTTTGTTCCCGTTCTACTGGATGCATGCTCCCCGTCCGTATGACATCGTGTCGAAGGACCTTCTCACGGCCGAAAAGCGAAAGGATTTGAAGTTGTTACTTAGCCTACCTCGGCGCTTGCCGACCAGGGCGCTTATTAACTTGGTTGAATCTCCTAAGTGGGAGAATGACCTGATAGGTGTGTCGTCTGTCCTATTTCAGAAATGTACTAAATTCATATTGATGCTAACTGTTTGTTTTTGCAGGAATTATGGTGACAAAGGGTCCCAATGAGCTTAGCATTTAGAATTTTCTAGCCGCTCGGATGCAATAGGCCAAGCAAATTATGCCGAAGCACCTCCCTCTCCCGATAGAAATCATAAGAAGACGAAAGGGAAGGAGTCGTTCGGGAGGGTCAAAAATCGAAGAAGTTAAAGTAGCCTACCGTGTCCGAGGCGACGAATTGAAACACTTCGATCGTTGTGCCCCCCAGCCTGATGTCTCGATCTTTTCTGAACGAGGATGTCTCATCTGACAGTTTGATCCGTCTGGATGCTTTATCGGATCCATGTAGGGAGTTTTTGGATCGGATGGACACCAAATCCAAATGGAAGTACTTCTATGAAGTACAAGCCCGATCACTTTTGCTATGCCACCACCTCACAATGGAACCAGTTGGCGAGCTGATGCAGTTGAAGCACAAGTTGGAACAGGCCGACAAGGCCTCTGCCGAAGCCTTATCGGCCACCGAGGGCTTGGTGGCGAAAAACAAAGAGCTTGCACTTGAGTTGAATCGACTGAGGCATGAGAATGATAACGTCCGACTAGAACTTCAAAAGGCGTCAAATGAAGGGCAAGCTCATCTGGAGAAGGCCGAACGGGTTAAGGCTAAGTTGGCCAACTTTAAAGAGATGGCCAAAGACCGTATCGTGGCACAACACGAAGCGAGATTCCTTTAAGCCGTTCGGCAAGCGAGGGCACTTTGTCATCTTCTAGAAAACTTTCAGTTTGACATGGGTCGTGACTTTTACCAAGGCACCTTCATGTCATTCGGTCAGATGCCAGAGGGGGCCGAGCCGGATGTCGAAGCACCTGCACCCACCACATCCAATCAGGCACTGAACGAGGACACTACCAGGGACCCAATGGATGAAGGCAGAGTCGATGATGAGGAGGAAGAGACTCAAAACCCCGAGAACTAGGCATTTGTAAGCTTGGCCGATAGTGCCTGGATGATAGACTATGGCCAAGGCCAAGGAATCCAAGAGGTGATACACTGAAGGAACCAAGAGGAATGGGATGATGGACCATGGGCCAAGGGCCCAATTACTAGAGCTATGGCCACTTGGAAGACCAGTGGATACCTTGAAGATCAGTTGGCTTTCTAAAGTCCAAGGTACTCTTTAATTTGGACCACTCTATCATGAAGAGAAGGCATAGTTCTAGTTGTAAATATCTTGTACATAGTTCTCTTGTATAGGCTTATTTTTGCCTTTGTATTTGTGAGGCACTTTAGTTTCTTTTATTAGTCATTGTATATTAATTCTAGGGTGGGTTACTTGGAGAGTTTGACTCCATTTAACCTCTTTTGTTGATACACTCATTTTCTATTTTTTCAGTAGAGAAAGAGGGGTGACATTTAGCAATGCTTGAGGGTGTGACTAGTAATTGGGCCAGAATTGGGCCAAGGCAAAATTTTACATATTGGACTCATTTTGCTCCTAATTTTTCATAGATTTGATTTAGCTAGGTTTCATCATCATTGGATGAACCTAACTAAACCAAATCAAACATTTTTGAAATTAATTCAAGGAGCCAAAAGAGACCAAATCCGCCCACCTTGCCTAGTCTCCTTTCTTTGACCGAATTGCTTCTCTAACCTTCATGGAGATGAGATTCTTGTGATACAAGCTTCTCCTTAGCTTGCTTCCCAAGCAAGCTAAGTGAGAAGCTTGCTCCACAAGTTTCTAAACTCGCCTAGAAGGTCAACTAACCTTACCATGGTTCCTAGTGAACCATGGTTAAGGTTAGCTTGCTCCTTAAGCTACCTACCTCTATATATTTGTAATTTCTACTCTTGTAATCACTTTTGAACAAATTTGAGAAATAGAATTCAGAATTCTCTCATTTCAAGAGTCTAATTTCGTGGAGAATCTCCTTCTCCTAGAAGCTTCACAAAGGAACTTCTCCTTTGTGCTTAGTTCCTCAAGTTTCTCTCCTTCTAGAGAAATCGAACCACCTTGGGAAGTATCTTCAAGCTTTTAAAGCTTGAACTCATCCAAATCTTCCATTAACGTGAAGAACCTCAAGAGAAGAAGGGACTTAGCATGGTTTAACTTGAAGAACATCAATCCTCTCCAATTAGTTCCATCACTGTAGTACTTAGTTTTTTGTTGTCATTCTATAGTTTGGCTGATAGAAGTCGTTTGATTAGTGAATGTATCTTTGGGCCGATAACGCCCTCTCATTTATTCAGTGGAAATGCAAAGTCTTTTGCTAAAAAATTTGTAGTATTGATGTCACATGATGAACGTTGAGGTACTTGTTAGAATTTGCTAATTGAATTTGTTCACGAACCGTGTGAACGTCGACTGATTAGCAAGAACGAATGTACAAGATTTTGGAAAGTCACACCCTTGGCCGAGCGAGTGACTCGAGAGGGAAGCCTTTGTTGCAAAAATCCGAAGGCACGTCCTTGGCCGAGCGAGTGACTCGGGAGCGAAGCCTTTTTGCAAAAATCCGAAGGCACGTCCTTGGCTGAGCGAGTAACTCGGGAGGGAAGCCTTTTAGCAAAAATTCGAAGACACGTCCTTGTCCGAGTGAGTGACTTAGGAGGGAAGCCTTTTTGCAAAAATCCGAAGGCACGTCCTTGGCCGAGCGACTGACTCGAGAGGGAAGCCTTTGTTGCAAAAATTCAAAGGCACGTCCTTGGCCGAGTGAGTGACTCGAGAGGGAAGCCTTTTTGCAAAAATCTGAAGGCACTTCCTTGGCCGAGCGGGTCACTCGGGAGGTAAGCCTTTTCACAAAAATTTGAAGGCACGTCCTTGGTCGAGCGGGTCACTTGGGAGGGAAGCCTTTTCACAAAAATCCAAAGGCATGTCCTTGGCTGAGCAAGTGACTCAAGAGGGAAGCCTTTTTGCAAAAATCCGAAGGCACGTCCTTAGTCAAGCGAGTGACTCGGGAGGGAAGCATTTTTTGCAGAAATCCGAAGGCACGTCCTTGGTCGAGCGAGTGACTCGGGAGGGAAGCCATTTTGGGGAAAATCCGAAGGCACGTCATTGGTCGAGCGGGTCACTCGAGAGGGAAGCCTTTTTGCAAAAATTTGAAGGCACGTCCTTGGTTGAGCGAGTGGCTCGGGGGGAAAGCCTTTTTTTGCAAAAATCCAAAGGCACGTCCTTTGCCGAGCAAGTGACTTGGGAGGGAAGCCTTTGTTGCAAAAATCTGAAGGCACGTCCTTGGCCTAGCGAGTGACTCGGGAGGAAAGCCTTTTTGCAAAAATTCGAAGGCACGTCCTTGGCCGAGCGAGTGACTCGGGGGGGAAGCCATTTTGTAAAAATTCGAAGGCACATCCTTGGCTGAGCGAGTGACTCGGGAGGAAGCCATTTTTGCAAAAAAATCGAAGGCACGTCCTTGGCCGAGCAAGTCACTCGGGAGCGAAGCCTTTTTGCAAAAATCCGAAGGCACGTCCTTGGCCGAGCGAGTGACTCGGGGGGGAGCTTTTTTTGCAAAAATTCGAAGGCACGTCCTTGGCCAAGCGAGTGACTCGAAAGGGAAGCCTTTGTTGCAAAAATTTGAAGGCACGTCCTTGGTCGAGCGGGTCACTTAGGAGGGAAGCCTTTTCGCAAAAATCCGAAGGCACGTCGTTGGCCGAGCGAGTGACTCAGGAGGGAAACCTTTTTTGCAGAAATTCGAAGGCACGTCCTTGGCCGAGTGGGTCACTCGAGAAGGAAGCCATTTTTGGGAAAATTCGAAGGCACGTCTTTGGCCGAGCGAGTGACTCGGGAGGGAAGCCTTGTTAGCAAATTCCGAAGGCACGTCCTTGGCCAAGTGGATTGCTCGGGAGGGAAGCCTTGTACACAAAGAGTAAGGAAGAAAGTGCTAGATGAGATTGAATTTGAACTTTATTAATTGGTGCCTGGAAACCCCTTTTCACATTTTTATAAGGGGAGAAAAGACCGATCAAGGAAAAGAGTGCACTCTGTCTACATGAATCAATATTTTAATTTACATGAAAAATTTTCAACTATAATAGGTCTTCAAGTGAGTAGAGTTCCAAGTTTTTGGGATGATCTTGCCTGAAAGCTCTTCAAGCTTGTAAGCTTCGTTGTGGAGGTTGTGTCGGATCCTGAATAGGTCATCCTAATTGGCTGCTAACTTGCCCTCTCGCGAGTTTCTCCTTGTCGATCCTTGTAATCTCCAAACTAGGTCTCCTTCGTTGAACTCCCTCTGTGTGAGTGTTGAATTAAACCGTCGAGTCATTCGTTGTTTGCAAGCTTCCGAAACAATCTGGGCTTTGTCGCGAACCTTGTCGATCATATCGATTTCGGTTCGGAGGGATGTATCATTGGAGTTTTCATCAAAATGAAGCCGCCAGAAGAAGGGTTCTCTGACTTCGACGGGGATCATGGCATCGATGGCATATGTTAACTGGAAGGGAGTCTCCCTGGTTGTGGATTGAGGAGTGCACCGATAGGCCCATAGTACTTCCAGTAGTTCTTCGACCCAAGTGCCCTTAGCGTTGCCCAAACATTTTTTTAATTCCGTGAGGATCACTTTATTTGCAGCCTCAGCCTGTCTGTTTGATTGCGGATGTTCGACCGATGTGAATCGGTGCCGAATGCCCAAGTCTTGTATAAACTTGTTTAATTTTTGGTCTTTGAATTGAAGCCTGTTATCCGTTATGATGGCATATGGGATCTCGAAGTGTGTGATGATATTTTTATAGAGGAACATTTGAACCATGCTTGCTGTGATTGTAGCTAATGGTTCATCTTCAATCTATTTTGTAAAGTAGTCAATGGCAACCAACAAGAATTTGCATTGGCCTTTGGCAAGGGGAAAAGGGCCAAGTATGTCCATCCCCCATAACGTGAAAGGCCATGGTGAACTGATGTTGTGTAGTTCCTCGGCCGATGCGTGAATGAGGTTGCCATGCTTTTGACATTGGGGACATCTCTTGACAAATTGCGTGTAATCGCTCTTTAAAGTTAGCCAATAGTACCCCGCCCTTAGTACTTTAGCTGCTAAGGTTCTTCCTCCCGAGTGAGATTCGCAAATGCCTTCATGGACTTCTCTCAACACGTAATCGGCTTGCTCTGGGTCGATGCACTTAAGTAACGGTGTCGAGAAGCCTCTCCGATATAGCTCTCCACCCACGACCGAGTACCTGGCGGCTTGGGTGTGCAATTTCTTAGCGGTCGAAGCATCCGCTGGTTCCTTCCCAAGTAAAATAAAATCGAGCAACTCCTTTATCCAAGTTGCTCTTGATTCGTCCACTTCCATGCATTCGTAAAAGTCAACACTTGGGTTAGACAATTCTAGGTGGAGAGTGGTTCGAAGTTGCCCAGGTTTGCGGCTACTTCTAGCCAACCGAGCTAGCTGATTAGCCCTCTCAATATTCTCTCTAGGTGTGTGTTTGACTTGTACTTCGTCAAAATTGTGGCACATGCCCCAAAAAAGGTGATAGTACCTCATCAGATTAGTGTCTTTGACTTGAAAGTGGTTGTTGACCTGTTCAGCGACTATCTAGGAGTCTGTCCAATAAATCAATCTTTTGACCCCGACCTCTTATGCCAATCTAAGACCTACTAACAGCGCCTCATACTTGGCTTGGTTGTTTGACGCCTTGAAAGCAAAGTGTAGAGATTGTTCGAGTGCCAAACCTGTGGGTCCTTCAAGAATTATTCCAGCCCCGCTACCTCGATTATTAGAGGAGCCATCTACATGCATCACCCACTGATCGCTCTCAAAGTGCCCTTTCGGCTGAAGTTCATTTACGAAATCGACCAAGCACTGTGATTTGATCGGGCCCCTTGGTTTAAATGTAATGTCAAACTCTGATAACTTAATTGACCAAGCCATCATTCGTCCCGCTAACTCAGGTTTCCTCAAAACCTTGGCAATCAGACAATCGATGCACACTATAACCCAGTGGCTTTGGAAATATTGTTGGAGTTGCTGAGCTGTGTGGACGAGTCCGAGCGCAACCTTTTCTAGTAGCTGATATCTTCCTTCTGATTCTTGGAGTAGGCAGTTGATGAAATAGATAGGTGTCTGTGTCTCTCTTTCTTGTACCAATACTGCACTGATTGCTTCATTCGATACACATAAGTATACGATCAAGTCTAGTTGGGGATCGGGCTTGGAGAGGACTGATGGAGTACCGAGTTTCTGTTTTAATGCCACAAAAGTCGTTTCACAATTGTCAGGCCAATCGAACTTGTTGACCTTTTTCAGCAACCTCATGATCGGCTTTGCTGTTTCGGCCAAGCATGGGAGGAATCTTGACAAGGCGGTAAGTCGGCCAGCAAGTCGCTATACCTCTTTTATATTTTATGGGCTTCTCATCTCGACTACTTCCCGACATTTGTCTAGATTAGCTTCAATGCCTCTCGCCAAAAGCATAAAACCCAAGAATTTGCCACCAACTATCCCGAAGATGCATTTTTCAGGGTTAAGCCTCATGTCATGTTTCCGGAGCTGTTGGAACTCCTCTGCTAAGCCGGCAACATGTTTGTCAAGGTTACCCGACTTAACAACCATGTCGTCTACATATACTTCCATGTTCTTACCGAGCTGGTGTCAAAAGATTTTGTCCATGAGCCTTTGATAGGTGGCCCCCGCATTCTTCAAGCCGAATGGCATCACTCGATAACAATAGTTGGCCGAATCAGTGATAAAGGCGGTTTTTTCCTCGTCTCGGGGGTGCATCCGAATTTGATTGTATCTGGAATAGGCATCCAAAAAGGTCAAGACGTTGTGCCCCGATGCCCCGTCAACCAATCGGTCGATATTCGATAATGGGTAAGCATCCTTCGGGCACGCCTTGTTAAGGCTAGTATAGTCGGTGCACATTCTCCATTTTCTGTTTGAGTTTTTGACCATGACCACATTCGCCAGCCATGTTGTGTATTGCACCTCCCGAATGAAGTGAACGCCGAGTAACTTGGTGACTTCCTCTTCAACCGCTAACTTTCTTTCAATCCTCATTTTCCTTTTTTGTTAGGCTATTGGTTTGGCCTCCCGACAGACCGACAACTTGTGGCACATGAAATTTGGATCGATTCCCGGCATATCCAAAGGGGCCCATGCGAAGAGGTCTTTATTTTTCATAATTACCGCACTTAGTATTGCCCGATCGGGCTCCGATAATTCGATCCCCATGTATGTAATTTGTGACTTTTGATCGCCGATTTGCAAAGCCATCTTGTCCTCTATTGGTTCCACTCGTTCATCGTCATTTAACCTTGGGTCAAGATCCCACGGAGAAGGAAGGGATTTCGAGGGTAGAGGAGTTACACCATTCACTCTTCTTGACCTTGGCGCTTCAGCCAAACGGGTGATTCTTAAGCTGGCAAAATAGCATTCTTGGGCTGCTTTTTGGTCAGCATGTATTGTGAGAATGTTTCCTCTATCACTCGGGAATTTCATGGCGAGGTGCGGTGTCGAGACGATTGCCCCCAGAGCGTTCAATGAGGGCTGACCAAGTAGTATATTGTATGAGGTGTTGGCGTACACCACAATGTACTTCACTTGGACATCTCTGTATTCTTTCTCATCGAAACAAAATTGAGTAAAAAGTTTGATGTATCCCTTGGTGTTGACCCTCTCTCCGTCAAAGCCAACAAGTGGCTCGTTGTAAGGAATTAGTTCTTCCTCAGGGATGCCGAGTTGTTTGAATGTGTTCCAGTATAGGATGTCAATCGAACTGCCCTGATCTACCAACGTCTTTTTAACAATGCAATTGCGTATTTCTACGCTGATTACCATCGGGTCGTCTTGAATAGGGTCGAGCCTCGGAAATCATCTTCTGTGAAGGTTATAGCTAGCAACCTTCTTGAAGGTCTTTTCTCAACTTCCTGCACTGCCCGAACCGCACGCAAATGTCTCTTTTGGGATGATGAGGTTGTGCCTCCTCCAGCAAACCCTCCTGCAATCGTGTTAATAACGCGCCTGTGCGATGTGTGGGGTTCTTCTTTCTTTTCTCTTGACCGGCTACGCTCACGAAGATGTCTTTCCGAACGCTTGCTTTCGTGTTGGTCACGGTACCGAGGCTGGTACCTTGACCGAGGACGAGTTGAGGTTGGCTGTTCGACGAAATTTTAGAGTTGCCCTTGCTTGATTAAGTCTTCAATCTTATCTTTTAGGGATGCGCATTCTTTAGTGGAGTGACCCCGATTGCGATGGTATCGGCAAGATTTGTTTGTGTCAACGCGTGGGGGTGTTGAGGCTCTCTTCGGAACGAACAACACTTCCGATGCAAGGGCCTGTTCGAGCACCGCTGCCCAACTTGCGTTCAGAGGAGTATATTGAGAATACTTCGGACGACGTATAGGTCACTCTCGAAGTGTTATTTCCTTGTTACGACCCCTAAATGGTTGCTCCATCGTCTTCTCATTCTTTCCCATGGTTTCAGCTCGGGCTTGGTTGCGGAAGTCAGCTAATTCTTCCATCTGCATGTACTTATCGACTTGTCTTCGCAGGTCATTCATGTCTATGGGGGGTTTCTTGCAAATGCTATTGACGAACGACCCCGGTTTCAAAGCCGTTGTGAGGTGGTGGAGTGTCACAGCTGGGTTAAGATCCATAATTTCTAATGCAGTTTTATTGAACCAATCCATAAAAGCCCGAAGTGACTCCTTCTTGTCTTGCCGAAGACTGACTAGTGACAAGGATGTTAGATTGTGTGGACGACTTGTTGCGAATTGGATAGTGAACTAAGAGGACAGAGTGTAGAAGGAATAGATAGAGTTGGGAGGAAACCGAGTGAACCAACTCAAGGCCCTGCCCTTGAGAGATGTTGGAAAAATTCAACACAAAGCGGCGTCATCCATGGTGCTCAACGTTACCTACGTAAGAAAAATGTCAAGATTCTCATCAAGGTCCGTCGTGCCGTCATACTTATCGATTGACAAGGATTTCCAATTATCCAGCAAAGGTAATTGCATAATAGATGGGGTAAAGGGGTGTCGGTGTGATCCAATCGGTGCTAGGTCCGTGGATCGGCCGACTGTGGGTATAGCCGATTGGAACTTTTCTGGTGCAGTGGCTGAAGCACGAGGGACCAAAGTGTGGATCTCGTGGGACTGGAAAGATCCTTGGGTTTGAGTAGGGGTTGGCTGAGTAGGCTTCCATGAAGGATCTTGATTTTTTAGTGCAGCATTTTCTGCTTTCAAGGCTGAAAGTTCCCTTGCATCTTTCTCTTGTTGTTGCCTCATCGCAGCCATTTCTTCTTTCAGCTGACGAACGGTTTCGGAGAGGTCCGTTTCGTCGACAACCTCCACATGGTCCTCTTCTCCATCAGATCGATGGCCCTCCATGTTCGTCTTCCTCGTTTTTGCCATTGCTCAGCTTGCTCTTTTAATCTTCACAAAACTCTTGGTTCGGCCCCACGGTGGGTGCCAAAATGTACCTGTCTGAAGGGCACACTAGAAATCTTCTCGTACTCTAAAAGCCGAACGAGAGCTCCAAACGAATATTTCGGCGAGGGGGAGGGTACTTGCACATGGCACTCCGACGCTCAAGTCAGGACAAGCACAAATATCGATAGTAATTAATGAACAGTGACGTTACCTCGAGATGTGAACTATTTATAGTGACATCAATGGGCCCTACCCTCCATGGGCCCTGGGGTAGGGTTACTTGATTAGGTAATACGCCCTTAACTGGTTTATACGCACAATTAACCCCTAATCATTGTTTAGTGATGGCTACCGGTCTCCTGGATTGCTTCACTCCAGTTCCTTCGACCATTAGCAATGCCGATTAGGTGTCGACGACCAGATGCAACATGATAAGCTGATCGGATAGGGTCTTTCCTAGCTTCCATTCAGGCCAATCGGATGTAAGTGGTCGATGTGCGTTCATTAAGACGACCCAGGGATGGCCGGTTTGGTTACTTCGTATTGAAGGGCATGACCGAATGGTACTACCCGTACAAAAATATTTGTATATTTTATTTATTTTGGTAATCGCATACTATCTTATTTTAGTAGGACAATTCAATAATTTTATTTTATTAATTCAAATAAAAATTAATTACTCAACTTTTTTTTCTTTAATAAAATGCAATTTCATTGTAATTTTGTAACTAAACATTCATGAAACACAAAATATTTACTATATTTTACTAGTGTGTATAATGTGTTTTCCACTATTATAGAACTGATATTTTAATTTATATATTTCACATATTAAATACTTATTATATATCTTTAACAATAGATAAAGTTGATATCATGTCTACATTTGATTAATCCTTTTTTATTATCAAGGGCCAAAATAGTAATTTTATTATTGTTATAATGCAAGTGTCACAAATTTTTTCCATAAAACCACTACTACTAGATTCTATTAACTATCATTAAACCACAACTACTAGATTCTATTAACTGTTATACAACCACTGTTTTTTACTTATGATTGTTCTAACAATGGATTGGGTTCTTATCAATGGATTATATACATGTTTGTGGCAATTTATATATATATATATATATATATATATATATATATATATATATATATATATATATATATATATATATATAACATTAGATAAAAGGATATAAAGAATAATAATGGTCATTTGATCTCGATTTTTATTATGATTATTTTATCCTCAATGTAGATGCCTTTTTAATAATTATTTTATTTTTTTTCTACTATTTTCGGTTCCTTTTTCTCCTACATCTGCTTACACTTTTTTACTAAAATAATAATTATATCACGTATCACCACTAGATAATGAAAGCAAAATTCCTTGGGTTATTAATTAGTTTTTTTTACTAAAATATTGTTTTTAATTAAAGGAACGTGATTTCTTATTTCTCAAAGTGATAGTTGAGGTATCGACGAAGGAAACGTGGATTAGATATGAGTGCATGTCATTGCTCTGAAACATATTTAAAGGTGATTAGTATTAAATATATATATATATATATATATATATATATATATATATATATATATATTTATATATATATATATATTAATGTTCACATATATAATGTAATATATTAAAAAAATTAATTATTAATAAAATAAAATTTTTATGATACATGTTTATTTTTTGTACTTTTTATTTATTGTATACGTGGATTAAAAAAATCAAAATAGTAAGATTGTATATGTTGATTAAAAAATTAAAATAGGAAATATCAAAATATTTATGTTTTACTTGAGTTTTTACTCAAATAATATATTTTTAAAATAAATTTACTCAAATAGCACCTGTGCAAATTTATTTTCCCAACTAGCACCATTTACTGTTTACATATTTTTTATTTTTATTTTTCATTTTAGGTTCAGGTAATTTGAGAATTTTGCAACTGGAACGGCTCGTTCTGCAACCAGAACGGCCTGTTCTGCATGCATTCTCGTCGTGTTTTTTTTTGCAACTGGAACGGCCCATTCTTAAATCAGAACGGGTCGTTCTAGAGTTGAGTTTTTTCACATAACCTCAATGTTGGAACAACCCGTTCTAACTAGGGATTTTAGCCCTTTTTAGTATAGTTTGGAACGGGCCGTTAAGGTATTTCCTTTAAATCTAGCTTCAAACTTAACATTGCAGCAAACACAATTTACCCTTTCAACACAAATACAACGTAGTCTCAAAGAGTAACATCAAGTAATTAAATTTATTGAATATTAACATTATAAATATAACTAAATAAATTTACTAAAACTCATTACAACAATAAAATCAATGGTGTGACAATAGGAATAATTTTTTACACGATTATGTTGTTCTTTAATATCCATCTCTATTCTAATCTTGCTGGACTTTGACCGACCCTTGGAAGTCCTCTTGAATTCTAGATTTGGCCACATAGTTGAACCAGTGTAAGTAGGCCAATAATCTTTATGTCGAAGCTCTCCAAACTGTCCTTCGTATACTTTTGCAACTGGTTGTAAGGTATATATGGGAGATATGTAAGTTTGATAGTTGTGACGTGCATGTAAGAATGAAACGAGTATATGCGAGTAAGGGATATGAACTTTCTGGAACTTGCCACAATCACACCACATTTCATCTAGCCTTACTGTAAATCTCCTAGCGGGTCAAACTTCTCTCGAATGTTGCGTTTCTTCCACTAGAAATCTAGTGCTTGATCTGTCAAAGGTGATAACTCTATGAGTATTTGCCTTGGACTATGCATCTTGAATAGTTTTACTTGCAATTTTCAAGTAGACATGTCCAGCATTAATCATTGCATCCACTTCCCTGCCTCTTTGAACGAAAAACTTGTTGCAACGAGTATATGTGGCCATTACCATGGAACAAATTGGCAGATTTCGTGTTTTCTTCAATACAGAATTAATAGACTCAGTTAGGTTTGTTGTCATGTGTCCCCAACATCGTCCATTATCCCATGCTAGTGTCCATTTTTCCCTAGGAATGTTGTCTAACCATTGGGCTGCTTCAGCATTAATATCTCTTACTATGTTGTAATAGTAAAAGAATCTAGGTTCAGTCATCCATAAGCTAAAAATATAATAATTAAATAATGAAAACTAATTATTAAATGTTTTAAAAAAAGTAATGATAAAATCACCCATGTTGACGACATCCTTCTTCAGTGCTACATTTTTGAATCGTCGCATGAAGTTTTGTGCAATGTGTCGAATACAATAGACATGGACAAAATTTTTTTCTGTCCAACCACTTCCATTTCTTGAGTATGCACTTCGAATAGCCTTATGACGGTCAGAAATTAGGCACAACCAGTCTTGCGGTGTTACATACCGCCTTAAGTTCTTAAGTAAAAAAAACTATACATTGCTAGTTTCACCTTCAACAACAGCATATGCAATAGGAATTATGTTGTTGCGACCATCTTGCGCAACTGCGATCGATAACGTACCTTTGTATTTGTTGTATAAAAAGGTTCCATCAACTTGAACAATTGGTTTGCAGAAGGCAAAACCATCAATGCATGGTTTAAAGGTCCAAAATAACCTTTTGAATATAACATTCCCCTCTTCCAATAAGCCACCTTGGTAAGCCAGTTGCGTATTAAATTTCCAAATAAAGCCTGGAACATACATTTGCATTGCTTGCAACATATCTGGTAACTTGTTGTATGACTCCTCCCAGTTTCCAAAGATGTTTTCAATGGCATGTTGCTTGGCCAGCCATCCCTTTTTGTAACTAATTGTATAACCCATGGTCAACTTGATGTGGGCTATGATGGTTGAAATGGGTGTAGATGGATTAGCCTCAATAATTTCACGAATGGTTTGAGAAATCATTTGTGATCCCAATTTATTATGATCTTGGGAGATGAGTGAAGAAACACATGTGTGAGGGCCTTTAATGATCATGATTTCCCAATGTTGTTCTCTAGTGCGCAATATAGCACGACATCTCCATTCACAATCGTGGTGAACGCATTCCACGAGAAGCCTAGTAGTGTTTGAGTGCTTAACCGGTTTGACCCACCGATTCACCGATTGAACCGAAAAATTGACCGCTTCAATCCGGTTTGAAACAGGTCGACTGCATAACCGATCTAATTAAGATGAACTGGCTGGACCACCGGTTCCCAGTCCAACCGATCCGACCGGCCGGTTCGATCCGGGTTTTAAATCACTGGGTGAAAGTGAAGGTATTTATAATGGAAGGTTCTGACACCCAGAACGGGCCATTCCAAAACCAGAACGGCCCGTTCCAAACTTCTAAAAAGGCCTGAAACCCTAGTTTAAAACGACCCATTCTGGTTTTAGAACGGCCCGTTTTTGGTGTCAAAACGGCCCATTCTGACTTTAGAACGGGCCGTTTCAGATGCACAATTTTTGCATGTTCAAGCAGAACGGCTTGTCCTGCAACCAGAACGGCCGTTCTGGTTGCAGAACGGGCCGCTCCAAGACGCGAAAAAAAAAAAAAAAAAAAAAAAAAGTGAACAGTAAATGATGCTAGTTGGAGAAATAAATTTACAAAGTTGCTATTTAGGTAATTTTAAAAAAAAATGTATTATTTTAGTAAAAAATTTTGTTTTACATAGAATTTTTATTATAAAATATATTTTAAAATAAATTATCATCTAAAAATTTATATTAGATATTAAAAACATGTTTATATCATAAATAATTTAAACTTGATTTTTATAAAATTTAACATATTTATTTGTATGTTTTTATTAGTGTTAAATTATTATAAAGTAAGTATTTAAGATTTTAGTTCTAACCAAATATTTTTAAAATATTTATGACAGATAAATAAGTCATATTTAGTATATATATTTTTAAAGAAAGTTATATTTAAATTTATTAAATTATAATATAATCTAGTTTGACTTAGTTTATTTTCATCTTTAATTGTAATAGTAGGTATAAAAAATTATAAAAAATAATTATGATATATTATACTTTTAAAAGTTATATATAAAAACTTTAATGCTACAAATATATGAATAAATATTGTCCACACTATCTAAAATTTCTGGATTCACCATTGCATAAAAGTCATTATTTGATTTGACCATTTATATAATTATTTTAATATTTTATTTATTTTGTAATGATATTAAAATCCTATTCATTTTATTATATTAGTAGAATAACATTTATTTTTATAATATGTTTCATTTGTCACTAATGGATGTTATGAATGCGTTGATTCACTACGGAGTATATTATTTTGATCATTTTTAGGATTTTTTTTTTGTAATAATTATTTATTTATTTATTTTTATTATTGGTTTCAATTTGTTATAAGTGTGTTTAAATTGAGAATTTATTTGATTTTAAATTGATATATTAATTGCGTATTATGTCGAAGGTTTAATATATAGATTGTATATTAAATTGAGAATTTATTTGATTTAATATGTTTTTATTATTGCATCAATAATAATTGATTTAATAATCAGTTAAATATTATATATTCATACGGTAATAATTATATATATATATAGAGGAGGGTTCAAACGACACCGGTGTAACTTTTACTAAGTATTATACCGCTTAATAACTTTATATTAAATGTGATTTTGAAAATCCAACCGTTAGATTGAAAGTTCGTATCTCTTAGATCATATATATCAAATTTTATATTAATCTAAGATAATTTGATACTTCTTTCTCATAAAACAAAATTGACGTAATATATACATTTCAAAATATACCAAAATATGAACACTTTGATTACGTTCAAGTTGTTGTTCAAATTTAACAAAATTTGACATATATGATCTAAGAGATATGAACTTTCAATCTAACGGTTAGATTTTTAA
The DNA here is from genome assembly GCF_000230855.2 of Cajanus cajan. Classification (NCBI taxonomy): domain Eukaryota; kingdom Viridiplantae; phylum Streptophyta; class Magnoliopsida; order Fabales; family Fabaceae; genus Cajanus; species Cajanus cajan. The sequence continues at coordinate 295,017 of NC_138517.1, read as the reverse complement.
AATTCACATTTAATATAAAGTTATTAAGCGGTGTAACACTTAGTAAAAGTTACACTGGTGTCGTTTGAACCCTCCTCATATATATATATATATATATATATATATATATATATATATATATGATTAAAAGAAAGATGAGTGCATTTGAACAAATCAAAGGGTAAATTCTCTGAAGGACCACTTTAACAAGTGGTGTATGGGTGCACCATGAAAAATGACCATTAAATGCATTTAAGCCCACTGGTTACAATACACCCTATCACACAAGATCTAAATTTCTGAATTTTTTATTAAATTAATTTTTTTTATAAAAAAATTACCCAAAAATTCGAACTGTCACACATCAGTGTTCACTTTCAGAACGGGTCGTTCCCGATGAAAAAAATCACATACAAATGGACTAGAACAGCCCGTTCCATATTCAAAAAAAGACATGAGAAGTTGAATCAGAACGAGCCGTTCTACATTCGAAACGGGACATTCCAGAGTAAAAAATAACACATAACCAATAAACCAGAACGACCGTTCCCATTTCAAAAATACCAAATAACCAGTTAAACCAGAACGGGTCATTTTGAATTCGGAACGGCCCGTTCTAACTACATATTTGTCATACAAACTTTTTTTTAAGCAAAATAATATATTTTTTTTCATTCTACTAAATTACATTTAAAATTTAAGTATAGTATTTCAATTTATAATGTTTTTTATTAGAATTAGAGGTTTATATTAATTGTATGCGTAAATTTCTAATTCTAATTAGAAATTAACACCAAACAAAATTTTCTACTATAAATATAATATTCTCTCATTTAAATCATTGCAAAAATTTGTTAATTTTAATTTTACATCTCGACATTTTTCTCTTAAAAAAAATTATGTTAACAAATATTATTGGCCCTAGTTTTGGGCTTCATGGGCCTTTGGGCTTTTGATAGCTTATGAGCTTAGTGAACCCAATGGTTTAGTGAGCCTAGGGTTCTCTTTACTTTGGTTTTACATGGATGACCACCTTTCTCATATTTTTGGTAGTATAGGAGTTTATATTGTTTGGTCTTGTATTGTGGGCCTTAGTATAAAACTTTTTGGGTTTTAAGCTTATTAGGCCTAGTTTTAGGCTTCATGGGCCTTTGGGCTTTTGATTGCTTCTAAGCTCAGTGAGCCCAATGGGTTTGGTGGGCCTAGGGTTCTCTTTACTTGGGCTTTACATGGATGACCACCTTTCTCCTATTTGTGGTAGTATATGAGTTTATAATGTTTGGTCTTGTATTATGGGCATTAGTATAAGACCTTTTGGGTTTTAAGTTTATTAGGCCTAGTTTTGGGCTTCATGGGCCTTTAGGCTTTTGATTGCTTCAAAGGTTAGTGAGCCTAATGGGCTTGGTGGGCCTAGGATTTTCTTTACTTGGGCTTTACATGGATGAGCACCTTTCTCGTATATTTGGTAGTATAGGAGTTTATATTGTTTGGTCTTGTATTATGGGCCTTAGTATAAGACTTTTTGGGTTTTAAGCTTATTGGGCCTAGTTTTGAGCTTCATGGGCCTTTGGGCTTTTGACTGCTTTTGAGCTCAGTGAGCCCAATGGGTTTGGTGGGCCTAGGGTTCTCTTTACTTGGGCTTTACATGGATGACCACCTTTCTCCTATATTTGGTAGTATAGGAGTTTATATTGTTTGGTCTTGTATTATGGGCCTTAGTATAAGACTTTTTGGGTTTTAAGCTTATTGGGCCTAGTTTTGGGCTTCATGGGCCTTTGGGCTTTTTATTGCTTCAGAGCTTAGTGAGCCCAATGGGTTTGGTAGGCCTGGGGTTCTCTTTACTTGGGTTTTACATGGATGACCACCTTTCTCGTATATTTGGTAGTATAGGAGTTTATATTATTTGGTCTTGTATTATAGGCCTTAGTATAAGACTTTTTGGGTTTTAAGTTTATTGGACCTAGTTTTGGGCTTCATGGGCCTTTGGCTTTTAACTGCTTTTGAGCTTAGTGAGCCCAATGAGTTTGGTGGGCCTATGGTTCTCTTTACTTGGGCTTTACATGGATGACCACCTTTCTCATATTTTTGGTAGTATAGGAGTTTATAATGTTTAGTCTTGTATTATGGTGCTTAATATAAGACCTTTTGGGTTTTAAGTTTATTGGGCCCAGTTTTGGGCTTCATGGGCCTTTAGGCTTTTGATTGTTTCAAAGGTTAGTGAGCCTAATGGGCTTTGTGGGCCTAGGATTGTCTTTACTTGGGCTTTAAATGGATGACCACCTTTCTCATATATTTGGTAGTATAGGAGTTTATATTGTTTGGTCTTGTATTATGGGCCTTAGTATAAGACTTTTTGGGTTTTAAGCTTATTGGGCCTACTTTTGGGCTTCATGGGCCTTTGATTGCTTCAAAGCTTAGTGAGCCCAATGGGTTTGGTGGGCCTGGGGTTCTCTTTACTTGGGCTTTACATGGATGACCACCTTTCTCCTATTTTTGGTAGTATAGGAGTTTATAATGTTTGGTCATGTATTATGGGCCTTAGTATAAGACCTTTTGAGTTTTAAGTTTATTGGGCCTAGTTTTGGGTTTCATGGGCCTTTAGGCTTTTGATTGTTTCAAAGGTTAGTGAGCCTAATGGGCTTGGTGGGCCTAGGATTGTCTTTACTTGGGCTTTACATGGATGACCACCTTTCTCATATATTTGGTAGTATAGGAGTTTATATTGTTTGGTCTTGTATTATGGGCCTTAGTATAAGGCTTTTTGGGTTTTAAGCTTATTGGGCCTAGTTTTGGGCTTCATGGGCCTTTGGGCTTTTGATTGCTTCTGAGCTCAGTGAGCCCAATGGATTTGGTGGGCCTAAGGTTCTCTTTACTTGGGCTTTACATGGATGACCACCTTTCTCCTATTTTTGGTAGTATAGGAGTTTATAATGTTTGGTCTTGTATTATGGGCCTTAGTATAAGACCTTTTGGGTTTTAAGTTTATTGGGCCTAATTTTGGGCTTCATGGGCCTTTAGGATTTGGATTGCTTCGAAGGTTAGTGAGCCTAATGGGCTTCATGGGCCTTTAGGCTTTTGATTGCTTCAAAGGTTAGTGAGCCTAATGGGCTTGGTGGGCCTAAGATTCTCTTTACTTGGGCTTTACATGGATGACCACCTTTCTCGTATATTTGGTAGTATAGGAGTTTATATTGTTTGGTCTTGTATTATGGGCCTTAGTATAAGACTTTTTGGGTTTTAAGCTTATTGGGCCTAGTTTTGGGCTTCATGGGCCTTTGGGCTTTTGACTGGTTTTGAGCTCAGTGAGCCCAATGGGTTTGGTGGGCCTAGGGTTTTCTTTACTTGTGCTTTACATGGATGACCACCTTTCTCATATATTTGGTAGTATAGGAGTTTATATTGTTTGGTCTTGTATTATGGGCCTTAATATAAGACTTTTTGGGTTTTAAGCTTATTGGGCCTAATTTTGGGCTTCATGGGCCTTTGGGCTCTTGACTGCTTCTGAGCTTAGTGAGCCCAATGGGTTTGGTGGGCCTAGGGTCCTCTTTTCTTGGGCTTTACATGGATGACCACCTTTCTCAAATATTTGGTAGTATAGGAGTTTATATTGTTTGGTCTTGTATTATGAGCCTTAGTATAAGACTTTTTGGGTTTTAAGCTTATTGGGCCTAGTTTTGGACTTCATGGGCCTTTGGGCTTTTGACTGCTTTTGAGCTCAGTGAGCCCAATGAATTTGGTGGGCCTAGGGTTCTCTTTACTTGGGCTTTACATGGATGACCACCTTTCTCATATTTTTGGTAGTATAGGAGTTTATATTCTTTGGTCTTGTATTATGGGTCTCAGTATAAGACTTTTTGGATTTTAAGCTTATTAGGCCTAGTTTTGGGCTTCATGGGCCTCTGGACTTTTGATTGCTTTTGAGCTTAGTGAGCCCAATGGGTTTGGTGGGCCTAGGGTTCTCTTTACTTGAGCTTTTCATGGATGACCACCATTCTCATATATTTGGAAGTATAAGAGTTTATATTGTTTGGTCTTAGCCACAAAACCACGAAAGTCTATGTACCTTAAAAGCAATTAAACTAATGTAAATCCAATTTAAAAATATTTGGTAACATCATTTTTTTAAGAAGAAAATGTCGAGATATAAAACTAAAACTAACAAATTTTTGCAATAATTTAAATGAGAGAATATTATATTTATAATAGAAAATTTTGTTTGGTATTATTTTCTAATTAAAATTAGAAATTTTCGCATATAATTAATGTAAACCTCTAATTCTAATAGAAAAGCATTATCAATTGAAAAACTATACTTAAATTTTAAATGTAATTTAGTAGAGTGAAAAAAAAATATTATTTTGCTTAAAAAAATTCACATGACAAATTTGTAGTTAGAACGGGCCGTTCCGAATTCAGAACGGCCTGTTCTGATATAACTAGTTGTGTGTTATTTTTGAATCTGGAACGGACCGTTCTAATTTTGGAACGGACCGTTCTTATCCATTCGTCGTGTGTTTTTTTTCATCTAGAATGACTCGTTCTGATCTATTATTCATGTGTTATTTTTTCATCTGGAACGACTCGTTCTGATTTCAGAACCGCCGGTTCCGAAAGTGAATAACAGCTGCGTCAGTGCATCGTAACACGTGCTTTTTTTGTGTGGGTAATTTAAAAAAAAATTCAATAAAAAATTCAAAAATTTGGATCCAGTGTGATAAGGTGTATAATGGTCTATTAGTTTAGATGTATCTTAGGGTTAAAATTGATGATGTACCATGCACCACTTGTAAAAGTGGGCTATCTGAGACATCACCAAATCAAAGTATCTGTAACAATATTTCATTCAAGATTCTGGTTTGAGGAATTTATGTCTGTTTATATATATATATATATATATATATATATATATATATATGAGAGGAGGGTTTAAACAATACCAATGTAACTTTTACTAAGTGTTACACCGCTCAATAACTTTTGTGAATTATGTAAATCCAACCGTTAGATTGAAAATTAAAATTTAAAGATGTCCTCCAATTAAGTGAAGACTTTTTTTTTGTTGAAAACATTTTTTTATCGACAAAATATAACAAAAAGTGTTAATTTATTAACTTGTATTTTTAAAAATAATTGTTATCTCAAATTATGTGTTGTCCTTTTTCATTTATTTATATTATTTATGGATTTGTCTTATTATTTGTCTAACAAGGTCGAAGTATTTATTTCTATATGTATTTTATCTTAAAATAGAAAATAATTAGAATAATTTGTTTATTGATATAAAAAATAATTTTGTCCTGCTTATATAGTTGTTTTTCTCATTATTCATTAATAAAATGTTTAATAATTGTAATTAATATTATAAAACTATAAATATTTATCATTATTTTTTTTACTTATGTATAACTTAGTTTTTTTTTCCAGTTATAATGATGTTTAAAATATATTAGAAATATTACACTCTACATAATTGTAATCGTAAACATACATAAAAGTAAAAAATTATAAATATAAATAAATAAATATATATATATATATATATTATTTACTACATAATATTTTTTAATCATAAAATTTCTTTAATAAAAAGACAAATGATGATTACACTTTAAGATGAATTTTAGGTTCTTTGCAATTTATGGAAGAAAATAAATGTTATTTTATTATTATTTTTAGTTAAGATGAAAGAAAGCATATAAATAAAGTTAAAGTTTCTTTTACGTATCTTGACAAAATCATGAATGACAACAAAATAAATACTTAGAATTAAAAAATATCACAAAATGAAGGATTATATAATAAAATAAATCATTAAATAGATAAAATAAATTAAAATTTATCTAAAAAAATGTTAATTAAATATTTATTCAATTTAATCTTTCTACTTCCTCTATTTATGGAATGATCAACTAGGTTGCACTTTTAAAATTATTCAAGTTATCTAATTTTTAAGCAATGTTTAATATTTCCCTTTAATTCAATTTCGTTGATGACAATTTGAATGAAAGAATTATATTGAACGTATTTAAAAAATTAGAAACCTAAATTTAATCATTTATAAATAATGAAATAAAAATGAATCTTAAAAATAAATAAAATAATAAAAAATATATTTTAATTTTTTTTTATTTCGTTGAGTATTACACGCAAATCTCAATTAAATTGAAAACTATAAGAGCGGTGTTTTTTTTTTTAAAAAAAAAAAGTTGATTTGAAAAAATTAAATTCAAACGTACTTGTGCGGAACCATACGGCTACATAATATATAATTTAATGTAAGTTAATTGAAATGCTTGGGCCTCATGTTCGAAGTTATCTAAGAGGATTTCCATATTTGTAATTTTGGTCCAGACATTGACGCACTTTTATTTCGGAAGAGATTGTCCTAGAAATACAAGTATCGGCTCAAATTGAGAACAAAAACTGCATGGCTTTTACCACTATCTATCTATCTGTCCCTGAGTTCCTCTTCAAACTGAAGCAACTTTCCCCGAACAGGCTGTAAAAATAGCTTCAAGTCATTGCATATCTGTGTTTTGTATTCATGCAAGATATCCCTGGCTTCACTTAGTCTCACTTCCATCTGTTGAAAAAAAAAATTGCCGGAAGGAAGAACCAAACAGATCATCTAAGCAAATAACTAGTCGTAGTCTTAATCAAAACAACAAAACAACGAGGTTTATGCATGCAAACCAATAAGGAGACGCATTATCATGCCTAAGGCAATGCCTAAATTATTATATGGGTATTAACAGTAGTACCAAGAAAATGCAACATTGCAATGTAACCTCTTCAGAAGAAAATAGTAAAATGCTTATGCACGTGGGTTTAGAAATGGCATCTTAAACTAAAAATAGTGACGTAGGACATCAAAACAGTTAGTGTTCTAGAAATTATGATTTTCTTGGGCAGATCAGGGTAAAACTTGGTATATTACGGCGTTTGCAATAAATATAATGTTTTCGAGAGTCAATTGGTGATCCTTTATGTGCTGAGAGCGGTGCTTATTGGATTTGTATGTTGGATGGGTTCTCAGGAAAACTTCATGAAAATTCCACTTTGTTTTTAATGAGTTAAATTGTTGATGATATCTAAGAGAGAAGTCAAGTGTGGAGAAAATACAAAAAAAATACAAAAGGAGTATGTTTTCTTTTTTACACCACTTATGTATCGTTTTAATTTTCGCAAAATAGACAAATTTTGATTTTATATCTCTAAAAAAATATGAAAATTATTTTTAATTCTTGTTATTATGTAATATTTTTAATTTCTTGTTTGTTTATTACTCTCTCCAATCCTTATTCCAAGATAATTTAGAAAGAAATCATAGTCATTTTTTTTATAAGACACATTACATTTTCTATAAAACATTAAATTTATTATTCATCTTTTTCCCTATCAGATATTGTGAGAAATCTATGTTTTCTCTCTCACCCGTTAAAATCTCCAATTGTCATTTATCCATATTATTGGTATTAATGCATAAACTTTGATATGAAATAATATCTTCCCTCCATTTATGAAAATTTAATGATAAATAAGAAGGATAAAATTGGTACATTATTCATTAAAATCAATTAATATAATTATTTATATTGATCGGTGTGATTCAGTTAAAAGTACATATAATAAAGACTAGAGGGAGTAAAAGGTTAGGTGACCATCCTAGATTTTATTCATAACTGTTAGTAGTGTCATGCTAATTAGTGACACTTCAAAAAAAAATATAGATCCTTAAAACAAATATTTTTTATATACCTTAAAATAATCATTAGGACCCAAAAATAATGGTTTTTAGATTTAAAAGAGATAAATAAAAAATAAAAAAAAACATTTTACAAAGACCAAAAACAAAATTTGTTTATTTTATAAAAGACTAAAATCATATTTAAGAAAACCAGAAATAAGTGACTAGTAGCTGATAAGAACAAACTAAGCATAATATAATTTATCACAGGAATCAGGAAGCACAAATCAAACATTTCCAGGTGCCCGTGTGAGTAAATATCTCATACTCAACGGGCTGAGCTCAAGCTTTCGGAATTGATCATTTATTCCAGCCAAGTCAAGATCCTAGGAATGCTGTAATGTATACGGCAACAAGATAACCACAAAAACAAACAACAATCGAACTATCACACAAGATGAGGTCAGCAAAATGGATCAGGCCACACGATTGGGCTATATCAAAATCCAATATTTCAACAACTAAAAACGCGAGGAAAAATATAGTCAAGGTCATTATTTCTAAGAATAAACAATATTAAGTAATGGTTTTGGTGGAGATTTGGGAAAGAATGGGAAAGGCCAATTAATCAAAGAGAATACTGAATACAACAGCTGTGGAACTTTCTATACATAGCATTGTGGGTTTTTATCACAAAGAAAATTGTTGAAAATAGAACAAATCAATCAGAATCTAATTCTGATTATGTACAACTTACCAGAATTAATTGTGATTAGAAACTCTATTCTTCCCAATTTCCTTTATTATTTAGTCATAGCATTTATAGGGTAATTATTCCCTGATTTTTGGGCAAGATAAATGTGCAGATTTATTTTCCCTTTCCTATTTATTCCTCATATTGTATCAAGTATTATTCAAAGAAATATAATCCATAATTCCACATGGTATTAGAGTTTGATCAGAACCATCACAAACCTAGTGCCACCAGCCATGGAAGAGGGGAAACCAGAAAGTTAAACCAAGGTGGAGACTGGGTCGTTCCAAACCAGCTCCATCAAAGGGTCAGTTCTTCCCAACACTGGCCACAAATTAAATGGTCATAACTATACCTGGTTGGTGTGATCAATCAAGATAAATCTCCAAAGAAAAGGGAAGGAAGGTTATAGTACAAGAGACTCCAAGACACTGAAAAGGGGGACCCAAACACCAAAAATGGCAACTGGAAAACAGCCTAGTCATGTCACGGCTGCTCAACACCATGAACAATGAAATTGGGGAAATCTCATGTATTATGACACAACCAAAGAGATATAGGGTGCAATGAGGGAGACTTCCAACATAGACAACATCTCTACCATTTTCGAGATCAAAAACATACTTCATGATATTCGACAAGGAGAGTCCTCAGGCATAGAGTATTTCAACACACTTAATTGTCATTGGTAGCAGCTGGACATATGTGCACTGAGGACATTCACTTCTACCACCATTCTCTTGCATTATGTACACTAAGGATATCCATTTCTACCACCATGTCCTCCACGATTGCTACATCCTTCTCTTTCACAAGGTGCTATCATTGCTGAAGTTTCAATAGTTTCATATGAATTTGCATCTTTCACTAAGGTAGGAACAAAAAGAAGTCTAGTGACTAAGTTGTCCATGGAAGAAATTAGATCACTAGCCAGAATTTAATCATGTACATGATCAAAATTTGAATGAAAAATTCTTAAAATCAGGACCATATATAACTTATCAAGTTTTTGTTGACGCCCTCCAATGAGTTATCCAAAAGAAATCTTTTCAGTTCTTCTATAGCAGCTCAAGCTTTAGCTACATGTGAGAACTTATCATGGTTGGTTTGTTTGAGATAGGCTATTTTTTGAGTTGTATCAAAAATATATCTTGGGTCTCCTTCCAAAAAGAATAACATGTCTTAAATGATTCAAGTATTTCTAATACATCAGGCTCAACTAACAGCCACAGAACAACACACAACTAGAAGTCAAGTTTCTCCCACTGAAATTTATTTTCAATAAGAATAACACTAGCTTCCTTCTCCAAACGATCATGATATCCTTGACCAAGGAACCAAACAACACATAACTAGAAGTCAAGTTTCTCCCACTGAAATTTATTTTCAATAAGAATAACACTAGCTTCCTTCTCCAAATCACGATATCCTTGACCAAGGAACCACAACTCCATTGAGGTAGACCAAGACAAATAATTTTTCCAGATCAATTTTGTAGTGGTAATTAGGAATGACAAATAAATTTGTACGGTAATACCCAAACTCGTCTCGACTTTGACGAAGAATATCCAGCTTGACCGAGTATGGGTAAAACCCAATTTATTAAACCAGGGACAGGGATGAGTATATACTTATCCACCGTGTCCCTATCCCCATCCCCGCTCCTATACTCGTACCCGTTTTAATTTTTTTAAAGCATTTTACTAATTACTAAACCTTTACTTACTTCCTATCCCTTACGTGTTTGGGAGAATCCTCTCACGAGCTTAGCTTAGGTTAAGAGACTCCTCTCACGAGCTCGCGTCAAACCTAGCAGCCAAGAACTTGCTTCCTCCCTCCAACCGACTTCCCCATGACAGAGCGCGCTTCCTCCAGCTTCTACGAATGGTATGTCTCTCTCTCTCTCTCTCTCTCTCAATCTCTGGCATGGTGGATTGTTGCCTGTTGGGGGTCGTCTATGACTAGTATGTCTCTCTCTTTCCCTCTCAATCTATGGCATGGTGGATTGTTGCTTGTTGGGGGTCCTCGTGTAGCAAATAGGTCGTCACACCGTGGCTAGGACTTTGTGACATGGCAGCCAAGGGTTCATCGTTGCGGTTAGGGTTTTGTCTTGCTGCCACGACTGGGGGCTGCTCATCGCGATTAGGGGGTTGATCATTTGCTTTTGAGTCCCCTCCCCAAACTTTATGAATAGTTTTTGGGCAAATTGAAATTTCAGTGATTCTTGTGATTCTTGATTCAGGAACATTATGGAACATTTGAGTCCCCTCTCCATGCTTTATGAATTTGTTTACCAAATATGCTGCAAATTTTAATCTGAGTATTAAGGAATCAATAAGTTGTTTGCAAACCATAACATTTGGATTTATGTATGATTTGCCTGGACGGATGGGCTGCTGGATATTTGATAATTTATTTGTTTGCAGTTGATATCGTGAAGATTTCTGGCTTTTTTATTTTCTCTTGATCTGAAAATGTGGCTTCTTTGTTTTCTTTTGTGGTTAAAGAGAAATCATGTACAGAATTGGAATTTGATGGAAAACTTGGTGTAACATTTGCTGAACAGTATAAAAAGATTTTGAGTACCATTTGTTTTCCTTTTAAATTACAAGTACTATCCCACTTGAGGTTGGTTTAAAGCACAATAATGTTTAAAAGATATGATTTGGATAATTGTGGTATAACTTAACTTTGTTAAATGGACAAATCCAGAATCTTGGTCGTTTGTTAGATGGGTTAGCAATTAATTTGTAATCTGTCTGTTGCTAATATAGGATATTACACAATTGTAGGTTGATGGCTCCACACGCAAGTTGTTGGAGAGTGGAAGAGATCCCGATGACTCCTTGATTGCTGCTATTATTCGAAATTTCAAGATTGTTAAGGTGTTTTATCTTTGTATCTCAGAATAGGGTCTAATAAGTTCATGGAATAACCCCAGAAATTTTTCCTCTTTTTAGATTTCCTTCTATGTGACACTTAGCAAAACAGTATTTTATACACGTCATTCAATTTCTCTCTCTACTTTAATATTATGGCGTGAAAATACCTTAAGAGTGATAAGGAATTGGCATGAGAAATGATGTCTCAAAATCTTATTTAAAGGAATGTAGGAATATTATGAATCTGTTATAAATCTTTCATAAATCTATCTATATACTCCCTCCGTTTTTTTTTTCATAGTTGTTTAAGGTTTTGCACGGGACTTAAGGAAATTATTGATATTTTAGTTTTCAAAAATATTTATTACTTACTTTCCTATTTTACCTTTTTTTTTTGCATTTTTGAGACTGTTGAACTGCAATCTACTCCATTAATTATTAATGCATTGATTACACGTGAACTGTAACCTACTGTATTTAATTATACCTGCTCATGAATTAATGGTTATATTATTTTTTTATAGTATTTTGTTGGGAACATATTGCTCTTATAAATGCACATTAACTTTATGTGGGTAGTTGGAAAAAAAATAGGTAGACATTAAAAATAAATACACACATTGTTCAGTAAACATGTATTAATTATCAAGGGTAAAAATGAAGAAAAAAAATTAATAAGTCATTGAATTTAGTAAAATGACAATGAAAAAAAAACAACAAATTCTGACAAAACGACTATGAAAAAAAAACGGAGGGAGTAATTTAAAGGTATGAATATGTTTATATGAATTTGTTTACATGTTAAAGATTCACTTTCAAGTGAATCTTTTAAGGTTTACATGTTAACAATTAAAAGTTTACTTTTATGTTTATATTTTAATTGACTTTATGAATCTGTTTTAATTGGTTGTCACCTTTGATGGTGTTAACTTGCATTCTTAAAGAGAAAATGAACAGTGAAGATCAGCCATAACAAGAACCAACCCCTAAGTCTTCACAACAACCAATTCCATGTCAAGGTTCTACTGGTACAACTCAAGAACTGATGAATGAATTATTGCAAGCACTTTCATAAGCATCTGATCAAATAGAGTCAACAACACAAACAGAGAAAGGGAGGCTAAAAAGTGTTGTGTGGCAACACTTTGAAAAGATTAAAATTGATGGAAGACTTAAAGCTAAATGTAACAATTGCAAGAAATTGCTTAGGGGAGAAGAAGGAATGGAACAAAGCACTTGTAACACCATTTGGATATATGTGTTTTAAGGAAGAATTTGACAAGTGGGAGGGGGGACAAACAATACTTTTTTCTAAGGTTTCAAGCCATGGTAAAAAGGAATTGGCATGTGGTAGTTATAATGAAGAAAATGCAAGGAGAGAACTTGCATTGATGATTTATGATTATATTGCATGAATATCTGCTTTTAATAGTGGACCATATAGGGCTTATAAGATTTGTGGCAGCAATTAAACCATTGTTTCAACTTCCTTCAAGAAATACAATGCAGAAATAGATACCTAGTATCTATGAAGATAAAAAAATAAGTTGTCATAAAGCTAATAGATACAAATGAAGGAAGAGTGGCAATTACATCAGATATATAGACTAAAAGCAATCAAAAGAAAGGGTATATGGTTATCACAACTCACTACATTGATGGCAATTGGATCTAACAGAGCATCATTTTGAGGTAAAAAGTTCTTTAATTTATGACTTTTTCACTAATTGTTTTTGCATAATATTTTTATCTATGAAGCCTAGATACTTAGTATGACACGAGTACGATACGACATGGATACAGGGATACAATTTTTTTTTATAAAAAAATTAAGGATACAATATGTTATAGATACGTTAAAAAATAGAAAATTTTATATAAATATAAAATATTGGTAAAAAAGGAGAGAAATGTGTCTTTGTAGAGCACGTATACTAACTTTTAAAAGGTTTTTTCTGTTTCAAAATTTTAAAACTAAATAAAAATTTAAAATATTAATAAAATGAACATTTGGGTTAAAACACCGTATCCAAGCCGTATCACATGTTATAAAGTCATATCCAGCCATTGTGAATTGTACCAGAGTTGTATCCAATAATTTTTTTAAAAAGAAAAATAAAAAATAATCGGATAATCCTTAGATACAAATCTTGGCATATCCAAGCCATGTCAATGTTTGATATGAGTACGACACTAATACTTTCCCATTTTTGGAGTATCCGGGCTTTATAGATTTTTATCTTTTTATATGACAATATGATTAAATGTATAGGTTTATTTATGTTCCTGCACCTCACACAGCTAATAGACTTTACAATGCATTGATTGATTGTTTGTTGGACTGGAATATTGATACAAAATTATCCACCACTACTTTGGACAATTGTAACACAAATGATAGCATGATTGAGAAAATTAAGTATAATTTGCAGTTAGATAGACTCATTTATAATGGATCTTGGCTTCATATGCATTGTTGTGCACATATCCTCAATTTGATTGTAAAAGAAGAGTTGGAAAAAATTTGGGTAAGTGTAGATTATTGGACAACATCTAAGAGGGTGAAAAAATTTGAGGAAACTGCTAAACAATTGTGAATTCCTTTTAACCAAAAATTAACTTTAAATTGTCCAACAAGATGGAATTCTACTTTTAAGATGCTAAATATTGCTTTAACTTATAAAGATGTGTTTTTTTGGTTAAAGTAGTGTGAATCTATATACACTTGTTTGCCAACTGAATTACAATGGGAGTTTGCAAAAGATGTTTTTCGGAGATTGAACTTGTTTAATGATATCACAGAAATAATTTTTGGATCCAAATACCTAATTGCCAACATTCTTTTCCAGAAAATTCATGAGATTAAGCTTGCAACAAATAAACGGTTAAAGTCTCCAAAATCAAACCAATCACAATATGGCAGAACAAGTGTTAAAGAAACTTGAAAATTATTGGAGTGCCATTCATAATATCATGGGAGCAGCTTTTATTTTAGATCCAAGGTACAAAAATGGATTTGCTTGAATATTATTTAGATAAATTGTATGGATATTGATTGTGATATGGAAATTAGTAGAATTCGTCAATTGTGTTATGATTTGGTTTATGAATATCAAGCAAAAAAGAAAGAAGGGTCTTCTTCTGGATTTTCATCATTTAAGGAGGGAAAGATTGGTGATAATGACATGAGTGATTTTGTCAAGTTCATGGCCAAAAAGAAGAAAGCTAGAACTTCATCTATGAAAACAGGGTTAGATCATCACTTGGAGGAAGATAATTTACCTATTACATCAAATTTTCATATTTTATTATGCAGGAAAACAAATGGGTTGAAGTATCCAACACTTCAAGTAATTGCAAAGGATGTTTTAGCTATTCCAATCACTATTGCAACTTCTGAATCTGCATTTAGTACCAATGGTCAAATGTTAAGTCCTAATCATAGTCGACTTAATCATGCTACCGTAGAAGCTTTGATGTGTACTAAAAGTTGACTATGGAACTCAGACTATTTAGATAAATTATTAAAAAAATTATATTAGCATTCATGGTTAATCATTAATTTCGTATCAATTCTCAACTAATATTCTATATTTGATGTTTGTAGGTGCTAAAGCCATTGACGAAAAAAATAATTTTAATGAGTGAAAGTGAATATGATGATGAAGGTATATTATATTTTAGTATTACAATTTTTCAATTTCATTTATCATATATAAATTTTTTCTTTTCTTGTATGCAAGTGGAATTACTCACCATGAGCAAAATTAATAGATGTTTTAGGTGGATTTCAATTTCATTAGTCCAATCTAATTTTTCAATTCTAATTTTTAAAATTTTCAATTTCATTACTCATTTCTAATTATTTTTCAATTGTCTTATTATAGGTGGATTGAAGCTTAATGACATTACTCAACATTTTCCACTTGCAAGATGAATTGTATTTGTGATTTGTGAAATTTCAATTATGTGTGGTTGCTTAATTTATGAAATTTTAATTATGGTTGTTTTATTAAGGAGTGAAACATTTGTAGTTGTTTAATTATTGTGAAGTCTCTTAGTTAAGGTATGAGATAGCCAGTGCCCTAGTTACTTTACTGTCTTCATATAAAGCATAGAAAGTCATGAGTAGTTTTTCTTTTTGCAAAAAAAAATATATTTAATTAAATTTGACTGGTATAGATACGGATATACCCAACAGGAATGAGGATGCGACGCAAACTACATACCCATTGAGTATTGGGGATGGGGATGTGTTTGAGTTTGAGCCGCACGAATGAAGACGAGTATCATGAAACCCACACCCACCTCGCCCAGTTGCCATGCCTAGTGGTAATGGTAAGAGTACTAGAAAAAAGCGAAACAGGACCTACAAAAGCCATTTGAAGGACAACAATGAAGTTTGGGTTTGAACACCACAACCCACTTCATCAAGTAGGTTGAAATTGAGAATCGAGGGTAGAATCGTGACAAGGAGTTGACAAAGCTTTTGGAGGTGGTCCAACAAGATTCTAGCAAGCAACGCGAGAGATGCACACATCAGACAAAGCACCAACGATTGGCACATGAGGGAGTGTGCCCAAGTTTTAGGGCACACAACTTCTTGGGTTGGGTTGCGTTCAGCTGGAGGAGTTGGATTGGTTGACATGGGGCTAGATGATATAGCCAGTGTTCCGTGAGGGACCAAAGGGTATCAGATATGTAACGTAACACCTAACCCTAAGTTTGTTAGAGAAAACGGTGGCGGCCGACAGTGGCAAACGATAGACAATGGTGGTGGATTGGTGATTGAAATAAAGCTAGATTTAACTCGCTTTAATACCAACTTGAAATTTGAAGAATGGCCAAAAAATTAGTGAAACTCTCTTAGTTGATATTATATATATAAGAAAGATCAAAACAAGTACAAAAAAAGGGAAAAAGGCTACACAACCTATACTCCTTAACCCTTAAGCTAGATAGGGCCAAAAAGCAACTTTATAAAGTTGTACAGCATATAATAAACAACTATTATAACACAATCATCAAAGCCATTTATTGTTATTCACAGTGATGTTTAGGGCTCAAATAAAATAATGACACACCAACAAAAAATGGTTCATCACTTTTATAAGTGACCACGCTAGACTTTGTTGGCTGTACTTATTAAAAGAAAAATCAGAGGTTGAACAAGCTGTACAAAATTTCTTTAAAATGGTGCATATTCAATTTCAAACAAATATACAAGTATCCAAAAGTGATAATGGGAAGGGGTATTTTAACACAATCCTAGGAAATCTTTTTCTTGAAAATAGGGTTGTCCATCACAGTTTTTGTGCTAATACACCCCAAAAACATGGGATTGCAAAGAGAAAAAATAAAATCTTCTAGAGGTAGCTAGAGCTTTACTCTTCTCAACTAAAAAAATATTTATGGGGTGAGGCCATTTTGACTGCATATTTAATTAACGGCATGTCATCCATGGTTTTACAGTTTCAAACTCTTTTTCATACTTTTAAAGAGCATTTTCCTATGGTACATATTTCAAATGATTTACCATTATACATATTTCAAATGTGGAAATTGAAGATGGACAAACTCTCCAACATTGCCATGAGTCTGAACTGAGGGAGAATTGAATCAATGAACTTGATACAGGTAAATCTCCTAAATCCAATAATCAAATTGAGTCTTCCAAAATAAATATACCTATAGCCCTTTGCAAAGGTGTTAGATCTTGTACTAAGCATCTCCTATCCAAATTTGTGTCATACTCAAATTTGTCTTCATCCTTTGTTGCATACTTGCATTTACCTCTTAATTGCCTAGTGTAGAAATTCCAAACAATGTATAGGAAGCTCTAAAGGTTCCAAAGTGGAAGGACGTTGTTCTTGAGGAGATGAGAGCCCTTGAGAAGAATCATACTTGGAGTATTATGCCATTACTAGAAGAATATTGTGGGTTGTAAATGGATTTTCACCATGAAATGTAATTCTGATGGTTAGGTGGAAAGATACAAGACATGACTAAGGGATTCACTCAGACCTATGGTATAAACTAGACATTCAACCCAATTGCAAAGTTGAACATTGTTAGAGTTCTCTAATCTCTTGAAGCTAATTTAGATTGGTCATTACATCAATTAGATGTAAAAAAATGCCTTCCTCAACGGCAACTTGGAGGAAGAGGTATACATGGACAGTCCCCAAGGCTTCGAAGACAAATTTGGGTCAAACTTATGTAAACTAAAAAAGTCTCTCTATGAACTTAAACAACCCCCAAGGGCACAATTTGAGAAGTTCACTCAATTAGTAAAAAGACAAGGATACTCCCAAGGGCAAGCAAATCATACGTCATTTACAAAATTGTCCTCTAAAGGAAAAGTTGTTGCACTAATAGTCTATGTTTATGATATCATCCTTACTGGAAAAGATGAAGAAGAATTAGAGAGGTTGAAAAAGAGCATGCCAACAAAATTCGAGATCAAGGACTTGGGACCTTTGAGATACTTTCTTGGCATGGAGATTGCTCGCTCATAACAAGGAATTGTTGTTTCCCAACAAAAATGCATTTTGGACCTCTTGGAGGAAACAAGAATGAGTGGTTGTAGAGTAGTAGATACCCCTATGGATCCCAATGTGAAGCTTTGGGAAAAAGGTAGTGTTCCTGTTGATGTTGGAAGATACAAAAGGTTGGTTGGAAAACTAATTTACCTCTCACACCCAACCTGACATTGCTTTTTCAATGAGTGTTGAGTTAGTTTATGCACTCTCCTCATGAAGAACACCTTGAGGTAGTCAATCGAATTTTGAGGTACTTAAAAAGCAACCCAGGTAAAGGTCTATTTTTCAAAAAACACAGTGAAAGGAATGTTGTTGTTTCCACTGATGCATATTGGGCCAGGTCTGTTACTGATAGAAAATCTACCTCAGGATATTGCACCTATGTGTGGGAAATTTGATAACTTGGAGAAGCAAGAAACAAGGAGTTATTGCTAGAAGCAATGCAGAAGAGGAATTTAGAGCAATGGCCAAAGGAATTTTTCAAGGTCTGTGGATTTAGAGTCCTAGAAGAATCGAAGATGACAATTGTACAACCATTGAAGTTGTATTGTGACAACAAGGCTGCAATAAGCATAGCTCACAATCCTGTTTAGCATGATAGGATAAAGCATATTGAGGTTGATCGCCACTTTATAAAATAAAATTGGATGCCAGAATAATTTGCTTGCCATTTATACCTTCCAATCAACAAACAATTGACATCTTGACCAAGAGCCTAGCAAGACCCAATTTTTGAATGTTTGATAAGTTGGGCATGATAGATATCAATGTACCAACTTAAGGGGGTTGTAGGAATTAAAATATTACAGACTAGTTATTAGAGGAAATAAGGATTTAATTTATTTTGTTTTAAAAATAAGATCTTTGTTATTATTGTTTTTTATTTGTTTCCTTTTATTATTCCTTGAATCAAGGAATAGTCTTTAATTTAATATTTCTATATAAGCAATACTTTTACAGGAGAATAATATATGAAAGTTTTCCATATTATTTTGTACTCCTATCCACCATGATAGAACAAAACAAGTGGAGATTGATTGACACTTCATTAAGGAAAAAATTGATCACAAAAACATTTAAGGTTTGAAGGTCCATAACACATAGGAATGTTGTGGAATTGGTGGATTGTTGAGCTTCCCACAATTCTTATAGCAACTAAACTAGTGGAAGATGGTACATATTCATATGAGTTTACTATTATTGTGAAAGATAACAAGGGTGCGTGCATCAAATTCCTACACATCTTTATATTATCATCTCTACTTTCTCAACTATGAATGATTAAAATCAACTCTTATTTCAAACAACATAAAACATTTTCAATTTTTAGTAACTAGAAAGTGTTTCAATGAACATTAAGAGGTACCTGCAAATCATCTAGTTCGCCAAATGAGAACTCTGGAACATCTATATGACCCTCAATGAACTTCTTCTCTCCTTGTATGGTCCATTCCCCTAATTCCATTTGCAAATCAACATGGCTTACTAAGTAATTAGATTGAAATGCATAAAAAGGAATATAGAACAGTTAGATTTAAGTCCTTAAAAGGAATGGTTGATAGTACCTTACCTTTGACTTTTAAGGTCAACTCATATGTGTAACCAACACGTTTCTTGTTCCGAACTATCACCATGAATGCCTAACATATGTACAATCATGAAATATCAGCCATTGTAGAAATATAAAACTTTTTTGGGCAACAATATTTAAAGTTTTCCTTTCCTTTTGTTTCTTCTTTTGAATATAAACTCAGGTGAATAGCAAGTATCAAGCATCAAGTATCAACTATGTAGCTCACCACAAATGGGAAGAGCATAAAGTATTAACATTTGGTATTGGAGAAGTTCAAAGATAACTTATAGGTAAATAGAAGGAATAACACATTAAAAAAGAGAGTTCAAGCATATTTATGATCTTTGAAATCTGATGTTTCTTAAATTTTAGTCCCCATTTAATTTATTTGTTTTTAGTCTTTACATTAAACAATAGTGAGGCATCATTAATCCCTCACCAAGGCTACAAGCACGATTTCTTAATTTTTAAGGACCAAAAAAACAAAATGGGAACTAATTTCATACAAGGTTACCAAAAATTAGTTACGACACCATTATAGCAGAATGGCGGTGTGGATGGGAGGAGGATCGCCATTCGCCAGCCGCAATATAGCTTTTTGTGGCGTCGTCCGCCATTTCAGCCGCCATGGACAATTCATCCATAAAGGAGATGGCGGTTATGGTGGTCACAACGAATTTTTTTCGAAAAATCTTTTTTTTGGGCCTTGACCCGACTCGAGCCCATAAAGAAATTAGAGAAATCAAAGGTGTAAGTTATGCCCTAATCCATTTCCATCACTCACCTCTCTTTCAACTCACGAAGAAACCTCCTTTCGTAACGAACACGAAGTCCTTTGGTCGGCGAAACAATTGCCCAGGTCACCTTTCCGACAGACGACGTGAACCTGGTCACTGACACAGCGGCAACTAACTCTGACGACGCAACTAAGGTTTTTCCTTTTCCCTTTCGTTTCAATCTCCGTGAGTGAGAGAGCTATTTCACTTCTCATCTCTTTCGTTTTCTTTTTTAATGTCTGACTTGGTGGTTGGTGCATGCATTTCTTTTTATGAATTATGATTTTATACACTTACACTCTCCTACATTTTAAGTTTGTTTTATACTTCTTTCATTTTAATTTCCTTGCTTTAGCTTTCCTTCATCCTTTTCTTAAAATCTTTACACTTCTAAAAATTTATGCTATTCACTACATTTTTTTAACATCATTGTTGTAACTTTCTTTCATTTTTATTTTCTTTTCCTTATTTTTTAGGACAATGTCTAGCAATCCAATTCCAAGCCAAAGTCAAAACATCCTCAAACTCCATTAAGAGAACAGACATAGGATGGAAACATTGTCATCCTACCAAAGAGAATGATACCAATGAAATTGCCTGCAATTATTGTAAAAAAAAATCATGAAAGGAGGAATTACAAGAGCAAAGCAACATCTAATGGGAAAGAAGGAAAATGTTGCACCTTGTCAAAGTGTTCCAGAAGAGGTTAAAGATGAGTTGTGGGCACTTGAGAAAAATACAAAGATGAAAGAAAATGAGTCATGCCAGAGAATAATGAAAGATGTGACTCTTGGTAGTGAAGATTATACATTGGAGGGAGATTTAAGAGAATTAGAAGTTGAGACACTTAGGGCCAATGAAAGGAAGAAGGTTGCTATGAAAAAGGGGAAGGAGAAATTGAAGCAAATAAGTATAAGGAAGAGTTGTGACAAGGAAGCTACAACAAGGATCCACAAATATATAGCCCGATTTTGGTTTCAAGCTGTACTATCTTTTAACATGATCAAATTGGAGAGCTTTCATAACATGGTTGCACCTATTGGATCTTTTGGACCACATTTGTGACCTCCATCTTATCATGAGATAAGAGTTCCATTTCTCCAAAAAGAGATGGAGTATACGGAAAATTGATGAAGAGTCAAAAGGAACATTGGGCTAGTTTTGGATGTTCTATCATGTCAGATGCTTGGATGGACAAGAAGCAAAGATGCATTATTAATTTTTTGGTAAACTCTTCTGTAGGGACAATGTTCATCAATTCTGTTGATGAGTCTAATTTTGTGAAGACTGGAAAGAAGCTATTTGAATTACTAGACTCTATTGTAGAGGATATTGGGGAGAAAAAAGTTGTCCAAGTCATCATGGACAATGGGAGTAATTATGTTCTTACTGGCAAGATGTTGGAGGCAAAAAGGAAGAAAATTTTTTGGACTCCATGTGCAACCCATTGCATAGATTTAATGTTGGAGGACATTGGAAAGCTTCCCAATATCAACAAAAACAATTCAGCAGACAATTTCTTTTGCTGGTTTCATTTATAGCCATTCAAGCACCCTAAGTTTGTTAAGGTTTTTGTTAAAACAGTTGTTTAATATTTGTTATACAGCTTATATAAAGTTGTTTCCGCCTCCCATCATTCATAGGGTAGTCTAGGTCCATAGGCTAGATCTTGTTTTGATGGTGTATCTTTCTCTGCTTACATATATATATATATATATATATATATAATTGCAACTGAGATACTCAGCAATTTTTTGCCACAAATTCAAATCTTAAGTTGGTATTAGAGCGGGGTCTGATCCCGCTCTACTATTCGCCGTCAGCCAAATTCTCTGACGACCTTAAGGTTCGATGCGCCTCATTGAGCGCAACCCAACCCTAGTGGTTTCGAAGTCATCGGAGTCTCCACGTGTCAATCCAAGTTCTGTCCAGTCACGCACGTGTGACCCACGTGCCGTCTTATGCTCATCGGAGCTCCGTTGCGCTGCCATCGCTGTGTTCGTCCTTTCCTTCTAAATTTGTTCTAGCCCTCAATTTATTGATTAGGGAAGCTCTTTGGAGTGCGATTACAGTTCATCTCCTTCTTCCTATTCCTTATCAGTGAAATAGCCTCCGTAGGTCCTGTTTTTCCTTTTTCTGATACTCCCACCATTACCACGGCAAAAATGAACTAGAAAAATTATTTATCTTGGTCTACTCAATGGAACTATGGTTTCTTGGTCAAGGATATCATGACCATTTGGAGAAGGAAGTTAGTGCTATTCCTATTGAACATAAGTCTAATGATAGAAACTTAACTTTTAGCTGTGTGCTATCCTATGGCAATCAGTTGAACCGAAGGTGTTAGAAATACTCAGGTCATTTAAGACATGTCATTCTTTCTGGAAGGAAGCCCAAGATATTTTTGCTAATGAACGCCTTTTTGATGCAACCCAAAGAGTAACTTCTCTTAAACAAACCAATCACTGGTGGTTGGACTAACAGTGGATAGTGGTTTGTCCGATGAGGTCTCCAATCATAAGAGCAGTGGTGATCATGGTATCCACAAAGAGAATTGAGCACGATGAAAGTGCAAAAATGAAAAGAAAAAAAAAATAGCAATGCAGGCAGCTGTGCAACAGTTGCAACAGAGCCCGTGATTTGCAGAAGCAATATCTCCCAGATCAAGAGCATTGTTACCATCTTGAATGTGAAAAACAGAACATTTATTCAGAATGATAGAAATAGTACACAACATTACAATATACAAAACTAGATAATTATGTTTATGTCCCTATGTCCCTAAACTAAAACTAAAACTAAAACTTTGGTAACTCTGACTCATAATATATGCGTGTAACAAAATAACTTACAATAATTAAAAATGCAACCAATGTGAAATTGTTACAACATTTTCCTATGAAACTGAACCTAACCAGTACCTTGAAAAAATTCAGCTGAAAAATTGATTCTCTAGACTCCACCAATTTGAAGCACATCAGTAACATTATAAATATTCACAAATAGATGAATGGCAATATAAACACATGTTCAATCATTGGATATGAAAAAAGTTTTAAAAAAAAATTAAATAATAGGAGTCTGTTTGGATCCTTGTAAAATTGGGGATGAAGACTTCAAATATGATTTTTTCATAAAAATTTCATTCCATAATCTTTCACTCTTATTTTCAAGGGTCCCAAACTGACCAAAAGTATTATATGCCAGTGTCCTATAATACAAGAACAGATGCAGTTAAAAGTAATGCCTATAATACACTCACATCGCCAACACATTTTGTAACATCTTCTACTTCTGCTCTGCCAAAGGAGAACTGTATGGAGCCTAATGAGATAAGCAACTCCTGAAAAAAATGTATAGAATAATTAACCATTGCTTCAGGAAACAAATAAATTAAATATGATTAGCTGTGCCATGTTCATGACACTCTAAGTAAGATTACAAGATGCAATCAAACAGTTTCTAAGATAGTTTAACACAATCACACACAAGGTTCACAACATAGGCATAGATACATATTGACAAGCATTAAGGGAAGAAGAAAAAGAAATACGAGATATGAGATACAAACCTTAATTCTTGGAGTTGCCCAATTGTTTAGACTTTTCTCTTCCCATGTCCCAGCCTGTATTAATTTTGCACCATTCAGATTCATTGATACAAGAAAAATCCACAGCCAAGCCTTACACTACAGTATACCCTTTAGGCGGTGTTTGTTTCAAGGGATATAATAGCATTCCCAAGAATAAAATAACCAAGAATGTTATTACTGTATAATCTTAAAAACATGTTTTGTTAGACTTTAATATTTGTGGGAATATTTTTCAAAATTAAAGTAATAGGATACAGAAAGAGTTGGGAATGGAAGCTACTAGTTGAGTGACATGATAACTTTCAATATTCCCACAGGAAAGCAACATACCATTCATCAGTGTGCGAATGATAATAAAGTAAAACATTAGAATAACACGTTATTAGTAATAATATATATATATATATACACACACACACACCTAGGAAGCATGTAACAAAATAGAAATGACATATTGCCAAGTTCCCTTTTCCAAGAATAACCTTACAAAGCTTGAAACAGACACATTCTTTACAATCCAAATAATCACTAAATAAGTGTAGCAAAATGCATAAGTGGATTTCAATTTCCTTCAAATTTTGTAATATTTAAAACACAGTAGTATCATATCCAAGTAAATTATAATATTCATAAAATTAGCCATAACCACCATTTCCTCGCACTTCTGAATTTAAAGCTCCCTTTCAAGAAAGAGCATAACACAGCCACAATCGATATTTGAAGACTTTTAGAAGAAATATGCAATGCTTGCATGACATGGTTGCTTGATACAAGAACCTGCATAAGACTCCAGCTAGGATCAACCCTATAAGTAGTTAGTTAGCCACGTGGCACATCATGAGCCACCAGTTAGTTAGAAACCGCCAAAATTAGGAAGGTTGTTAGTTCTGAATTGTTTCTGAAGTGTATATAACAGTTCCATCGATTTCAATTGATATGGTTATTCTAGGTAGAGCTAGTCTCGAAGAAGAACCAAGAAGAAGAATGGGTAGGGATTCCAAGGAAACGAGAATGGAGTCCGAACACTAGAACTTTTATTGAATTGAGAGGAATTTTACAGGAAGAATTTTTACAAGTCATGAATGAATCAATTGAAATCGATGAAACAGTTATATACACTTCAGAAACAATTCAGAACTAACAACCTTCCTAATTTTGGCGGTTTCTAACTAACTGGTGGCTCATGATGTGCCACGTGGCTAACTAACTACTAATAGGGCTGATCCTAGCTGGAGTCTTATGCAGGTTCCTGTATCAATCCACCCTCCTTAAGCTAATCCTTGTCCTCAAGGATTGAAATTTGGAAACTTCTTATTCAAGTCAAAGAGGAACTCCCAAGTAGCCTCTTCTGGCAGCAGATGCTTCCATTTAACAAGTACCTTAGTCACAGCCTGGTTGCCCCTTTTTACTGACATCCTTTCTATAATGGCTTCTGGTTCCTTGATCCTGGTTTCTTCATCAGTCATTGGACAGTGAGTGGATGTGCTGGCTGTTCCTTCAAACTTCTTCAATTGGGACACATGAAACACATTGTGTACTGATGATCTAGCAGGTAGTTGTATTTTGTAGGCCACGGAGCCAATCTTGTCTAGCACAGCATATGGTCCATAGTATTTAGGAGCCAATTTAGCATTGCCTCTAAAAGCCACAGAAACTTGTCTATAGGGATGTAGTTTGACAAACACCAAGTCCCCTACCTCAAATGTCCTCTCAGATCTGCTTTTATCAGCTAATTGTTTCATCCTGTCCTGGGCTCTCCTCATATGGAACTTGACCATTTTAAGTTGTTCTTCCCTTTTGTGTAAGCTTCTGTCCACAAGCTCAATTTTTGACTCACCAGGTAAATAAGGTAAGAAGGCTGGAGGTGGCTGTCCATACATAATCTCATAAGGGCTGGCTTTAATAGTGCTGTGATATGTGGAATTGTACCACCATTCAGCTAAAGGTAGCCATTTAGACCAATTTGTAGGATCATCTGAGCACATACACCTTAAGTAGGTCTCAAGGCATCGGTTAACAACTTCTGTCTGTCCATCTGTTTGAGGGTGGTAGGCAGTGGATAATTGGACCTGAATTCCTTGAGATGCCATGAAGTCCCTCCAGAAATTGCTGATAAAAACCGGGTCTCAGTCACTAGTTATTGAAGCTGGACAGCCATGAAGCTTGTAGATGTTATCCATAAAGCATTGAGCCACTTCAGAAGTAGTGTATGGATGCTTTAAAGCCATGAAATGAGCTGCCTTGCTCAGCCTATCAACCACAACAAAGATCACCTGCTTCCCAAAGGAGTTTGGAAGACCTTCAATAAAATCCATAGTGATGTGCTGCCAAATCATATCAGGGATTGGGAGAGGCTGCAACAGACCTAGAGATGCAGAATTATCATACTTGCATTGTTGACATGTGGGGCATTGATGGATAAACCTTCTGACATCCTTAGACAAACCTTTCCAATATACCACAGATTTGATCCTTGGATAAGTAGCATCCCTACCTGAGTGGCCACCACTTGCTGAAGAATGCAACCAGTCCAGAATTTTTCTTCTCAACTCAGAGTCATTGCCAACGACCAGCCTTCCTTTCCTCCTTAACTCCCCACCTGTCCATGAAAACGCC
Organism: Cajanus cajan; assembly: GCF_000230855.2. Lineage (NCBI taxonomy): Eukaryota > Viridiplantae > Streptophyta > Magnoliopsida > Fabales > Fabaceae > Cajanus > Cajanus cajan. The sequence continues at coordinate 268,616 of NC_138517.1, read as the reverse complement.
TTGTGTGAAGAAGGGTCAAGCTGAACCTCAACAATCAGCTTCTGTAGAGAATCATCAACCTGCCAAGAAGTTTTAATTGCATCCAGCAAGTCAGAATTGGGTTGGTGAGTGGAGATAGCAGTACATTCCACCCTTGAAAGAGCATCAGCTGCCAAGTTTGCAATGCCCTGCTTGTATTCAATTAAGAAGTCAAATTCCATAAGCTTGACCAACCATTTCTGTTGGAAGGCTGTAGAAAGTCGTTGATCCAGAATGTATTTGAGACTTCTGTGATCTGTTCTGATGATAAATTGCTTAGGCAGTAGGTAATGTCTCCATTTTTGGACAGCAAAGACAACAGCAAGAAGTTCCTTCTCATATGTAGATAAGGACTGTTGCTACATATTCAGAGTTCGGCTTATAAAGGCAATTGGATGGTGATTCTGCATCAGGACAGCACCTAACCCTATGCCAGAAGCATCTACCTCCAGTACAAAGGGTTGTGTAAAATCAGGTAAAGCCAAAACAGGTGCCTGGCTTAAATGTACCTTAAGGCACTAAAAAGCAAGTTTAGCCTCAGAAGACCAAGTGAAACCATCCTTCTTTAACATATCATTCAGAGGTTTAGCTATAGTGCTGTAGCCCTTCACAAATCGTCTATAGTACCCTGCCAATCCCAGAAAACCCCTTAGTTGCTTTAGTGTCTGAGGAAGAGGCCAATTCCTGACTGCTTCTACTTTTGCAGGATCAGTAGAAACTCCCTTGCCCATGATAAAGTGACCCAAATATTCAACTCTAGTAACCCCAAAATAACACTTAGATTTCTTGGCAAATAAGGCATTGGCTCTCATGGTGATCAGAACTGTTTGTAGGTGCAGCAAATGCTCCTCAATACTCTTGCTGTACACTAGAATGTCATAAAAAAAAACCAGCAAAAACTTCCTCAAAAACTCACTAAATACTGAGTTCATCAATCCTTGAAATGTAGCAGGGGCATTGGTTAAGCCAAATGGCATAACCAAGTACTCATGGTGGCCTGAGTGGGTTTTAAATGCTGTTTTATGGATATCCTCTGCAGCCATTCTGACCTGATTATATCCAGATCTCAAATCTATCTTGGAAAACACAGTGGAACCATGGAGTTCATCCAACAGATCATCAACCAGTGGTATAGGAAATCTATTTTTCACTGTGTTTGTTAAGTTCCCTGTAGTCAATACAAAGTCTCCAGCTTCCATCTTTCTTCCCAACCAACACAACTGGGCTGTTATACGGGCTACTGCTGTTTTGTATAATTCCACTCTGTAAGGACTCTTGGATCAAGCTATATATGACATCCTTCTGCTGTTTAGAGTATCTGTAGGGCCGTTTATTTACAGGGTTAGAACCTTGTATCAGAGGGATTGTATGGTCATGATTGGGATGCCTAGGAGGAAGATTAGTAGGTACTGCAAACACATCTGCATATTGGAGTAAGAGTTGCTCAATACTATTAGGAATGGAGGAAGGATCAGCATGAGTGGACAGGGAGTGGAGAAGCATCCCATCCCCAGCGTCACAGAGCTGCAGCATTGAGAGGTGGACACCAGCAGCCAATGCCTTAGGCACTTGCTGTTTCCGAATAGTCCTAATATTGGTAGATGAGGTACCTCTCAAAATATGTCTCTTACCCTTAGCATGGAACACCATGGTTAACTTGTCAAAGTTCCATGTAATATCACCTAAAGTAATCAACCACTCTATGCCTAGAACCATATCACAACACCCCAGGGGCAGGAGCATGATATCTGAGGTGAAAACAGTGTTCTGGATTAGCCAAGAAAACCCTTTAACCATTGTATTAATTTGAACTCTAGCACCATCAGTCACAGTAACAGAATCCATATCCTCAATTTTACATCCTAGCCTCTTGCCAACATTGACATCCAAGAAGTTGTGTGTACTGCCACTGTCAATGAGAATATGTAAGGGTTTTTTCCTTGATTGACCTGTAACTCTCATGGTTTTGAATTTGGTAACTCCAGTCAAGGCATTGACTGAAATTAAGGGGATCTGAACAAATGTCAACAGTAGAATCATCATCAGGGTCCACCACTTCTTCAGAATCAGAGGTGTCATCTAATTCCATAACATGGATTTGAAGTTTCTTGTGTGTCCTGCTATGTTCAAGAGTAAAGGGCTCATCACAAAAATAACACAATCCTTTAGCCCTTCTTTCACTCATAAAGGCAGGGGTAAGCTGTTTAGTAGTTTGTGTTTTGGGTTTGTTATTGTCCACTGGTTTGGGAGGGTTGGGTAACAGGGGTGGTTTGGTCACATGGTTAAGATTAGGTATTCTGGAAAATGGTTTTGCTGTTGTAGCAGTGGCATTAGCATTTTCATACATTTTAGCTAAGGAGAAGGCTTTCATAACCGAAGTAGGTTGGAACATTCTAACCATCATTTGAATCTCCAGTTTTAGACCACCAAGAAAGCAACTCAATTGATGTGACTCAGACAATTCAATTCGAGAAACAATGGCATCAAAATCATTGTGATAATCTGTTACAGTACCTCCTTGCCTAAGTCTCATGAGTTCTGCCATAGGATCTTCACAAACTTCACCAAATCGTTCAAGCAAGATTTCTGTATAATCTTTCCATGATGGCAATTTGTCAATGCCCACATTCTTCACATAAGCACTGTGCCATTGGAGTGCTTTCCCTTCGAAATGGATCACAGCCAAACGGACTTTGTAATCGTCAGGGGTTTGATCTACTGAGAAGAAGGTTTCGCACTGGGTAATCCAGTTCTTGATGCCATCTCCATTGAAACGAGGAAAGTCCAACCGCGCAAGCCTCGTGTTGCAAGAATAAGGGCAAGAAGAATTTCCGGGTGGCGGCAGAAGAAGGGGGCGGGCAATTTTGAAGCACTTCCTCAAGATAATTCCTTAACGAAGCCCCAATATCCATGAAGCGTGATTCCAACGATGAATCAAGATCTGCGAAACGTGATTCCATGGAAGTCTTGAAGTTCTCAAAATCTTCACGAACGGTGCGGGTATTATCTGCCATGGTGATTGTGGTTGGAAGGTAACAGGCTGATACCAATTGATATGGTTATTCTAGGTAGAGCTAGTCTCGAAGAAGAACCAAGAAGAAGAATGGGTAGGGATTCCAAGGAAACGAGAATGGAGTCCGAACACTAGAACTTTTATTGAATTGAGAGGAATTTTACAGGAAGAATTTTTACAAGTCATGAATGAATCAATTGAAATCGATGGAACTGTTATATACACTTCAGAAACAATTCAGAACTAACAACCTTCCTAATTTTGGCGGTTTCTAACTAACTGGTGGCTCATGATGTACCACGTGGCTAACTAACTACTAATAGGGCTGATCCTAGCTGGAGTCTTATGCAGGTTCCTGTATCATTGCTCAAAACAACTACGTAAAGCATTGTTGTCGACAAAGTAAACTATACCGATCTTTCTCCCAAAAATAAATATTCTGGACTTTATATGTCCTTAAGATCAAGCACAAATATTAATTAGAAGTTGATTCTGCTAGGTAAACAACATTTGAACGGTAAATGAAATTTCAAAGCATTGATTTTTCTGTTCAAATAAAATCATTAAAAGAGAGGGAATAAAAATTAAGGTCATACGCGATTCCAAGCTGAACCAAGCGTGGCAGACTGAGATTGACAAGGGGGAACATCTTCTGGAGTTAGCTTACGAAGCACAGGCGCAGGCGCAGCATCTTCCGTTATTTTCCTTACCCAATACGTATAGGAGGCTCCTTGCTGCCCTTCTTCTTTCTCTGACGACACTAGGGCTCCAGACTCCATTTGACTACTTCTCCCAACAAATTTTAAATTACAAAGAAAGCTAAAGTTTAAATTGCACCATCAAATTAAAAAGAAAAATGAACTAACATTCAAGAAGCAGCAAAAGATTGGTCCCAATCTATCTGAAAGCATGCACCAGAGAATCGTCAACAAAGGCTGCAGGGGAATGGACAGCGGGATGCAATTAATAATTGCTCTTCCGGAAGTTTCCCGTAGATCGGAGAAGAAGGAATTGGAAAATCAACATGTCAAAATTATCTTTTGTTAGAATAAATAATATATATGTATAATCTATACAATTTTATTTTTAATTTTTTAAATAATACAATTAATATTAAAAATTAACATTTTTATAAATACAAGATTTTAAATTTTAAAAAAAATAATAATAATTTTTAAATATTTTTATTAAATAAGATATAAAAATCTTAAAACACTTCTACTTACTACTAATATATATTCCCACAAATAATATATATATATATATATATATATAAAATATAATATAATATATATATATATATATATATATAAAATATAATATATATAATATAATATATATAATATATAATATATATTATGATTTTATATATATATATATATATATATATAAAGTTATATTGAATTACATTCTCATGTTTTAATTATTTCAATCTTTACTGAATCATTAAATTAATATAATTTATATAATTATAAATTAAGGTTAAAAAAATTAATTTATAACGTATAATATGATTTAATATAAATATTTTTTTAAATAATTTTATTTTTAAATTTTTTAAATAATAAAAATAATATTTATGAATACAAAACTTAAATTTAAAATTTTAAAATTAAGTGTATTAATCAAATAAATATTGATAATTTTTAAATATTTTTATTAAATAAAATATAAAAATCTCAAATTATTTCAATTCACTAATAATATATAATTTATACACCCACTAATAATACATATATAAATAAAGTTAGTATAACTCATTCAATAATAAATTGAGATTAAAAAAATAATTTTAAATGAATAATTTAATTTATATTAATAAAAAAATATTAATTAAAAGTATCAAATCGTATATACATTAAACGATCTTTTTATTAATCTATTTATAAGAGGATAGTATTTGCAAATCACGATTAACTGGTATTTTAACTTTTGCATAGATATTTGTTTTTAATTAACTAATTAAAATTTATAATAAATAATGTAAATATGTAAATTATATTACGACTAAATTTATAGTAAATAACAAAAGTTACACCGACTTTTCTTAGTATTTTTAAATAATACGCATTTTTTTTAGTTTTATAAATACTCACCACTCTTTAAATAATATTGAAAAAATTGATATTACTAAACTTATATATATATATATATATATATATATATATATGAACAAATCTATATGCATAATAATGGAGGAACTTGTACCACTACTATTTTAGGGATATATTTTTTTTATAAAAAATAATATATTTTGCATAATATTTATTAAAAATTATATATTTTATGATATTTTGTGACAATAAGTATTATAAGAAAAATATGTATTTTTATTATAATTATTTATATTTTATTTTAATATAAATGTGTTAGGAAAAATATACATTTTATATATTATATTTGTTAATTACTAATTATTGTATTTTGTTATAATTATTTGGGTTGAAAAATGTGTTTATTTGATGTATTATTTATTTATTTATAAATTTTAATATTTTAGGGAAAGGAAAAGATAATCATGATTCATATATATTTACTAAAGGGTTAGGTTTTTAAAATGGATATTACAATAGGTTTTTTATGTTTACACTTCTCATTTTTCATATTTTGCATACACTCTAAAGAATGGGAAGAAGAACCAAAATACATAGGAGAGCAACTCATAAATCCACGTCATTCATCAAACGTTCATCATCGAGGTAAGTGGGAGTGAGTAATCTCGCTTTAGGCATGAGATGTATGTTTAATAGTGGGATTGACCCCTAATCCCTTCTTTATTGCTTGAATTGTATGAAAAAGATTTTTTCAATTGACTACATCATGTATTTTTGGTCTTGTATATGATTCCTTATTGTTTTATTTGATGTTGTGTAGTTATATGTCTCCAATTTCGTGATTGAACCTATAATTATGAAGTTTGAATTGTTTATGGAGTCTTATAGGAATCCTAGATGGTTCTTGTGTGAGTAGTTAATAGGAGTATGTAATTAGAATGTGAAATTCATGATAGATTTGAGTAATTGATGATATAATAAAGTAATATTAAGATTTGATAATGATTTTTAACAATTGGATTGGAGTTTTAGAGTTTGGGATTTGTAATGTGCAATTTTCATATATCCTACAAGTCTTTCATGAACCAATATCACACTAGGCATCGAATGGATCATGTCAGGTGCCATTTGTCACTATTTCTATAAGATTTCGCATTGAGCATGATGAGAGTGGTTATGGGTGTGACTCGACATATACCCCTAGGTTACTTTATGTGTATTGCTAATGACAATGCACAAGTATGATATGTGATGTTTTTATTAGCACCATATGCATTAAAACATGTAGTTCATATCCACTACATAATGCATCTTAATGTTATGTTGTATTTAGTTGTTACATTGTGAATGAATGAAATATGTTATATGATCAGTATGCTTATGTTTTGTTGATATATGCCTTGTTTGTGTTTGAATGCTGACTACTGAAGTTAGCGAAAAAACACATAGAAGGGGGAGTTGAATATGTGTGTGTGAATACAAAGGAATTTTATAATCTTTTTCGCAAGAGTAATGTTCTTAGTCCAATGCACTTTTAGATACTAGACGTTTATACAGAGTTTGCTTAACACAAGGTCATTGGGTCTGAAAGATTTATCCTCTGCTGAAGGAAAATGGTTTATATAACAATAATGATTAAAGTTCTTGCATTTTCCTTTTCAAGATAGTTTCATATAAGGATAAGTAGTAGATAAAAATTTTCAGTGTAATATATTTGTTAAACAAAATTTGCGTCTTCGTCTGAAAAATGGTCTTAATGAAGAATAGACGGTAGATGAAATTTTCAACATGATTTTCTAATTAAAAAGAGTTTGCGTCTAAAATATAAATAAAATAATGCAATCATTTTTATACTGGTTCGCTCAACTAAGCTACGTTCAATCTCCTTTAAATGAAGGGTTCCACTAGATATGCAATTAAGTACAAAAGTATTGTTGACCACTTCTAGCCTGTTGATTTCACTCATCAACGCTAGTATCTTCTTATCAGTCTCTTCAGGCTAGCATTGAGTATTATGGACCACCTAGGTCAGAACCACTCCTGGTCCAAGTATTCTCAACCTCTCCTGGCCTTGAGTATTCTAGACCATCCCGGTAACGGCCACTCCTGGTCACGAGTATTCTCAACCACTCCTGGTTGGCTAGCTTCACTCACCAGCTCTAGTATTTTTAAACCACTTCTGGTTCTCCAAGTATTCTCAACCACTCATGGCCTGCCAGTTTCACTCACTAGCGCTAGTATATTCTTATCAGCCACTTCTGGCTAGCAGTGAGTATTATGGACCGTCCAAGTCAGAACCACTATAACACCCCAAATTTTTTATTAATAAAATATTAATTATTATTTATTTTTATATTTATGAAGATTATTTTCTTATAGTTATTTTAGTTAATTAAAGGGGTTTTATAGAATATTGTAAAGGTTTGTAATAATTTAAATTATTTATAAAAAAATTAATTCTGGTTTTTTTTAGGCCTAGAACGGGCTGTTCTAAAAAGCGGAACATGCTATTCCCAAAAAGCAGAATGGGCGTTCCAAAAAGTGGAACGGGTCGTTCCAGGGTAATAAAATGGCCTAAAATTATTAGTTGGAAATGGGTCGTTCCAATTATGGTCAATGTGGGTTAAAATCAACCCCAGAACGGGGCGTTTTGGTTTAAGAACGGACCGTTCTGGTGTTGAGAACGGGCCGTTCCACTTATGATCAATCTGTGTTAAAAGGAATCCCAGAACGGGCCGTTCTAATTTTAGAACGGGTCGTTCTGATTTTTGAAAACGGGTCGTTCTAATTTTAGAACGGGCCGTTCCAGTTGAAAATTTTGCATATAAATGAAGGGTCCAGAACGGGCCGTTCTGGGTACACCTGAATGCCTATAAATAGGAGGCTTGGGGTGAAAAAAATTTATAACTGAGAAAGGTAAAAATCTAGAGAGAGAAAGAGAGAGAGAGAGAGAGAGAAAGAAAGAGAAAGAAAGAGAGAGAAAGTAAGAGGGAATCCAGAGGAAGAGAGTAACAAGGTCCTGCTCAATTTTAAGCTTCTACTTATCCAGGTAAGGGGGGAGTGAGAAACCTTGCTCGGGGGTGTGGGAATAATTGTTGGATAGTCTGATTGTCGGATTGGCTCCCAATCCCTTGTCTGTTGCATGTTTTTAGGAACATGCAAAGTATTAATGTATTCTGTTTTATTTTCTGTTTGCTCTACTTTGTTCTTTGTTGGAAGTAATAAATGAATATGTAATTAATGTTAAAAATAAGTAAGTTTTAATATGAATAAGAATGTTCTCTGTGGATTCCTGTGCAGACCTTATGAGGAGTATTTATGACATGATCATGTGAAATATGCACAAATGACATGAGACATAAGAATGGACTATTGAGACAAGTTATGATTATGAGAATATGAAAAATGATGATATGATGTACTAAATGAAATTCTGTAATAAGTCAAATGTTGAGTCAATGAAATAATGAATGTATGACATGCATCATATGTATATATGACTCCAGGTGTGCCGCTGATGCCGCATACCAGTGATGCTAACAAGGTGTACCTTAGGGTCACCCACGACGTAACATGCTAACAAGGTGTACCTTAGGGTCACCCACGACGTAACATGCTAACAAGGTGTACCTTAGGGTCACCAGTGATGAAATGTGAAACTTCCGTATGGCGCCACATGCATGCATTTATGAGTTGAGTCCATGACATCATTGCATGATAAATAAGTGTATATGTGATATTGATTATGTATGTGTATTATTTACTTGTGACTTATATTTGTTGTGTGTGTGTGCTATTTAACCTTTATTTCTGCACCTGAAACTGAGTGAGATGTTTCTCACTCCCTTGTTATTCTTGTATATGTTTAAATTATGGTGCAGGTGATCATCATCATGAGGATGTTGGTGATGAGACTTAAGGCTTCAGTTGGGCATGCTCTGATAGGATGTGACATCGGACATAGGTAGGCTTAGTTTAGAATGTTATTGTTTTAATAATTTTAGTTTCTTCTCTTTTGTAATTTTGAACGTTCTTGATAAAAGACCAAAATGTGCATCTTTGTCATATTATTTTTATTACATGATTTGGAAGTTATAAATTAATTCCTAACTAGGAGGCACTGCCACCTTTGCTGGAATTAATCTATATTTTTCTTTAAATGATTTCTTGAGTTTTGATACTTACATGTTGACTTTTTATGATTTATGAGTTACAAATGTGAATCTTCTACCTTATGATATTTGAGACAATTATTTTATCCATGAAAGATGTTATCAAAGATTTTATTTACTCAAAAGAAAAATAAAAAATTATTGTTTACATTTATTGTGTATTAATGTTGGGGTAGAGAGTGTCACAACCACTCCTAATCCAAGTATTCTCGACCACTCCTAATCCAAGTATTCTCGACCACTCCTAGCCCACCAGCGCTAGTATTCTTTAATCAGCTTCTTCAGGCTCGTAGTGAGTATTCTTTGACAAGCCCCTCTAAGCTTTACAAGTATTCTTTTCCTAGCTTCTTCATGCTTTACATATGATAGAAGTATAATCAGGTTTGAGTGTTTGAGTTACTCTCACAGAGATTTTGAACCCTAAACACTCATAACCACTCTCTAAGGTTTCACTACCTTAGTCCTACAAAGATTCTGAGTGTGTGGGTTACTCTTTACAAAGATGATACATAAGATTACAACACTCGCTAAGGTTTCCTTCCTAAGATACCCTTGGAACACCTTAGACTACAGAGATGAATATAATGATACATTGTAGATTTGACTATGAAGAATCGATCTCTGATCTCTCTATTTTTCTTTTGGGCTTGATATTACTTTTGGTGCTTCATGTTCAAAGCCTAGGGCAATGCCTATAGTTATTCTCTCGTTGCTTCTTGCCAACCTTTTTCGGTTTGAGGTTATTGCATACTTATAGGCCTGTAAAATTTGTCCGTTGCATATGTCCGTTAAAGCTGATATAGTCATTTATGACTAGTTTGAAAGTTCTCATGATGTGCCTTGCCTTGACTGTTCTTTTAACAGAGTTGACCATCTGGCTTCTTCTTATGTTCAACATAACTTTTCTTGTTCCAGGTTTGGTCTCGTTTTAGCTTTTCTTCTGATACTCTAATGTCTCTTTTTGGTAGTAGTCCTCATCTGGTGTTTGTTGAATGTTCTTCCATCCGTGAGCAGACCTCGTTTTGATGCTTGACTAACCATCATCTGATTCTCTTGTTTAGTTTGCACAAGCTTCATGGATTCTTGCATTTAATGCATCTGATCTTGCATTAAATGTTTGCTTGTTGAATCTGCGTTTCATGAAGTCTTTTTGTACCGTTTGTTTGCTTTTATATCTGACATTAATCATGACCTAGATATCTCTGTACTTTCCCGGTGTTGTAGCTACAGAGGCGTTATCCTTTGTTGACTGGTAGTTCTTCTAAGAGTGTGGATGCTAGGTAGTTCTTCTCGTTGTGACTTCAGACGCAATTCAGCCTTCTTGGTCTTTGTCTTTGTATTTGAGTCTCCATCTGGTCAGCTGTCATCATCCATGGTCTTGTATCATCTGAGGCTTTATTATTTTCCTTCTTGTGCTGGGCTTGATTTTGTTTGATCTCCTCATCTGACGTCTTGTTAGCTTTTGCCCTTCATCTTGGTTGCTCGTGTCCTGTTCTTTATTTCTTGTGTCTGTGTTTGTGGGTGTCTTTGTCTGATGTATTCCCTTCATTTGATCAGCCTTTATCCAGTGCTTAGCTCATATCTCTTGGTTCTAGTATGGACGGTAATACATGCATATTTTCTATTCTTCAACTTGCCTGTACTTATGTCTGAAACACTAACACACTTGTTAGAAATAACAACATGTATTATATTTGTCTCATTCAAAACCTTGCTGGGAATTGCTTTCTTCTTCGTCTGACTTAACAACTACATCTTATGTCGTGAATCAGAGTGAGATATTTCTCACTCCTTTTATTTTATGTGTATTATTCTTATTGTATGTTATTGCAAGTGAAACTTAATGGTTTATCTAAAACAAGTATAAAGGCTTTTAAGAATAATGGAAATCTTACATAAAAAATCATGTTTCAAAATTTTCATTCTAAAACATTAAAAAATACCATACAAAATAACTATTTTGTAGCACAACAATAGATTTTAGATTAGGTCATTCGAAATGAAGCATAAATTGAAATAAAAAAATCATAAACATGAATACATACTCCAAAAACACAATTCACCAAAACAAAGATGATAAATGAAGAAGCAAATAAAGGGAACATCATGTTAAATGAGGGTGTATGAATGTCGAAAAAAGGAAAAGAGACTAGGAATGAGACATTAGGATGGGGAAGGGTTGGAACAAGTTTGAGTTATTTTTGGAAATTTAATATTTTAAAAAAATACAAGAAGTAAATGCAATGTAAATATGAAAACTAAAGTGACGATTTGAAGGGAGTTTTTTTTTCCTTTTACCCATCAAATAATGAATGTTAGGGTGGACCAACTTTACAAGTGGTCTATATTACACTACCTTTATCCATTATTAGATTCATCTAAACCTTATAGTCATACCCTACATTTTCAACACCAGATTATCTGCCCTCCTATCTTCTTCTGCACCTTTCTCTTAGTTTGCCTCTTTCATAGTTGACACCATTGTGTATCCCTCCCTTTATCTCCACATGTGCATTTTAACTCAACAATACTGATCCTCACTTTGCTTTTGCTTCTCTAATTTTGACTACGACAATTAGTGGACAACCTCAATGATGTTATTGACACCCTCATGACACTTTAATGTCAATTTCCCCATTCCTTCTAATCTTTTATTGCTTCATCTTCTTTTACACCACCATTTTTGTAACATTCTATTTTTTTATCTATATAATTTATGTAAATTATTATATGTTATATGAAATAAATAATATGGGAGTTTATTGTGAATGAAATGTACGTAGTGTTATTCAACAAATTTGTTTGAATTTAGTAATGTGCCTTTTATTATCAAATTTGACTTTTCCCAACTTGCATTGTGAGCATATTGTAAAATGTGGGGAACTAGGTTGAATAACCTAAATGATAATTATTGAGTATAGTTTAAGAATATATGCAGTTAAAGAAGAAAATATCTAAATTAGAATTTATAGAAATTTTGCAAGGATTCAACTTAGGAAATTTGTTTAGCTTAAATAATAAGCTAGAAAATTGTGGGAAAACATTCAATAGGATCTAAAGAATTTTATCATAATTATAGTATGCTTAGAATAATTAATAAAAAATGTTTATATAGGTTAAACTAAAATACAAATCTCAATCAATCAAATTATGACACATAAATAAATTCTAATTAACTAAATTAAGATTAATTAACATAATTAAGAGATGATTAAGTGACCTAATCTTATGTTTTTGATGGTGAAGATTCTAATGATATATTAGTTTCTCCAAACTATAAATAATTTGTAAGATACTTTAATAATTCTATAATATTCTAGAAAGTTCTATAAAATTCTACAAAAATTGACATCTAGAATATTGAGATATTTAAATAGTTCTACAAAATTCTAGTAAGTTCTATAAAATTTTACAAAAGTGGACGCCTAAGCACCATGTGACTAAAATAAATTGAAAGATTAACCATTAAGATAACTAAATAATTCTACAAAATTCTAGCAAGTAGACACCTCATCACCATATGATTAAAATAAGTTGAAAGCTTAACCAATAAGATAGCTAAATAATTCAACAAAATTCTAGAAAATCCTATAAATATCTACAACATGGACACCTAATGACCATGTGACTAAAATGACTCAAGAAATATCAAGAAATATACCTCAATCTAGAAGATTTGAGAATGAAGGTGGAGATTAATATAAAAGGGAGAAACCACACCAAAAAGCTCACCAACAATCCTTAACACTAAGACATAAATCAAGCCCAGAAAACACTAAAAAATACTCCATCTTTGCCAATACCAAGGAGGAAAACTAAGGTGTAAATGACTAAAATTTGAAGAAGAGAGTAATAAAGGAAGAACATAGGAGGGAAAAGATGTAAGAAAAGAAGAAAATCAAGGAAATTAGGAGAAAACTCGTAAGCTTGGAGAAATATGTATGAGTTAGATGTATAATTTTATTTATGTCCTTATAGTTGTAGAGTATGTCTTGATCATTACTTCTAAGTTTGGACGCATGTAACCTTAGGTTAGATGATATGTTTTCTAATTGTACTTATTGAAAAATTTGATGTTTTGAGGTTGAATCTTAATGTGGTTGATTGTTTATGATTGGATGTTGCTATTGAAATTGTTGAATTGTATTTGAAATGATAAATTAATAGTAATTCATGTTGCATATTACATAATGTGGTTTTTGAGTCAAATTTTTTTTGAAGGGTACAGAAAATAGTATAAAAATATTTGAGAAATGACTTTTATATCAATGATAGTTGATAAAAAAAATGAGTTTTGAAAATAGTGTTTTTTCTTGAAATTCTTTTATTTATGTTTACTATTCAAGACATTGGTGGCAAGAGATTGACTATAATAGTGGATACTATCAAGGACAAATGGAAGTATGAGATGGAAATAAAAAATATAGAGTGAGAGCTTAATATGGTTGTGAAAGTTTGATTGAGGTATTTTGTTTTTGTGCTACAAATATCATAAGATAGTAAATAAGGTTTGAGTAGAATGAGTAAGATAAGACCTTTGGTTTAGGGGATAGACCTTTGGTTTAGGGAGTGTTTGGGTATGGTTTAGGGTTTAGAGTTTAGGATTTAGGATTTATGGTTTAGGGTTTAGGATTTAGTCTTTATTTGATTTTGTGTCGTGGAAGCCTATCGAGTGCGTCGACACTTTAACTAATGCCTACTTGTTCACATTTAGTGGGACTTTGTCGAATCACTAGACAAAGTGATGTAAAACTTTAGCTTCATTAATTAACCAAGAGAGAAAGTCTCCGTAGAGTATTGAGTCAAAATGATTTTTGAAAAGTATATTTTGAGTCAAAATCTTCATCTCATAAGCATATTGAATTATTTGAACTATTATTAATGAAAAATCTTATTAAGTTGTTGTGTGTATTAATAATTGTATGAACTTCTTAAATGATTATATGATTTGCTTGTGTGAGATATCGATGAAATTAAATATCTAACCCCATAAATATATTTAAATCCAAATATCGAGGATATCATGATGCAAAAAAATTGAAAGTGCAATTAAAGGTTCTGATGCATAAATCCAGAGTTTATGATGAAGGTTTATTTTATTAAATTATGGTATTTGCATTAAAAAAAATTGTAATATTTAATGACTTTTATATAATATAATTTTATTTAGATAAATTTATTCATTTAATTTAGTATTTTTATACTTATTATTTATATTAATATAAATATTAGTAACTTAAATAATTATTTCAGATTAATATATGTAAGGGGTACACTTTTCTACCTCTCCAACACGTTTTATTTCCATTCGACAATATCTCATTCATGTCTTTTCATCTAAAATCGACTTCACCTTTTCGCAAATTGTTCATCTTCAAAGGATTGGTATTCGTTCCATGATTTGGAATTAGATTTAAAAATTGTGATTTAACGTTATGTAAAATTGTGATTTAACGTTATGTATTGTGGGTGAGTAGGTGTGCCCAATGTTACCGGTTGTAGTGCACTTGACAACCCATGTCTATTAAATTTCAAACCCAACTTAACCAATTGCTCCCAGTAGAATGATTTTATTGTTTCGAGTTGAAGTTTATAAAATGGACTTTTAATTTACATTTGGATGAGTCACCTCTAACCATGCTCCATGGTGTTGTGACGATCTCACAATGATTGTGTTGTATCCTTGATTGATTTTTCATCATTCATATATGTGTGGAGAAAAAAAATACAATGTAGAGGGTACATTATATTAGACTTCCACGGTATTATAAAACAAACTATTACTAAAAATATTATTAAACTCTTTTGAATGAGAAATTTTTGAATATTTTACTTTTACATTTAATATTTCGAGAAATTTTTATTTTGCCAAATGTCTATTATATAAATATTTTAAGGTAATAATTATTAATTTTTATAGTTAATATTTTGTATTCCCTCTAATAAAACTGTCCTAAACATTTATTCCCTTCAATAACTCTATCCTAAATAATTTTATATATAAATAAATATTATTATAAAATAAACTAGAAATAATTAAAACATATATCAAAACTGTTACTCAAAATAATTAAAAAAAACAAATATATTAAACAAATATATCAAAATAAAAGAAAAATATTGGATAAAAATATGTTAATAATTACCAACCATTATTATATTTTCATAGTATTATAAAATAAACTACTACTGAAAATATTATTAAAATCTTTTGAGTGAGAAATTTATGAATACTTTAATTTTACGTTTAATATTTCAAGAAATTTTCTTTTGTCAAATGTCTATTATATAAATATTTTAAGATAATAATTAATAATTTGTATAATTAATATTTTGTATTTTATATGTGAATTTTTTTATTTATATTTATTTTTAAATTGAAATAAATAATAAAAATCATATCAAATAGTCAAATTGGTCTCAAATTATAAACCCTGGTTTTAACAAGGAGTATTAGTAAGATGATGTTATCATGTTCTAATAATATTATGTATTACATAACTCTTAGTACATAAGATGATGAATTGTTTTAGGCTTTGGCTATGTTCAATTGATTTTACCTAATTGTAGTATTTAGTGTTTACTAATTTCATGAATGGATTGATCTGGGTAGAAGGATGGATTTCTTCAGCTTTCTACCAAGATTTAACTTAAATTGTTATAACCTACTTAAAATATGCCATAATAACACTAACTTCCTTTTTATTTAATTAATTGACACCCACCTCCTTTATTTTATAATTTACCTATTACCCCTTATAATGTCAGTTAACATACATGTTAAAGTTCATTCTTTTACTATTTGAACTTTTTGTTGTTGTCAAAAAAAAAAAAAAAAACGTGGGACGATTAGTATCATATTTCTACTTTTAACTTCATAATTTCCATTGTGCCATCGTGAAAATATAAAAATGAATGTCATTTGGTTGACTACATAAAAGCACAAGTGAATAGCCCCATAAAAAAATTTCATTAATGATTTTCACAATTAAGTTCAAAAAAACTTAAATAATTTGATAGATATATAATTTAATTTAAGAATGTGAATTTGTAGTCCTTTGTAGAGCCACCAAAAGATCAATTATGTAAATTTTACAAACTACATTTTTGTTTGCATAAATTAAAAAGACAACCTAAATACTAATTATTTAGAAATGAGAACAACGTTGCAAAACTTTTCAAGTGTGAAAAACATTCCAATTCCTAAACCACAAGATGATGTGTTAACAAGTACACAGTACATTTCACCATTAAGTTACTTGATCTAAAGTAACACTTATTAAATAAACAATTTGCTAAAACAAAATCACTCCATTCCACAAAGAGCGAGTACAAAGGAGAAAGAAGAGTTGCTTGAATAAAAGCACCAAAAAGGTAACACAATGGCAAAGAGAGTCTATCAATGTAGGAAATAAAAAATTCATGCATATTAGAGATTTATTATTTTCCCCAGAGAAATTTTAATTTTAATTTAATTTAACTTGAGTTCCACAAAATTGACATTTGAGGAAGTCTTTTTTTTTTTTTATTAAAATAAAAAACTTAAGGATGACATTAAAGAGGTCAATGAAATTCCACCTTGCCAATTTTTAAGAAAAACTTGTAATTTGGCTACTTTTAACTTAATTTTAAAATGATTTTTAAGATTATTAAGATAACAATTCAGCCCAAACGCACCCTTCAAATTAAAATGTCAATATTTACCATAGCCAACTTTATTTTATAGCTTTTTGTTAGTACTGTGGTTGATTTGATTCGTTTTCTACAGTAACATAAGATATGAAAATCGGAAGATCCCTAAAGATTTGATGCATACGAAAATTTTGCACATATGATATGAGAATAACGGGCTGAGAGAAACTAACAAATTACAAGCTTTAAAGAGCACAATTTGCACATATGAAAAGTTTGACGTATTGTCCATAACCCGCAAAACTTTAAAATCGTACAAATTTATGCACTACTATCATAAAAATGATTGTAAATTTTTACCACCAAACTTGAACTTGTCATATCATGGAAAATCCTTGTAATAGTTCAAATTAGTGATGGTAGCTTGAAGCCTCAATTAATCTTTGGTTTTGGTCGCCTTGGTCTCAACACCATATAGAGGCACCCTAGAACAATCAATAAAGCTGGAACCGTTGTCATATCAAACACCAAATGTATTTTTCTCTCTCTTGTGCAGTTAATTGGATGGAGAAGGGCAAGAGTCGCATTAACTTGATCAACAAACCTGCAAGAGAGATTGTGTTTAAAAAATAAAATAAAAAACAAATCTTCAGAAAAATAAAAAGTTAGTTAGCTTTTGAAGTCGAACCTAAAGAAAAGAAAACAAAGAAAAGTAATAAAGAACAACAGGCTCTTCACTGAAGAGCCCTACATGAAAAAGTTACTGGAAGTGATGCAGTTGTGGAAGCTACATTAGGTGATGTAACCTGCTATTTAAACTCCTGGCTAAATAGGATTAATAAGGATGACTTTTTGCAGGTAGCCAGACCTCCAAAAATCACTTCTGTATCCTAACATTTGCAGTGTGTTCCCTAATTCACTTGATTTATATTTATACATATACTGTTCAACTGCTAGATATTTGTAGTGAGGGCTCTTTTGTATTATTAGTGGATTGCTAAGGAGGTGTGGAGAGCTTTATTCTAGGGGTTTCTCTGCTAGGCAAGCAGAGAGATTGGTTGGCATTGCATAGATGATCTTTTCTTGTTATGGTTATATATATATATATATATATCTTCTCTATTTACTCTCTTTTATAATTGTTTCTTTTCAGTAAAAATGTTTATTGCAAGATAGTGCTCAACCTTTTGGATGCATCCTCCAAGGTGTTTAGTAGCCTCAACGAATCAACATAACGCAATTCTCCAGTGACAGTTGATACCTGAAAATACATCATTCATAACACATGGAATTAACTGATTAAGAAAAAGAATGTAAATTAAATACAGTTACAAATAACTGACACTCACCCTTTTCCAAAGGCTAACAACATAATTGTACTTGTTAACAAGCTCATGCTCCTGGGAATGGAAGATCCTGAATGTTTTTTCAGCTTGATTTTGTTAAGAATTCATAAACAGATAACTCATCTTGTCTCGAGGAAAACAAAGGCCTACAATACTCACATTGTTTAATTCAATAATATCTACTTCAATATTTTCTTTTCACTCAAGGAAAATGCAATGGGTGAGGACATCTAGGCACATGGCACATTAACTATATCAAATACTCATTTAATTATTCAAGATACAAACTATTTTCCCCTCATCATGTTCCGGATATAATGCATTGACAAATGACAAGTTATCTCCCAATATCAGTCCACATGTTAGAGAAGCACCATTTGCAATTTGTTACACATTGTGATAATATGGAGCAGTGAGCAACCACAAAAATTACATGCTAACAAACCAATCAATCCATAAGATTCAGCTATCACACCAAGGAAAATACTACTCAACCAGAATTAGCCGGCATGCTTATTAACTTATGGATGGTGGGTGGTCCCTACCATTTTGTCTTATCCAAAAATCACTTTGAATTAAAGTAACAAGGGTTGAACCTATAACCACTTGGTCACAGATGGCTTTCATATAAGTTAACCAATTATCCTATGAGCTCAAGGTTTTAGACAAAAGTTCAAAACTAATTGTAAATTTATCCCATCCTAAATTCAACATGATATCAATCAAGCTATTCCATCCCATATCGCTTTCTCTATTTCTCTCTTTATCTGGCCATAAATTCAACATGGTATCAACAGTGGTACAATACAATGCAATGTGATCTGTCCCGGTCACAGTTCCACTGCTATGAACTGTTTATGATTTCTGGAAAACTTTTCTCGCTCTCACTTTGGTAGTTTTCTTTTATCATTTCTTCTCTCTAGTCACTTTATCTTGTGTAAAAACCCTTGCTTCCACCTCTTTCCTGCCTGCCTCCTCCACCACTGATCTTCTCTGGCAAGCAACCTTCTCAGTGCCAGTGACAGCTTCAGCCAACTTTCTAACTTCTTTTCAGGAATCTTTCTGGTAATTTTTCTGATCATCTTCACCTCTAGTTACTTTCCAATGAACTCTGTCAAATCTTCAGCTGCATCAAATCTCCAGCAGTCAATCTCAAGCCACTGTTAAGTGTTCAGTTGTCTTTTTTGGCCTAATCAAGCCTTACGTTGTCTTTTCAACTGAGTTTAGTGGATGCATATTAATTATCCTGACGAAGTGTTACAATAACAACCTTCATGTATCACCATTATAGGAGTTCATGCATCACATGTTAAATGCATTTAGTTTTCATAAGAATTAGCATTATGGAAGTAGCACTATTTACTCTTTTGCCTAGGATATAGACCCCACATAATCTCTCTCTCTCTCTCTATATATATATATATCATTTTTATCTTAATTTTTGGATGCAGATATTGATAAAGAAATAACTCTTTAGAGAGAGCAAAGATAAGAGATTGCAGAAATAAAGAATTAGGCACATTCCTATTATGATCTCATTGATGCCTTTGAAACAGTAATTTCTCTATCATTAAATGGATGCAATGCTACACAACAAGGATACTAGTACGCTCCATTAGGAGAAGATGAATGGCAGAATTAACCATTTGTATTGATTCTTCAAGGGTAGTGATGACATAACTCCGAGCAATTGAATCAGACTGGAACTGTGAAATGTGCCAACCTTGTGATGTAATGGAGAAAGGGTTGCACCCTACTGACCATAACCAGTCCTGCCATGTTGAGAGATAAATCTTATGACATGGTGGTTTAACAAAACTTGATAATGAAGTTAAATTTAGCATATAGACATTGACTGTTCTAGGAACCTGGGGAACACAGAATGCAAACATGCTAATCTCTAAATGAATATGTATATTGTTGATAAAGGCGTTAAGCATCTGTGACCAGAATAAATTGAAGAAGTGGTTTAGCATTGTATGTTCCTTTTGTATTTGAGGGATGGGGGAAAATTGCAGGGTAGGGGTATGGTAAAAATTAACTGAATTTTTGCATTTTAAGGGTCACATACACCCATAAAGTCGATGCACAAGAACTGAAAACAAATGAAAGATATCCGGATCAGATTAAACCTAAAACACTAAAACACTATATGCATCAGAGAAATAGATTGGAGTCCAATAATTGGACATAAAATGTACCTCAATTGCAGTCTCATGGGCCTGACCATAGACAAGATGAAGGGGAAGCAAACCAGCAAGATGCTCAGCAGTGGCAGCAACAGCAGCTTTTATAGGCTGCCTTTATTTATTGCTCAGATTAAGGATGAATCATGAAAGAACTAATGAGTGGATTTTTGTACAATAAATAAAGGTATTATCACAATTGTTCAAATAAAGTTTTATTGATCGATGAACAACTTCTGCACAATTATTTCATGAATAATAATACTGTAGCACAACAGGACTTAACACAACATAAATTTATAGAGAAGTTCACTTCTTCCCCTTCCTTGGTCAAATCAATAAAATACAATGCTTTGACATAAAAATCGAAAATGTAAGGCCTATGATTAAGATGATCACACATTTCTTAACATCTTTAATATTTTGCTCCATCATCAACAAATTACCTCAAAAATTAAAAAAACTGCTTTGCAAGATAGATGAATAAGCCATTTTAAAAAGTTGAGGTAGGTTTCTGAATCTTACCTCAAGTTCAGTAGAAGTGAATGCCCATTACAATGTAGATGGCTTTCCCAGGAAGAGGGCTCTGACTGAACGACAATAATCATGTCAGACAGTGCTTTTGCCTGAAAATATTTGTCTAGTAAAAGCGGTTCATTGTAAATGAACCAAAAGACTGGAACCTCTAGCACAGACCTGGAATGCGCATGCCTACCTGCATTGTTCATAAGTATTATTATATTTGTCAATTACCAGAATATCAAGATAAAAGAAAAACAAAAAAAAAAACATTTCAAAATTCCAGTGAAAAGAAAATAAAAGAAATCGTCTTCAAACTATGCCCAAAAAAATAGTCAATCCCTACATGCTAGTTGCAGAAAGTCCTTGTTAATCCCTAATATTTCACAATATGTTACGCACATTATTATACCCCAGATACTATAAGACAAACCCCAATTAATATACAACAGTAGCTGCACCAACCCATGACTCCCAATTCATTACAAATAGTGCATGCTAGATGCTACAGACTTTTGGTCACTTGGCAAAGCAAACACGAGAACTTGAACCTCCAAGCTACCAAGTGCCGAAGATACAAGCAAACTAATGAAATATTTAGGACTAATGCTACATTCATCCCAAATAAGGTATGCCATACTTGCTTTTCAGCAACTAATTCATAATGTCGAGTATATTCTAGGCTGTGTGCAAAGGTCATCCTAATCTCATCTCTAATTCTCTAACTGTCTAATTCCATCAAATTTGCTTAGAATAAAATAGTGGGATGGATGAAAATAGAATGGGGAGCATATGCACGTATCAATGGACAAAATACATTTTCTTTTCATTTCCTCCCTATTTTCTTCAAATTCAAGAAGATTGCCCAATCTATTCTTGTTTTTTTCCATGGACATACAAATGAAACTCTGAAACACAAGGGTTTAAGGATATAAGAAAGACCTTTAAGAGAACCATGCTTATTCAGCCTTTGCAATTGATACTGCAGAATAGAAGAATCAAGATACGTACGAACTGTCTTTCGGTAGGTTCCATTGACAAGCAGTAATGGCACAGCAGCTGCTCGTCGTGCAACTGCAAAGGCCATTGCTAGGGCAGGATCCTCCGACAGAGGCAACCTAAAACCGTAGTTATGTAAGAAGAAAAATAGGAAAATGCACAATTTTAAAGGAACACGATAAATCAGGTACATAGCATTGTGCTAAAAATATATTTCACCAACCAAATGCCTATATAGGTTAGCAAAGGAAAGGGAAGAACTAAAAATTAATGGCTGCATACAGGTGTGGACTGAACATTGATTTCTGAGAAGGAACCATCAATGAGGAAAGCCCATCCATTATAGCCTTCATATCCACAGGAAGCTGTTTAATGTGCCTAACTTTCTGCAAAAATTATTACATGGGCAACATCAATATTCCACTGTTGCAAGCCTTTTCAAATGATAGAACACACATCTTACCTCCTGAGTCATGAAAAACAACTGAAAGGATATCTTCTCATAATAATGGAAGGCACCATCAGCAATCGAAGGTGACACGATATGTCTCATAGATCCCCACAGTGTTGCACCTAGATGTGCAAGAAAAGAATCACGTGCAACTGTGTAATTTTGGAACTCCTGCACAGGAACAATTCCATGAATGAAGCTAATACTGAGGTCCAAACACAACTTTAAACCACAAAAAAGATAGCGTAATAATACTAAATTAACAAAGCTCAATTGGCTGAGACCTCATATGTGTCACTGAATAGATTCCAGCCCTCCATCCGTTTCAAAGCTTCTAAGGCCTTTTTCTTGTGACTTTCATCATATTCTTCACCTTCAAATGACTGCAGCTCATTTCTCAAATCCCGCATCCTCTCATCAAGTTCTGAAATCATCATGTGTTACAAGATGTACGAAAAACTACAATAACATGAATTTAAAACCCACTAACACTATGTTGTGAAATCTACAACTTTTGATAGTTAGACAAGAGAGAGAGAGAGAGATAGAGAGAGAGAGAACTGCACACACAAACACACACACACACACACACACACACACACACATATATATATATATATGAAAAGATTGATGAGAACATCTCACTAGCAGGGAAGCACAGATGATTACCATATTGGTGTCACACATGTTCAATTTTAACTAATACTTGTTGAATTATTATACTAAATGTTGTGAATAAAAATATCTTAGGAGATTTGATATAATCTTTTCTTATTTCTTTTATATTTATTTATTTACATAGTTACCTATTTTAGGGACAAATGTATCCCTATAATAGGGGAAGAGAGGAATGTAATGAGTACAATACAAATTAATAATAATCTCTCTTTCAACATTTAGTATCAGAGCTCCCGATCTTGGGAGCTCTATTTTCGCTGCTCTAAAAAAAAAACTAAGACGCTACCACCTTCGTTGTCGTTGCCAGCATTGCCGCCGCCGTCACCACCATCACCGTCGTTGATGTCAGCTGTAAGACAAAAAGGAGTGCCCATCATCGTACGATCACAATGTCGTGAGTTGCATGGTCAACAACCTCCTCACATACCGCTAGAATCCATCTCTTCTTCCCAGTGCGTGTAGGCCACACACCCACGTCTCCGACGAAAAGGGAATGGTGATAAGAACATGGAATCAACCTTAAGTCACCATGCAAAAATTGATACTTGGGCCACCTCTTAAATATGGCTTCAACATAAGAGGCTTGGACATCCTCCTTTTAGTCTTATTAAATCCTTGTTTCCACATTTTTTTTACAAAAATTTCTATTGAATCATTCAATAGTGATGTTTGTCGATTGTCTAAACACCATCGTTCTTCTTTTCCAATTAGTGGTAATAAGAGTTCTTTCCCATTTGATTTAATTCATTGTTAATACCCCTCAACAAAATGGGGTTGTAGAAAGGAAAAATCGTCATCTCTTAGAAGTTACCAGAGCCTTACTCTTCCAAATGTTTGTTCCTAACACTTTCTGGGGAGTTGTCCTAACCTCTACCTATCTCATAAACAACTTACCCACTTGAATCCTTAATGGTGTTAGCTCTATTGAATTGTTACAATCATTGGTTCCTTCTTCCACATTGATGTCAACTTTACCTTGTCATGTTTTTGGTTGTGTTGCTTATGTCCATTCACATTGTCCTCATAGAGGTAAACTAGATCCGAGAGCAATCAAATGTGTCTTTGTTGGTTACCCTTCAAATAAAAAGGGGTACAAATGTTATCATCCTCAAAGTCGTAAATAATTTGTTTCCATGGATGTTACCTTCAATGAAAATGAGTCCTTCTTTGTCTGTCCTTGGCTTCAAGAGAAGAAAAATTTGGAGCCTGAAGACAAGTCTTTCTTAGAGTTATTACCATTTTTGTCTCTACAGGATGTCCAAAATGAAGAAGAGGAAGATAAGTTCTTTGGCATAAAATATCAAAGGAAGAAACAATCCACCTTAGTTCCACAGCAAGAGGAATCATCTAACTCAGAGGTAAGTGATCCTGAAGGTAATTTGGAGGTAGTAAGTGTTAATGATGATACTCATATTCCTATTGCTTTGAGGAAAAGGAAAAGATCTTATGTTAAATATCCTGTTTCACAATGTTTGTACTAACAACTTGTTTGCTTAACATCAAAGTTTTATAGCTACCATTGATTTAGTAGATATCCCAACTTCAGTCCAAGAAACTATGAGAGAAGAACAATGGGTTCTATCCATAAAAGAAGAAATGAAGACATTGGAAAATAACTCAACATGGGAGATTGTAGACAGACCTAGAGACAAGAAGGATGTAGGATGCAAATGAATATTCACAGTAAAGCACATAACTAATGGGACAATAGAAAGATACAAAGATTGGTAGCAAAGGGTGCACACAGACTTATGGGATAGACTATGAGGAGACATTTGCACCAGTGACAAAGATAAATACAGTATGAGTTATACTTTCCATTGCAACTCATTTTGGTTGGGACTTACAACAATTTGATGTAAAGAATACTTTCTTGCATGGAAATTTAGAAGAAGTTTACATGGAAATCTCCCCTGGATTTGGGGTTTCAACGAAAGAAAATAAAGTATGTAGATTAAAAAAGGCCTTGTATGGACTGTGGAAATCTCCACGAGCATGGTTTGGGAGATTTACCCAGACAATGATTTCTTTGGGATATAAATAAAGTCAAAGGGATCATACTTTGTTTATAAAACATTCCCCTAATGGTAAATTGACAATACTTTTAGTCTATTTAGACGACATGATCATTGCAGGTGATGAAGAAGAAAAAATTGGCAACATAGTTTAAGATGAAAGACTTGGGAAGATTAAAGTATTTCTTGGGAATTGAAGTCGCTTATTCTAAGAAGGGCATATTTATCTGTTAAAGAAAATGTCCTTGATCATCTTAAAGAAACAAAAAAGTTGGGGTGCGAAACCTCGAGAGTTCCAATTAAACAAAATCACGGAATTGGAAGAGAAGAAAGTCCACCAGTGGAAAAACATCAATGTAAAAAATTTGTAGGGAAACTAATTTATCTATCACACACTAGACCAAACATTGTTTATGTTGTGAGTGTTGTTAGTCAATTCATGCATGAATCTTGTGAAAGGCAAATGCAGACAGTTGACAGGATCCTTCAGTACTTGAAATCAAGTCCAGGGAAGGGATTACTATTCAAAAGAGGAGACACCATGTCTATGGAAATATATACTGATGCAGACTACACAAGGTCGGTCGCAGATAAGAGATCTACTTCTGGATATCGCATGTTCTTAGGGGGAAATTTTGTGACTTGGAGGAGTAAAACAGATTGTAGTTACTCGGCCTAGTGCAATTGCTGAATTTCGAGCCTTGGCACATGACATATGTGAAGGGCTATGGTTGAAGATTATTCTTGATGACCTTAGAATTCAAATTGAGCTACCTATCAAGTTGTTTTGTGACAAGTCAGCCATCAACATTGCTCATAAGCTGGTTCAACATGACAAGACCAAGCATATTGAGATTGACAAACATTTCATTAAAGAGAAGTTGGATAGTGGTCTTATTGTTACAACTCATGTCCCTACAAGACTTCAAGTGGTAGATGTATTCACTAAGGGACTACCTACTAGCAGATTTCAAGAGTTGATAGGCAAGTTGGGAATGATTGATATTCATTAACAACTTGAGGGGGAGTGTTGTAAACAAAAATATCTTAGGAGATTTGATATGATCTTTTTTTATTTCTTTTATATTTATTTATTTTTGTTAAGATATTCTAAGATATAGTTTAGATATATTAGTTTATCTTTTCCTAATTTATAGTTTATCTTAATCCCTAAACTTTAGGGATTGTTTATGTTAATTGTCTATTTATTTGATTGTACCCATCAATTCAGAATAATAAGAAATTATTCATATTTAAGTATTTTCATAGTTACCTGTTTTAGGGACAAATGTATCTTTATAATAGGGGAAGAGAAGAATGTAATGAGTATGATACAAATTGATAATATTCTCTCTTTCAACTCTAATAAGGGAAGAGAAGATTTGCATTTTTGTTTACATCTTAAATATATCTTTAAGATTTGTGTTTATATTGGTCTCAATATATAAACTACAAAAGTACATATATTATTTTCGAACCATGTTGGGTCATGTAACTTTCAAGGTTTGCTGCATCATAGTGTCAATGACGCATAGTGTTTGTATCCTGAGTTGTAATTATCATTTCCTAGCCCACATGTTCACAAAGCAAGATTTTATAGGAAATTCAAGGATTTTTTTATTTTTTATTTTACTGAAATGAAAAGGGATTAGACATATTTAAAGTTCAATTTAGAAAATAAAGTCCAAAAGCTACAAAATAAGATTTACCTTCACAAAGAGCAAGCTTGACTTTCCTTCCCTTGCAATGTTTAAAAGCAAAAAGCTCATATATATCAATCTCAGCTAAAAGAATATCAATGGCCTGGTGTTCTTTCTGCAACATTGAAAGTAACAATTGACCCACTTTGAGACTCCAATAGAAAGGAGGACATTTGTTAAACATGTTGGATGCCTACATTCCTCTCAACATTGTAATTAACATTCCAATTTCCAATGATATTGAAGTCTAAAAACACTAAATAAAATTACTATCAGCTTCAGATAAGCATAACATCGAAGTGTTCTTTATTGCGATCACAACTCTTTTTTCTCATCCTCAATCATTTCAGTTAAACCACAAAAACTTTCTTGCCTCTTTTGTTTTCAGTATCAGCAGTGTATGAGATAGGATTCTGACAAGTATTTACAATTTACAATTTTCTACAACTCTTTGGAACCTTGTTCTTAGGAAATCAAATGGAATATGCAACTATTGTTAGATCTGACATATGATACATACATCACCAAATACAGCAAATTTCTCCTGAATAGCATCTTGCAGTCGATCTTCAGCTTCTTGTTCAGAAATTTCTGCAATCAACAAAGAAAAGGATCAAAATGCGTGTGAAATATAACATGGCATCCTGAGTTAACTATGCATGATGAACTGAATAAATAGGATTCAAATTTATAAGATAACATACTATATCAAAGAGGTTGACCATATTTTTCTTTTTCTTTATCACAATTGGGAAGAAAATCAGAAAACCCAAGTCCCAATAGTTCCTAATAACAAGCTTATAAAGCTCGGGCCTTAAAATCTAAGATAGTTTTAGAGCCTATCCTAGATCTATTAGAATATCACCCACCATATTATCCACAATTCCACACATTAAGCCCAATAATGCAAACGATGAGGGGGTGTATTGGGAAGAACCCAAGTCTTACATGAACTAGATAGTGCCTGATAAGAACTTATAAAACTTAGGTACCCCTTATCTTACATTAACTAGATAGTGCCTGATAAGTAGCCTTATCCATTGTGTAGAAGTTATCCATTTAGCTAGACTATAAAAAACTAAGTGCATGTTATTTACATGCGCGAGCTTGAGAACGTATGCATAAATAGTAACTATTGTAAAAATAATAGATATTTAGGAGATAAAAAACAACTCTAAATATCTTCATATATTTGTTTTCCTATTTATTATTGTTACTTCCTTTTTAAGCATAGTCACTTGCCTTATAAAAAGGGAGATTAGGAAATGTAACAAGTACACAATTAATATGTAGTTTCCTTTTTTTTTCCAATTTAGTATTAGAGCTCTAGATCTTGAGAGTTCTGTTTTTGCTGCTTAATACCAATGTTATTGTCTGTCACCATCATCGCTACGAGACTAGTTGTTCACCGCACATCATTCATTCAATACTGTTCATCAACACTTTTCATCGCCAGTTCATGCATCCGTATTCACTAGGATATTTGAATTTTCATCAAGGAGCAAGTAAATTGTTTCCAGGCCCTCTTTCGTTCCATGAGTAAGTCCTTCAAATCACTATACAGGATTATGTCATTAGTGTGTTCAACCAATTTATGCATGACTCCTACGAGAAACACCTTCAAGCAATTGAAAGGATACTTTAGTGTCTAAAGGCAACTCCAGGGAAGGACTATTATTTAAATCAGAAGGTCCATTATCCATGGAAATATACATTTGATGCTAACTAAACAGGATTAGTCAGACAGAAGATCCATTTTCGAATATTGCATGTTTCTTGGTGGGAACCTGGTAACATGGAGAAACAAGAAGTAGAATGTAGTTAATGGCCCAGGGCATATGTTAGGGAGTGTGGATGAAAATTATTTTTGATGACCTCAAAGTTAAATATGGGGATCCTATGAAGTTGTTTTGTGATAACAACTTGGCTATTAGCATTGCTCATAACCCAGTTTAACATGATAGAACAAAACACATAGAGATTCATAAGAACTTCATAAAAGAGAAGATGGACGACCTTATACTAACTAAAAGTTTCCGACAGCTGTAACTTTGAACTGCACATTATACAATGCAGTCCAGCCGTTATCTTTTACTTATAAGAGCAATAGTGTAAAATTTAGTCAGGCTTTTGTGAATGATGTATTAAGAGCAGTTGTCTTCCTGTCTCTGGTTGGTGGTTAGTTTGTTAGGTTAATTGCATAGCTGTCACATGGACAGCTGTGTCCAGATCAGTGTTTTACCAGTCAGCTTGCTGAATGAACCAGTGTATCTGTGAGCTACAACTCTGGACCAGTTAATCTGTTTTTTTATTTTTTATTTTAAACATATGAAATCCCACTACTTGCTGTCCCATGCGTGCTTTCCAATTCCAATGTCTGCTGCTTGCCCATGTGAAGTGCAATTGTTCAAGCTATCCCACAGCCCTTGCATGCCACCCAACACAGGATGGCAAGTCTACTAAAATTCAAAAAAATGAAACTTTTTAGGGATGTGGGATTATGAACTCACGTATCTCTATTCTCTGTATGTTTGAAACCTCAGTGACCACTAAACCAGTGCGCTTAATTAAAATGTACACGACTTAAATAATTTTTATAGCATATATTAAATTTAAAATTATATTTATATATTTAATTACATATGAATTCATGCAGATCAATCAGTGACACACTATCCAATGCCTTTACTGAATTGATAACCAGTCCAGATAATTCAGTTAGGCTTTCTGTTAATCCATGCTTACTCATATGAATACCTCTCTGTACTAACTTTCTCATTGTATCAATTACAAAAAATTCATATTAATAAAGATTATCTTCTTGTACAAACTTATTCTCAAGTTCTCTACTCATTAACACATAAAGGGCTTTCCCCAAGGGTTCTCGCAACAGTTTTAATCAATTGGAATCCAATGAGTCATGCTTAAGATGGTACTTGTAGCTAGCACCTTGAGGTAAAGTGTTGGGTACTGGACAAGTAGCTTCCGATTTTAGTAATCGCTTTCTAACTTGTTTAGAGTGAAGCCTTATAAAATACATAATTTTATAATTCCAGGTGAAATATTGTCATTGCCAATGTTTATTTTAATTGAACTGCTGATGTTTCTTTAGTTAATCAGTCTTGCATCTTTATTTCTGGATCTCTTGGATTATACATATACGAGAAAGCAAAATTTGTATATATCCTCTTATACATTTTCTTTTATATATATAGGTAGTTAGTTGCAAGCTTTGGCTTTTTAGCTGTGATTATCAAAAGTATGATTTACGGCTGTATACATTATGCACACACAATTAAAAACATCATTACTACCTGAAGCTGAACCAATCGTCTTTTCAACACTTGGTAAACTTGCTTCTGTACGAACACCTTCTCCACCAACAGCAGGTCCCCATGAGAAGGGACCTGCACTTAAATCAATAAATGCCCATCTGGTACAAAACACTAATGAATGTAAACAGGAAGAGATGCATATGGCTGAAAAATTGGCATTATGTGAAGCAAGCAAAACTGAACCTGTCCTTTCCAATCCATGTGTCTGTGAGACATTCTGCTTGAAAACCACTGTAGTCTCCAGACTTTAATACTTTTTCCAGATGTAGCTTTAGGTCTTGATCCTTCCCTTTTAGTAACTAGAAATACAGGGGAAATTTACAAAATTTCAGGAAAAATATGTAGGGCAAAAATTTGTAACTAAACCTACTTTCTTTTATGTGGAGTGGAAACTTATCTGATGATTAGATACCTTTAAAGCTTTGATCTCAATTATCTCAGATGCATCTCTCCCTTGATACAACCTCCCAAAATTATTTAGTGCATCAAGCCAAATATTATACCATTCCATCTGCATTTCGTAGTCAAAACAAAAGAGCAAACGTTTCATAAATATTTACACTGCCTACATAAAACCCAGAAAAGAGACCAGAGCCAAAACATAAATGAGCACTGAGCAGGACAACTACAATAGAAATGCTGGAAGTTCCGCTTTAGCAAGACTTGTACAAAAATGAATAAGAAAAAGAAATATATTATAAAAGACTAAAAGAGAACAGAGGGATTATGACTCTGATTTGTAAAAAATAAACCCATGTGCTGAGAGGATTTCTCTTTACAATTTATAACTCTTTCACCAGACCCTACCACCTTCATTCCCCTATTTATCTAATGAGTTAATGGCGCTTTTATTCTTCGAAAATTTTCTAAATTTTGGTTTTGTCCTCAAAACTTTCAACACATTGGTTTTATTCCCTATATTTTTTCATTTTTTGAAATTCCCAAACTTCTGTATCTGTATAAAAGGAAAAAAGTGTAAGCCTTAAGGACTTAAATTTGGGTATTTGAAAAAAATACAGGGACAAAAACTATTAATTTTAAGTCATGCCAAAACCAAAATTTGGAAAATTTTCAGGGACTATAAACACCATTAACCCTTATGTAATTGATCACCTAAAACTAACTGTTCTAACCCTTCCTAGCTAATTTCCACTTTCCTTCTGTCCTAACTCCTAAAAGTAGTTTACCAAACAAAATATAACTTTTGGTGTAGCTGATAAAGAGCCCAGTGATAAATAGTTAGCCATGGAGAGGAAGAGTAGAACAATGTTGGTCATAGGGGAAAGGCATCTTTGGCAACCAGATGAGCCATCAGATGATCACTTGGAAATTTCAATAGATAGTGCAATAGGAAATTCTGATGCAAGAGGTAGGGCAAGATAGTGAAATACAATAGATTTGGTATACGTCTATCATAAGGTCATCCAATCATGTGAAAGATTTGAAGACCACATATCATGCAAAAAAACACATTAAAGAACATATATGCTTTCACCATACAAGGAAATAAAATACTTACAATATCACTGTCCTCAGTTCTTGTCCATGAAAATTTCATCATTGGATGCTTTACATACAACGGTCGCTGTATCTTAGTAAGAGCTGCAAAACAATATTAAGTACTTAACAAGGGATCCTGAGTAAAAGGAGAAGAAATGAACAGGAACATCAAACATCAACTGTGGAAGTAGATTAGAAGTAATAAAAATTTGAAAAAAGCATTCCTGCTATGGAAAGGTAAATGTGGTGTTAATTTTAAAGATAGACGGTGGAACATCAGTTAGTTTTCTACATCATGAGTGTTAGAAAAGCTGTTTTATTATCTGTTGCTTAGCTTTTATAAAGTTGTGTTTTTTTATTATATTCAGACTTTAGGATTTCACCTTTTCTCTCTCTATGTAAACTTGTAATGATTATTATTTTGCATATATGTAACCCACTCAAGCATTTTTCTTTAACCCTTAATCTCAAGTTGGTATTAGAGCATGTCTCATCCATCTTTGCCTATCAAAGTCTAGCGCCCTCCTGCCACCATCAATTTCCGTTGCTGCCAATATCTCTGGCGACCACCAGATCTAGTATACCCTGTCATGTGATACTCAACCCAAGTGGTTGCAGAGACTAAACCCTCTGCATGCTTCTCCACACATTGCCTCTTTACATGACAAAGTCAGGCACGTGTAACTCAGGCACCACCCTCTGGTGACCAAAGTGAAAGTGTGCCTTCCCCATGAGTCTTGTCGGCCCCTCTAAAACCCAATTTCAAGAGCTTTTTCGTCCTTTCTCTCTTCTTTGGATAGTGGGCTTACTTTATTCCCCTCCTAAAATTATTATTATTTTGGATATATGTAACCCACTCAAGCATTTTTCATTAACCCTTAATCTCAAGTTAGTACCACAGCAGGTCCAAACCTACTTTGCTTGTCACAATCTAGCACCCTCTCGCCACCATCAATTTATGTCATTGTCAATATCTCCGGCGACCATTGAATCTAGTACGCCCTGTCACATGACGCTCAACCCAAGTGGTTGTGGCGACTAAACCCTTTGCATGCTCCTCCACACATTGCCTCTTTACATGGCAAAGTACACGCGCCACCACCTGGTGACCGAAGTGAAAGTGAGCCTTTTCTAGGAGTCTTGTTGGCCTTTTAGACCCTGTTTCAAGAGCTTTTTCGTCTTTCCACTCCTGTTTTAATGCGATTCTAAGTTAGAGAGAGAGAGAAAGAAGAATTTTGTATGCTAAGTATATTTTGAATCCTGAGTATGAAATACAATCAGCCTAGTATATATAGGCAACAAATCCAACTAACATAATCAGAATCTGTAACTAACTTCTAACAAAATAGTAAGTTACATTGCAGTAGGTCTCCTAGAAGGAACGTGTACCTACACAACTAATGAAAGCAAAAAAGAGTACATTTATTCATTCTATTCTAATATTTCCCCCTCAGGCTAAAGGTGGCTAATTAGGATTGAAGAACACATTCAGCTTGTCTCGGAGATACTGAAACCGAGTAAGAGATAAATCTTTGATTAATATATTTGCACATTGTTTGTTAGATGGGATGTGTAGAACCTTAAGATTGTTGTTAATGACTTTCTCTCTGAGGAAGAAAACATCTAACTCCATGTGTTTGGTTCTTACATGGAGGATAGGGTTGTGAGACAAGGCAACTGTACTTACGTTGTCACAAAATAATATAAGAGAATGGTGTTTACATGCAACTCTTGTAAAAGAGATTGTATCCATAGGGTTTCAATAGTTGTGGGTACTAAACTTTTGTATTCAACATCTGTCATTGAACGGGCTACAATAGTATGCTTCTTTGACCACCAATATATGACATGGGGTCCTAAGAAGATACATGAGCCAGAGGTGGACCTCCTGTCATCTGGATCAAAGACCCAGTCCCTAAACCGTTGCCTACGATGATACTTTTCTCTTGTGGCCAAAATCACTACCATTTGTCTTCTTGTTGCCATGGTTGTCATACAACATTGGCCTCTCCATTAGCTAATGTTAAAAATATGTTTCTTCATCAGCCAACCTCTTGGGTTTGTTGCTTAGGGGAGTCTGGGTTAGTTTGCAAATTACAACAATCCCTCTATGGGCTTAAATAGTCACTAAGAGCTAGGTTTGGGAAGTTTAGTCAAATTGTTTAGAATTTTGGGATGAAGTGAAGTGAAGTTAACATTCAGTTATTTGTCACATTTTTCCTAGAAAATATGTTTACCTTGTAGTCTATGTTGATGACATAGTCATCAAAAGAAATGATGCTATTAAAATTTTACAGTTGAAAAAACACTTATTTAGTCATTTTCAAACCAAAGATCTTGGCACCCGTACTTCCTAGGTGTTAAGATAATTCTATAAGATATAGTTTAGATATACTAGTTTATCCTCTCCTAATTTCTAGTTTAGTTTCCTTAGTCAGTTTAGTCTCCTGGTTTAATCCACCATCGCCCGGGTCATCCAAGCTTGAATAAATTAAAGAAAATGGTACCTCATCTCTCACGGTTAGAGTCTTTAGAGTGTGAGTCGTGTCAATTAGGAAAGCATGGTAGAGCTTCTTTTCCTAATAGTGTTAATAGTAGAGCTATGTCTCCTTTTGATGTTATTCATTCTGATGTTTGGGGTCCTAGTCGTGTTCCTTCTCTTTTGGGGCATAG
Source organism: Cajanus cajan (assembly GCF_000230855.2). Taxonomy (NCBI): domain Eukaryota; kingdom Viridiplantae; phylum Streptophyta; class Magnoliopsida; order Fabales; family Fabaceae; genus Cajanus; species Cajanus cajan. The sequence goes on along the minus strand of NC_138517.1, from coordinate 234,325 downwards.
GTATTACGTCACCTTTATTGATGATTTTTCTAGATGTACTTGGATATTTTTGATGAAAAATCGTTCTGAGTTATTCAATTTTTCCTAAGTTTCTATTCGGAGATCAAAACTCAATTTGGCAAAGTAATTCGAATTTTACGAAGCGATAATGCTAAAGAATATTTTTCAGATTGCTTCAAATCATTTATGGCTTCTCATGGCATTCTACATCAATCTAGTTGCCCTCATACACCTCAACAAAATGGTGTAACTGAGCGAAAACATAGACATATTGTGGACACTGCTCGTACTCTTTTATTGAATGCCAATGCACCCCCAAAGTTGTGGGGCGATGTTGTCCTCACTGCAGGGTATCTAATAAATCGAATGCCATCGTTTGTCTTGAATGATCAAGTACCTCATTCCCTATTATACCCATTGGATCCCCTTTACTCTGTTCATCCTCGTGTCTTTGGTTGTACTTGTTTTGTCCATGATCTTTTCTCAGGACGTGATAAGTTGTCTGCTCGGGCCATCAAATGTGTGTTCTTAGGATACTCCCGTGTCCAAAAAGGGTACCGTTGTTACTCTCCTGCTACTCATCGATTTTACACCAGTGCAAATATCACTTTCTTTGAAGATACACCATATTTTATTGTCACAGATGTCTCTCCGGTTGACTCAGATTTCCTCTCTCAGGTATTGCCTATTCCTCATTTTGATCATAGTGTGCCTCCCACCACACCTTCTACTTTAGAGGCACCAGATCCTCCCACACTACCAGGGTCTCACAATCCTCTACACTGATTTGGGATAACCTATGAGCGTCGATCACATACTGTTGTTCCTCCCAATGATTCTACAATTGAGCCATGTGATTCTACTCCTGCTTCAGTCTCCTCACCTACTCCGGCCCCACCTACCTTAGTTGACTTGCCCATTGCTCTCCGTAAAGGTAGTCGTTCTACTTGTAATCCTCATCCTATTTATAACTTTCTTTCATATCATCGTTTGTCTCCTACCTATTATGCTTTTGTCTCTGCTATTTCCTCTATTACCATTTCCAAGACAGTACAGGAGGCCTTAACCCATCCAGGATGGCGACAACCAATGATTGATGAGATGACAGCTTTAGACTCCAACCACACTTGGGTACTTGTCCCACCTCCACCTGGAAAATCCGTTGTTGGTTGTCGGTGGGTATTTAATGTTAAAGTGGGCCCTGATGGACAAGTGGATAGATTGAAAGCTCGTCTTGTGGCTAAAGGATACACGCAAGTATATGGTTTGGATTACAGCGACACTTTCTCTCCAGTTGCGAAGATGGCCTCAGTTCGTCTCTTCCTAGCCATGGCTGCTATGAGGCATTGGCCTTTGTTTCAATTAGACATCAAAAATGCTTTCTTACATGGTGATTTGGAGGAGGAGATTTATATGGATCAACCTCCTAGGTTTGTTGCTCAAGGGGGGTCTGGTCTTGTATGTAAATTACAAAAGTCCTTGTATGGCCTCAAACAATCACCTCGTGCTTGGTTTGGTCGGTTTAGCAAAGTTATACAGGAATTTGGAATGATCCGCTGCGAGGCAGACCACTCTGTCTTCTTTAGACGCTCATCGACACATAGATTTATCTATCTTGTTGTTTATGTAGATGATATTGTGATTACAGGTGATGATCAGGAGGGCATCAAGGCTCTGAAGCAACATTTATTTAAACACTTTCAAACTAAGGATTTAGGTCCCCTACGTTATTTTCTTGGGATTGAGGTCGCTCAGTCAAAGTCCGGTATTGCTATTTCTTAGAGAAAATATGCCCTTGATATTCTAGAAGAGACCGGACTTACAGATTGTAAGCCAGTTGACACTCCCATGGATCCCAATGTGAAGCTTATGCCTAATCAAGGGGGGCCTTACCCTGACCCAGGGAGATATCGGAGATTAGTGGAAAAATTGAATTATCTCACCATGACCAGACCTGATATATCTTTTCCTGTAAGTGTTGTAAGTCAGTTTCTTAACTCTCCCTGTGAGAGTCATTGGCTTGCAGTTGTTCGAATCCTTAGATACATCAAAAGATCTCCAGGAAAAGGACTTGTTTACAATGATAAAGGACATACAGACATTGTTGGATATTCAGATGCAAATTGGGCAGGTGATGCAAGTGATAGACGATCAACATCAGGCTATTGTGTCTTCATGGGTGGTAATCTTGTCTCATGGAAGAGTAAAAAGCAAACTGTTGTTGCACGATCAAGTACAGAAGCAGAATACCGTGTTCACACTACATGTGAGCTCTTGTGGCTAAAATTCTTAATTCAAGAGTTGCAGTTTTGCAAGGTTAGTCATATGGAACTAGTTTGTGATAACCAGTCAGCTTTATACCTCTCCTCTAATCCAGTTTTTTATGAGACAACAAAGCATATAGAGGTTGATTGCCATTTCATCAGAGAAAAGATCCTCTCCGGTATCATCAAGACCTCCTCAGTTTGCTCCAAGGATCAACTTGTAGATATCTTTACTAAATCTTTACGAGGTCCTAGGATAACATATATATGTAACAAGCTAGATGCATATGATATATATGCTCCAGCTTGAGGGGGAGTGTTAAGATAATTCTATAAGATATAGTTTAGATATACTAGTTTATCTTCTCTTAATTTCTAGTTTAGTTTCCTTAGTCAGTTTTATCTAAATCCCTAAACTTTAGGGATTGATTATGTTTTATGCCTATTTATTTTATTGTATCCATCAATTCAATAACATGAAAATCATTCAGATTCAAGTCTAGGCATTGAAGCAGCTCAATCAAGAGAATGTATTGTGATCTCTCAAAGAAAGTATGCCTTGGTTATTCTTAAGGGAACAAGCATGGCCGAATGTAGTGTCATCGATAGTCCCATGGATCCAAATAAAAAATTAATGGTAGATCAAGGTGAAGCTTTTCCAAATCCATAAAGGTATATAAGACTTGTTGGGAAACTCATTTATCTCACAATGACTAGAGTTTTAACATTACCTTTGTAGTTAGGGTTGTTAGTCAGTTCATGCAAGCTCCTTATGTTGCTAATTGGAATGTTGTGATACGTATTCTTAGATACATCAAAAAGACTCCAAGATAGGGGATGTTCTATGAGGATAAAGGTAATACCCAAATTTTTGGATAATGTGATGTGAATTAGGCAGTTTCCCCTATTGATAGGTGTTCTACTACAAGATATTGTGTTTGTATGAGGAAACATTGTCTCTTGGAAGAGCAAGAACCAAAATGTGGTAGCCTAGTCTAGTGCGGAAGCTGAATATACAGCAATGACCTCGGCCACTTGTGAATCAGTGTGGATTAAACAACTTCTTGAAGAACTAAAGTACTGTGAAATCCACAACAAATGAAGAGCTCTGCTGCGCATTCATCTCATTTCTTTCCTTCCTATTGCTATGGAGGACGAAACTCATTCAACACCCCCTTTTCACAGTTTCCTCTATCTTCATCCTGGCGAGAATCCTGCCACTGCGCTTGTATCACCTGTTCTTGATTCAGGCAATTATCATTCATGGAGTAGATCCATGCTTACTACTCTTAGTGCCAAAAACAAGATGGAATTTGTGGACGGGAATGCTCCACAACCGCCTAAGTCTGATGTTACTTATTCCGCATGGCATCGATGTAATAATATGGTTGTCTCTTGGCTTGTACATTCAGTTTCTCCTTCTATTTGTCAGAGTATACTTTGGATGGACAAAGCTGATGAGATTTGGAATGATCTTAAATCAAGGTACTCTCAAGGTGACCTCCTTCGTATTTCAGATTTGCAGTATGAAGCTTCTTCCCTTCAACAGGGAGACCTTTCTGTCACTGAGTTCTTCACAAAACTTAGGATTATTTGGGACGAATTGGAAAATTTTAGGCCAGATTCTACATGTTCATGTACCCACAAATGTTCTTGCAATGTTTTACCCACCATTGCTCAAAGGAAGCGAGAAGATCAAGCCATGCAATTCTTACGTGGATTAAATGAACAATATAGCAATGTCAGATCTCATGTTCTCCTCATGGACCCCATTCCTCCAATTTCTAAGATTTTCTCCTATGTTGCTCAACAGGAACGCCAGCTTTTGGGGTCTAATTTTGTTGCCAATACGGTTACAAAAATTGTTGCAATCAATGCAACTACTTCATCTTTCACACGTACCCACTGTGGTAAATCAGGACACACGGAGAATCTATGCTATCGTAAACATGGTTTTCCTTCTAACCATGACAACAAAAGCAATCGTGGTGCCTCTAATCGGTCTGGTAAAATTTGTATTCACTGTGGGAGAAAAGGACACACTATAGATGTATGCTACCGTAAACACGAGTTTCCTCCAGGTTACAAATCCCCGACTGGCAAGACTTCCATTGTAAACAACACGGTGACTGGTGAATGTAAAGCCAGTGATCAACAGCAAGCTATTCCAAACCAGGATTATCGCTTCACTCCTCAGCAGTATCAAATCTTGATGGGTTTAATACAACAGTCAACCAATAGCAGCTCAGCTTCACCTTCTTCACATATAAATCATGTTGGTTCTGTTTCTTCATGTTCCACACAGCCCTCACCATCCCCAGGTAATTGTTTTTCTACCTCTGTCAGCACATACAATCTCACCTCTTGGGTCATTGACTCTGGAGCCACTGATCATATATCTTCTTCCCTTTCAAATTTCTTTTCGTATCGTTCCATTAATCCTATTGTCGTCAAGCTACCCACAGGTCAACAAGTACTCGCCACCCATTCCAGTCTAGTAAAGTTCACTGATACTTTCTACTTATCAGATGTGTTGTTTATACCAGATTTTAAATTCAATTTAATTTCCATTTCTAAGTTGGTTTCTTCTCTTGATGTGCAACTCATTTTTTGCTCCACGTCTTGTGTTATTCAGGATCTGAAAACCAAAGAGAAGATTGGTACAGTTGATGTAAATGTTGGACTCTACACCATGACCATTGCTGCCATTCAACCTTCTATATGTTCTACTGTCTGCAATCCTGAATGTAGCATTCAATCCATAGATCTGTGGCATTTTCGCATGGGTCACTTGCCATATGAAAAATTACATTCTATGAAACAATATTACCCATGTCTATATAGTAACAAACACTTTACGTGTAACACCTGTCATTATGCTAAGCAAAAGAAACTCCCATTCCCTTTGAGTCATTCTCATGCATCTAAATCTTTTGACTTACTTCACATTGATATCTGGGGACCTTGTTCAAAAATATCTTTGCATGGACATCGTTATTTTCTTACCATAGTTGATGATCATACACGATTTACGTGGGTTTTTCTCATGACAACTAAAGCAGAGGTGCGTAATTATGTAACCAATTTCATTTCTTACGTTGAAAACCAATTTGAAACTCAAGTCAAAGTTATAAGAACTGATAATGGGGTTGAATTTTCCATGAATAAATATTTTGAATCCAAAGGAATTATTCACCAAACCACATGCATTGAAACTCCTGAGCAAAATGGAATTGTTGAACGTAAACATCAACACTTTTTAAACGTTACCCGTGCACTCCTTTTTCAATCTGCTCTTCCCCCTTCTTTTTGGTGTTTTGCACTCATGCATGCTACATACATCATCAACTGCATTACCACGCCTTTCTTACAACATATTTCCCCTTTTGAAAAATTATATGGCAAACCATACGACATTACCACTCTTCGTGTCTTTGGATGTCTTTGTTATGTCAGTACTATTAAAGCCCACCGTAAGAAATTGGATCCCAGGGCTCACCCTTGTGTTTTTCTTGGATTCAAACCCCACACCAAAGGCTATCTCACCTTCAATCTTCACACTCGTAACATTGAGGTTTCTCGAAATGTTATATTTTATGAAGACCATTTTCCTTATGTTGATCATATTGCTCAACCTACATCATTTACTCCATCTCTCCCTCTACCTTTCACAAATGACCACATTATTTCTGACTTCAATCTTCATAATCTTGCACCTTCCACTTCTCAGCCTCCTCCTTCTATTTCTTCACCCGAATCTGCTCATTCAACCCCTGCTCCTCGTCGGTCTACTCGTTCACATCATCCACCTTCCTATCTTCGAGATTTTCATGTGACACTTACATCAACTGGATCACCATCTTCTCCAGGTATTCGCTATCCCTTAGAGTCTTTCATTTCTTATGCTCACTTATCTTCATCTTTTCGTCATTTCATTTTATCTATTTCTACTACCATCGAGCCTAACTCTTTTGCTGAAGCTTCTAAGCATGACTGTTGGATTAAAGCTATGAAAGATGAGATCACTGCCCTAGAAGCCAATAATACCTAGACTATCACCTCTTTACCACCCAACAAAGCAGCAATTGGTTGCAAATGGATTTACAAGATAAAACACAATGCTGATGGATCAGTTGAACGATACAAAGCCCACTTAGTAGCCAAAGGATACACACAACTTGAGGGCCTTGACTTTATTGACATGTTTTCACCGGTTGCTAAGTTAACTACAGTTCGCCTTCTCTCATTGGCTGCAATTCATAACTGGTTTCTTAAACAGTTGGACATCAATAATGCATTTTTGCATGGTGATCTCAATGAGGAAGTATACATGCATCTTCCTCCTGGTTTACCCTCCACTAAATCGGGACAAGTTTGCAAGCTAAATCGTTCCTTGTACGGGCTCAAACAAGCCAGCCGTCAGTGGTATGCCCGCCTCTCAACGTTTCTTTTGACACATGGATATACACACTCTTCTGCAGATCATTCTTTGTTTTTGAAGTTTACAGATTCTACTAGTACAGCTCTCCTAGTTTATGTTGATGACATCGTTCTTGCTGGGAACAACCTCATTGAAATACAACGCATCACTACTCTTCTTGACCAAGCTTTTAGAATCAAAGATCTTGGAGATTTAACCTATTTTCTTGGTCTTGAGGTTGCTAGAAACAACACTGGTATTCATCTGAGTCAACGTAAATATACACTTGACATTCTTTCTGACACTGGCATGTTAGCTTGTTGCCCATCATCCACCCCAATGGATTATAAAGCTGGTTTATCTGCTGATACAGGTACCCCTTTGACTGATCCCTCTTCCTATCGAAGGTTAATTGGGCGCTTGATTTATCTCACCAACACTCGGCCTGATATTGCTCACGCTGTCCAACATCTTAGTCAATTTGTTTCTCAGCCCACATCTTCTCATCAACAAGTTGTTTTTCGTATACTTCGATATTTGAAACAAGCACCTGGACAAGGCATTTTTCTTGCTGCAGACAGCTCCCTTCAATTGAAAGCCTTCAGTGATTCTGACTGGGCGGGTTGCATAGATACTCGACGTTCTGTCACAGGTTTTTCCATTTATATTGGACACTCACTCATTTCATGGAGATCAAAGAAACAACCCACCGTGTCACGCAGTTCATCAGAAGCAGAATATCGAGCTCTTGCTTCCACCGCTTGTGAAATTCAATGGCTCACATATCTTTTAGAAGATTTTCGCATCTCCTTCACTCGACCTGCTCTCCTCTATTGTGACAACCAATCTGCTCTCCAAATCGCATCCAACCAGGTGTTTCATGAACGAACGAAACACATCGAAATAGATTGTCATCTCGTTCGAGAAAAAGTGACCAATGCTTTACTCAAACTGCTGCCTGTGTCATCCTCCTTTCAACTGGCTGACATTTATACCAAAGCTCTATCTCCTTCTCGTTTTAAAGAGCTGTGTTCCAAGCTGGGAATGTCCAATATCTATTCCCAGCTTGAGGGGGGCTCTTAACAACTCTACATATTGCCTTCAACCAAGTATTTCGTGAGAGATTTAAACATAGAGATTGACCGTCATTTTCTAAGGAAAAGCTACTGTCCAAGGAGATTAGCACCAAATTTGTCAATTCAAATGATCAACTAGTACATGTCCTAATAGAGTCCTTGAGAGGTCCTCGGATTCAGTTCATATGTTCCAAGCATGGTGCATACAACCTATATGCTCCAGCTTGAGGTGGAGTGTTAGAAAAGTTGTTTTATTATCTCTTCTTCAGCTTTTATAAAGCTGTTTTTTTATTCTATTCAGACTTTAGGATTTGACCACCTTTTCTTTCTCTATACAAACTTTTAATGACTTTTACATACATATACAATTGTCTCCTGAGTGAGGGAATAACCCACTCAAGCATTTTCTTTAACCCTTAATCAAGTATGAGGATATTGTATGACTGAACCTGTATATTTCTTTCATACCGAGAATATTTTCAGGAATGCCTTCTGCTTGAAGAAGCTTCATTTGCAAACTCTTGTTCTGCAAGATATGTGGCTGTTAGTGGTGGCACTGAAGGCATTGATAGAGCAGAGAGAAATATTTAGCAATCAGTTTTTGCAAATAATTATCCCATAAACTCTGCAGAAGAATGCCAAGCACAGTATGACACATTTCAAAAATGAAACAGCCAAATCACAATAATAGTGTTAGTTTTAAGGAGAAAAGAAGTTTTATATACCTCCTTTAGCAAGTTTATTTCGGGCTCAGATAAACCTCTCCTGAAATATTTTGGAAATAAATGAGAAGCAAGATATACTGATACACAGTTACAAAAGCATAGCATGGCCAAAACATATCATTTTGACAGATACCCATTAGTTAGTTAGTTAGTTAGGATATTAGATTATTTTGATCTTCTCATTTGTGAGAGAATTGGAACCTTTGCCAAATGGGACACACAGATAATAAAAAGTCTGCAAGTTAAGCCTCGTATTTAGGAGGAAAATCTCTTATTCTTTCTAATAAGATATCAGGTTTCTATCATATTTATACTTCAATTACAATTTATAGTTTATAATATAAAACAAACATGACTCAATATGTATAAAATTGTCTCAGATTAGGAGGAAAAGGCAAAACAACTATTTTCAGGCACAATTAAAATTATAAAATTACAATGATATCCCAAACATTTTTATATTATTAATAATGAACTTCCACTTATATTCTAATAAAATAATATTTAAAAGAGAATAGTAATCTGGAGGATCAGAAAGAGAACAGAACAACAAACAAAAATATTTCCTATTATTGTCTGCATTGAACAAATAGTGGAGAAGCTTCTTCCTTCTTCTTCCTATTAAAAAGCAAGATAAATGGGGGATAAAATGCCCTCCATATAGAAAGAAACAATTAAATAAAGCAAAAAACAAACAAGTACACTTAAAACAAGTAGCTCTCCAATTTCCTTGCATATATATGTATACCAAGGAGAGCACCTTATGGAAACTCTGTTTTAAACATGACAAAAGCCAAGGAACAATTATCTCTTTAAGAAAGTTTAAACTTTGAAGTCAAAGATATATCCCTGAAAGTCTGATTATTTGACATTTTGACTCCAACCAAAGAAACTAGGGTCAAAATTGAACCCCTCCATTTCAAATAAAAATTAAAATAAAAGTTGCAGAGAATTATCACAAACAAGTAAACAAAGATCACAGGTTCAAATACAATAAACACCATCCTTCACATGTGACATTTATACATAATATTTTATTCTGGCACAAAACAAGAAAAGTTGTTTTATAAATGCATGTGTGAAATGAAGAAATGATTTTGGCATAAGTTGCTATCATAAAGTCCAAATCAAACTCAAACAAAAATAACTGGACAGATAAGACTAACAATGCTCTATGGTAGGGAATGTGTATACTGGTATCATCATTGTAGAAGGTTGACAACTCAACATGCTCTATGACAGGGGTTTCCCCTAGTTCTTGACCTAGTCAATGGTGATTTGAATGAAAACTGTTGGCATTGCATTTTTTCTACCATCTTGATATGCATTGCCTCACTGGACCTGGTGAAGACCCTACTTTTAGTCATCAAGGAACTCAACTTAGTTGAATGATCAATGAATTGAGCCATATGTTCCTTCAACATTGAGTTATGTGACCTCACCTACACATATTTGCAATGTCATTCTAGTATGCATGCACTAACCATAATCTCCCAAAGCCTTTGAACGAAAGCACCAAATTGATGGAAACAAAAATATATTTAGTTTGCATTAAATGAAATTGAATATAGGAAATATAGTAAAGAGCAATAGCTCCCTAGCTAAGGAATGGTATCCTATACCCAAGCTAAACTGCAAACTATAACCCAAAAATGTTAAGTCCATATAGAGAAACATTCCCTTTAATCAGATCAAATTCATTTTCTCTCTCCATAACTGACTTCCCTCCGTAACATAGTAAAGACACAAGTACTTTGGACCTTCAATTTAGGGCTACAAGAATATACTCAAACTCATCAGTTTGAACTGTATACATATCCACGATTCTATAAGAGCAGACATTCTTTGAACTTATAATAAATGACAACATTTTACAAAATTACTCACCTATACCCATATTTAGGTTTCCTCTCATCATGCTTGGGATTTAAAATAAAAATATTATATGCATTTTCAAGTTGAAGGTATTCAACAAGGCTGGACAAAAGACCATCTATCAAGTCCACATCTACTTGCCAACCACCAACGTTGTTGTCCCTACAAAGAAGAATTTGGAAGAATAAGATAGAGAGAAATTCAAAAGACAAAGCAGAACAAGACATGTTATGTTCCTAAGGTAGTGGCTCGACTTTTTTAGAGCCTCAAATTAAGCTTTAAAGCTACTTTGAAGTTAAATAAATAAACTTCAAATTTAAAGTTATTTCGTAATTCTACAGTTATTTTAGCTTGAAATCCACTTTAAAGTTAATTGTTTTTAGGTAGTGTGTTTTTGGATCTTGAGATTTGAAATAAAGAAGAAAAAGGAGAAGTAGATGGCTTTTGCTCTTAAAACTAGCTTTTTAAAAGTCCATTTTTTCAAAGTTTTCTTCATTAAAAAATCCATGTTTAGCATAGTTTCTCTGTTTAAGGAGAAAAGAAAATCAAAATAATATGGGCAATTCCATAATTAAACATGTAGAGGGGAAAAATAGAACCATTAGAAAGAAAACCTCTTTACAAGCTTGAAAGACTCTTGTAAATATCATAGATAATTTACCCATCATATAGGGAAAAGAAAAGAAGAAAAAACGGAGAATGGGATTTGAATATGAGCACAAATATTTGAAAAGAACTCATAATGGTTCTACTAATGCGTAATCTAATTGAATAAATAATTAAATATAATTTACCAGCTGCCAACCGGATCATCCTTGTGGCCAAACACATTTATGGCATGCTCAATTATGGAAGTAACCTTCTCCCCCATTTCAATAGCATGAACAGAAAAGCTGCACAGAAAGTCCACTGTCAGACCAACAAAAGATAGTACGATTTTGTTTCTCACCAAAACTGAAATTCCAGAATCAATAAGGAAAAAAAAATATATTATATTTACTATGGAGTTCCCACATCCAATGCCTCCAAACAAGATGGTGCAAAGAAAATGACATAGAAGTGTTATTTAATAGGGGTTGGGTAAAAACATCAGAGCCAATATTCAGCTTTTGTTTGTTTGAGTTGATTTAGAAGAATTTTTCGTCCTCCTTCCACACATTTCTCTTCATTCTCCAAATATATTCTTTTATTCTAAAATAATAAACTACTAAATTAAGTGAAAGATAAAAGTACAATAAAACTGATCAGATGAAAAGGTTTAGTTTTAAACTGATGTATCATGGCCAAGAGACAACAAATGAAACCATTGGAGGCTCTGCTAGTTCTCTTCTGAGAAAGAAGCTTGCACAAGCTTCAGCTTTCAAAATTCTGTCAAGCCAATGTTCCTTTCCTTCCCTACATTCATCTCAAGGATTTTATGAAGTAAATCCTCCAAATTTGATGTCAAATCAGTCTGTTACTGATAGGCAAATTCTGATAGGCCACTGAAGTTTTAAACAAGAGACAGCTTTAATTTTGTATGTTGAGGTTATTGTTTAGTTTCAGTAGAGTGCAGTCATTGTTTGTATTATTAGCTCTGAAGCACGGACACTGCCCAAGTTGGGAGTGTCCACGTGTCCAAAACGTTAGGGACACGAACTCTGCTCCAATGCATCTCTGACACGTGTCCAAAGGAAAAAAACATGTCACACAAACAAACAAAAAATTGACATTTGATGCGGCTGAAACACAGCTGTACACAGCGCTATGAAAAGATGGACGCGGCTCACTCAATCCAGATTTTTGGACGCATTTAGAATAAAATATTAAAATATTATTTACAAATCAAACTTTTTTCAAACTTCAAATAAAATATAGGTTTAGAAACTTCTCCTTCTCACGCACAGCTTTTCGTTTCTGTTCCATCTTCTTCACAAGACAACTCCTAAGTCTGCAACTACGACCGCAAGCAAGAGACCATGACTATTGACGTTTTGTTTCTGCGTCCTTCCATCCTCCGCCCGGCTGTCTAGCTTCTCACGCATGTCCTTGTGTCCTCCGTCTGGCTGTCTAACTTCTCTTCTCAAGGTAAAAAAAATATTTTCTGCGTTCTATTTCTACAATTTGTCATTCAGTTCTTTTTTCTGCATTTCATTAATGTTCTTTTGCTGCATTCTGTTTTATTTATGCATTTTGTTTTTGCGTTTCGTTCCTTTTCTGCATTCTGTTTGCTTTGATTTCTTCTTTTGTCGAGAAAACAGAGCAAGAAACTAAAGAAATAGAATGTAAGAACGAAACACAAAGAAATAGAATGTAAGAACAAAACACAAAGATAAATAAGTAACATAACGCATAAAAAAGAGCAGAACACAAAAATAAAGCAAACAGAAATCAAACACAAGAACAAAATGACGACACCAAACCTCTTTGGAATTATGTGACAAAGATAAAAAATGTAGGTGGTGAAGGAAACTTTGAAATTCAATGCAAGCTATGTGACTTGTCTTTTAATGGGTCTTACACTAAAATAAGAACACATTTGTTGAAGATCATAGGAAAAGGTGTTAGAGGTTGTAAAAGGGTAACACCCCAAAGACTTGTTGAGTTTACAAAGATGGATAATGAAGTTGGATTAAGGATAGACAAGTCAAAGGCAAAATTCGTTTCTTTGCCTCCGGTGGAGGAAACCAATATTGGTGTAGACCCAAAAAAGAGAAAGACATCTACTACTCTAGAAAATGCCTTTAACATGCAAGCTAGAGAGACATTAGACTTCGAAATTGCTAGGATGTTTTACTCTGCAGGGCTACCTTTCCATTTAGCAAGAAATCCTTATTTTAGGAGGGCATTTTCTTATGTAGCCAACAATAGTATAGGTGGATACCAACCTCCAGGTTACAATAAGTTAAGAACAAGCTTGCTTTTTAATGAGAGAAAACATGTGGAGAACCTTTTAGAGCCAATAAAACATTATGGAGTCAAAAAGGTGTGACCATTGTTAGTGATGGGTGGAGTGATCCCCAAAGAAGACCCCTTATCAATTTCATGGCTGTGTCAGAGAGTGGACCAATATTTCTAAAGGCTATAGATTGCTCTAATGAGGTGAAGGATAGAGATTTTATTGCCAAGCACCCGAGGGATATAATTACGGAGGTTGGCCCCTTAAATGTGGTACAAATTGTGACTGATAATGCATCAAATTGCAAGGCTCTAGGTTTACTCATTGAGTCTGATTTTCCTTCCATCTATTGGGCTCCTTGTGTTGTGCACACCCTTAATATTGCTTTGAAGAATATTTGTGCAGCCAAGAATACAGAAATAAATAATGTTGTATATGAAGAATGTCGTTGGATCACAAAAGTTGCGGATGATGCCTTATTTATAAAAAAACTTTATCATGTGCCACTCTATGAGACTATCAATTTTCAATTCATTGAAGTTGCATTCCATTGCTACAACACGATTTGCTTCCATTATATTGATGCTCAAGAGGTTTAGACAATTGAAGCAAGGACTTCAAGAGATGGTTATTAGTGATCAATGGTCTTCTTACAAGGAGGATGATGTTGGAAAGGCTACATTTGTGAAGGAGACATTGTTGGATGATGTTGGTGGGATAAGGTTGATTACATACTTGCTTTGACAATGATTGAAGAGGTAAGGAAGGTCATATATCGCGATGAAAAAAAGGTGGAGAGTGAAGAATCAACCTTTTATAATGTAGTGCACACTATATTAATTGATCGTTGGACTAAGAGTAGCACACCTCTTCATTGCTTAGCATACTAAGCAAGGTTATCAAAAAACCGTTATAACGCCGCTATAACGGTATGGCGGGGCGGTTTTGGGCCTCGCCGCCATTCGCCATCCGCAAAATGGCGTTTTGTGGCGCCGTCCGCCATTTTCGGCATGGCGGCCGCCATTTCCGTTTTGACCCATAACGCTATAAAGGTGATAGCGGACGTAACGGGTCTGGGGCCAGTTTTGGGCTTCAAACTAGGCCCAACAAGTATGCCCTAATGGTTTTAGGGTTGAAGAATGAGAAGCCACGACAGCCACCCACCCAAACGCAGCTCATCTACCTTCAACCAGTCTCCGATGACGTTCCTCTGCCGTCGCCCACCACTCGCCGGTCATCTCTCTGACCGACGACCTGAACCGCGGTGGTCCACGGCTTCGACGACCTGAACCACAACGCGGGCATGAATAGGACCTATGAAATTCGAAACCATCTTTGATCACTGTCGTTCACTGTCGCCCACCACCCCTTGGTCACGTTTTTGGCCGGCGACCTGAATCGTGGTGGTCTTGCACTCCGGTGAACAACTCCGGCGAGTTAAAACCTAACAGTTTTTTTTTTCTCCAGTTTTAATCCTCCTTTTTCCTTTATTTTTTTCCTACTCCTTTGAATCCTTTCTTCATTTTTAATGAGTTGGTTGCTGCATCTGCAACAAGAATTTTTTTAATCTTAATTCTTCTACTAATTGGGTCAATTTAAATTTCTATTTTTTTTATAAATTCTAAAATAATATTGAGTTCCTATTTTATTATTGTTCCTATTTTATGAAGAGAATGATTATATTGAGGAAGAGGAGGAGAATGATGATGATGAGAAGGATGATTAGATTAGCAAAATGCTTCTTGTACTCTTGTTTTTCTATGTTTTTTGTTGTGTTTTAATCAATTATGTTATGAGACTTAATGAATTATGGTATTGTTGTTATGATATTTAAGTATTTAAGTTGATATTATGTTGCTTTTAATTTAGTTTTGTTACTTGTTATTTATTGTTTTGCTATTTTCTTTGTATATAATATATATAAATATTTTTATTATTAATTTTTTTTTGTCCGCCATGACGCCCGTCATAGGCCGCCATGGCATCCGCCATAGAGTTATAAAGGATTTTTGGCCTCACCGCCATAGACCGTTATCCGCCATCGATAACCTTGATACTAAGGTAATAAGTTATATCCCTAAATATAATTTTTAATTCCTAAATTCTTAAATATATTTATATTTGTTATTTAAATTTATAATGATATTTTTTTATATTGTAGATATTATAGTCATGAATGGCAAAGTGAAGATTCCAATAGAGTTAGGCCACACCATGATTTGGAACTTACTCGGGAAAGGATGAAATGCTTTAAAAGGTATTTTGTTGATGCGGGAGTAAGGAGACAAGTGAATGTAGAATTTGCCAACTTCACGGATGGAAGAGAGGGCTTTGATGATATTGACTCTCCAAATAATAAGGGTAAGAAGGATGCAAAACCTGGGTGGCTTGTTCATGGTGCTCATGCTCCAATACTTCAAAAGGTTGCCCTTAAACTACTTGGACAACCATGTTCATCTACATGTTGTGAGAGAAATTGGAGCACATACTCTTTTATCCATTCCATGAAGAGAAATAAGATGGCACCACATAGGGCAGAAGATTTTGAATTTGTTCATAGCAATCTCTGCCTTCTTTCAAGGAATTCTCCACAATATCATCAAGAGGAAACTAAATTGTGGGATATAGCGGGAGATGAGTTTGATTTACTTGATGAGTTTGGAATTCTTGAAGTTGCTAATTTGTCACTAGATAAACCGGAGCTAGAGGTTATGTTTTTCGATGATGATCAAGAAGGAGATGAAAGGCGTTAAATACTTAGATCTATTTTTAGACAAAGTGGTAATATTGTAAAAAAATGCCTCTTGGTATTTTTTTTGTGAGGCTCATTATCATAGGAGTTAGCAAGTTATTTTCATAGACATGATTCATTTTGCTTTGGATTTATTTAGAAAAAAGACAATGTTTCTTTATTGTGAAATGAAGCCTATAACATACTTTGATTCTCAATTTAACATATATATATATATATCAGTGTCCCCGTGTCCGTGTTAGAGTCCATGCTTCATAGATAATTAGGCAGTTATTTTCTACATGTGACAGCTATTATTTAATAAGTTGTTTATCAGTTTCAGACTTTCAGTAGAAGGAGGAGGCTCCTTGTTAGGAGGAGACCTTGTGTTTCTGATTGTGTATTTGAATCTGACCTATAAACCAGATTAAATTACTAATGTAATTCAGCATTTTGTGTGTTTAAATTCTTGAGTCTTAACAGTTCTTCCACAAACTTCTTTAACCGTTAAAGTCTCTAATGCAGTGAAACTTGAAAGTGATATCCATTTCAGAAATGTAAAGAGTAAAATTTATTGTAAACACAAAATGATGCCAAGCGCTGGTCTTTAAATTCAAGGCCAGGTGAAAAGAAAACAAAAGAGTATCTAAAAACAGAGTTAAGAGTCTTTTAATTTTTTTTGTATTTTTTGGGGGAGTTAGTATAGAAAGTATTACTTGTAATTTATGTGACTGACAACAGGAAGGTGGTGCCATCGCATTTTATCCATACGGGTTTTGTAAAATGGAATAAGAACTTCTTCATGTCGAATCCGAGTGTGTTCAAAGATGTGATCAATTTTGGTAAACCAACGCTCAATTTCTTCTGGAAGAAGCTTGAATTCTGAAAGATACAAAAAGCACTATAGAATGCACAATACCAATAAAATGAAATAACTAAAGAAAAGATAAGTTAGTCTTCAACTATTACCATGGCTGCCCTTCCCTTCAAATCCTATAAATATAAAATTCATAGGAATGGGAAGGTGGATGGAATCAACTTCCTGAAGCTTTAGATAGTTAGCAATGTTACCTGAAATACAACAATTTTTTTACATAAAACAGTAGGTGCTCCGTTTTCAAAATAAACTACAGAAACTTTAGCCAATCAATGCTCTCAAGTACAACTAAAGTTTTTGTCAAGGGGTATCAAAGTATAGAATTTTACTCTAATAAGAGAGGGACAACCCTCACCTTAAAAACCGATTTTGTAGGTTGAATTAGGTCCAAAACCACATTTTAAGATGATATTAGAGCTATCCTAGATTTGACTGCTAAAAATGACCAATCACTGTTTCTACACGCAACGAGCCCAATAGTGTTGCGCACACGAAGGTGTATTGGGAATAACCCAAGTCCCTCATATCCTAGATAACTAAAAAGAGTCGCTCACCATTTATCCACACACCAAGTCCAATAATGTTGGGCATGATAGGTGTATTGAAAAAGATCCAAGTTGCACATCAACTAAAGATAAGGCCAACAAAGAGCAAAATTCTATACTTTAAAAAGGGGCAAAATATCTACTTCTCTATAGTTGTCAATATCATAAAACAATACCAATTATGGATAATAACTGACAATTCTCTGAATAGACAAACAATGATTTAAAGGTTTTGTCTAGTTGAGGCAAAAATGGATGGAAAGAAAGTGGGCATAGTAAAGTATGAAGGTAAACTATATTTTCCATCTATGGTTAAGGAGAGAAAATGGATAGGAAAAAAAAATGTGGAGCCACAAAAAATATATTGCTAAGGAGAGAAATAGGTGAGAAAGAAAAAATGGTAGGAATTACAGATTTATCCACCTCTCGACAATCCTTATGAAAGAATATAAGTCATTTATCATATTGCACATTTTCCCACTCCCATTTCTTCACAATTAAACACATTGAAAGAATATAGTCATTTAATAATTCTAATGAAAAAATATAATAGTCATTCCCACTCCCATTTCTTCCCAATTAAACACAATGAAAGAATATAGTCATTTAATAATTCTAATGAAAAAATATAACAGTCATTGGAAAGTTGTCAAATAAATCCTTTGGTATCTCAAGGGCACTCTTCATCATGGCCTATTTTTTCAACTTATTGCTCCTTAGTCTCCCCTCACTTTAATTAGCTTTAGTGATGTTGCTGGGCATCATATGTTGATGAAAAAACATCAACCTTCAGTTCCTGTATATATCTTTGTCCTAATCTTATCACCTATGGTGGCCAGATCAAGATTCAGTACTTCCTTATTGAATTACAATGTAGATTTCAAACATCAAAGGTTTTGTGACAAGCTTAGCACAATGGCTCACCCTCAAAGTTATCTTTAGAAGACTTGAAGATTGAATGAGATGAACCTATAAAGCTCTACTGTAGTAATAAATCAGCAATTAGCATAGCTCATAATCCTGTTCAACATTATTAAACAAAACACATTGAAGTGGATAGGCATATTATCAAGAAAAAAACTCGATTGTCATTATATTTGTACTCCATATGTACTTTCACAAGGTCAACTTGTAGATATTCTTTACAAAGAATTGTGCAGTCCAGATTTTGAAAGAACTATATGCAAGTTCGGAATGGAAAACATTTAGTCTCCAACTTGAGGGGTGTTAGAAATAGGAACCTATATAAGAAGCCAATAAAACAACTAGAAGCATGGAACCTATGACTTTGACAATCCAAGTTAATCTATAGCAATAGAAATAACAACTTATTTCGGATAAAATAATTATTTATCAGATAGAAAAATATCAAACAAAAATAGTTCAAAGAAACAAAGTTAATTTTGAAGACTTTTGAAGAGTACATGTATACCTGCATTGGTATAATTGAATGCACTTAGTTTGCCATGGCTTGAAAACTTTAAATCATCAAAATCTGAAAAATCAACAAATTAACTAATAAGAGAATCAAAATAAACTCTTACTGAAGAGTAAAAATGATGTTTTCATTCAATGAACAAGGTGTAGACATACCATTGTGTATAACATCCTCACTCCAAAATCGACTCTTTTCTTTGAGGTTAAATAGTGAGAATACAGATGATCTACCACTTTTGCGAGTTTCAATAGGTGATCCAAGTGAACTAACTGCTAAGAACTGTAAAAATCACAATAAGCAGCAGAGTAATGAATGCCCTTATTTACAGAAATAACAAACTTATCAAAGGGATGGCATGACAAGAGGTAACAAGCACTAACAAGTACAACGAAATGAAGATGAAGAGTCAACATGCAGAAGGGAAAAACAAATTTAAATATAAGCACCAAGAGAATATAAATGCATAAATATTTTCCATGTTAATAACACCAATAAAAAAAGTATCATTATTAAAAAATGTTATTTTTAATTGTTAGACATCAGTCAGCACCCATTAAAAGGATGCAAAGTTGCAAACATATTGTAGAGCAGCCAATATCATACATGATCATGATTATTTTACAACTTTATGTATCTGAATTTTATACTTGTTACTTAAGTGATTAATTTAAAGGTTAAGTAACTTTATTAACAGTTAAATTTTTTGGTTTATTTATATAGTATATATTCTTCATTTCCCAATTTTGGTGCCAATATCACTCTGGTCCATGCCTTGTTGACAAAGACTATGAAAATGACATGTACACATAGAATATTAAAAAAATGGATATGTAAGGCTTAATAACCTATTAACAAGTAAATTTCAATATTGTTACAGTGTAGTGATAGTGTTATGTATATTTATATTTTCCTCATATATGGTATTTTTTATTCTTAGTTTTCTTTCTGCCAGAGATAAACCTTTCTGTAGGGTTTCCCGTTCTATTGTTGCATAAAAATTGCAACAGATGGAGACCTTAAATGGTGACCCTAAAAGCTGCTGGTGCCACCAGGTGGCCTCCATCCTGCCAGCATCCCTATCCTCCAAAGCAGAAGCCACCGAACACCCACCTACCGACAACCAAGCACCAATGTTTTATGCTTGCACCACTTCTCCCTCTTTTTGCTCACATGTTGGCACAGTAATCTGCTCTTGGGCAGCAGGACTTTGCTGCCAGCTCCTCCAGAATGTTGACCCAACTTCCCCCCCCCCCCCCCCGTTTTCTTCCTACTGTTATCTCTTTGAAACAGAACCCTCAGTACTTTTGTTCTCAACTTGTTTCTCTGTCATAAAAGTACACAGCCTACTCCCACTCATTTTGTCTTCAACTCCTTACAAAATACCCCTGCCCAGTTATCCTCTCTTCAACCCATTTTGATTCCTTATGACCAACCAAACATGCTCAATATTAAATTGATTGCATTTAAAATTGCTTGCACGTGAAGGTTATTGGTTTTGTTTTAAAAGTTGCAAAAAGAGGATGAAGATATATCTAAACTCTGTCTCTGGGTAGGGAATTGTGTCTTTTTGGTTGATGTTCACTTCTAAGGATGAAAGAGGTTTGGATTACTAATATGCTACTTTAATAAGGTGATCTGAAGGAGAAGGTAAACTTTTCTATGCAATGCAATTGAGACATCATAGTTATCAATCCCAGAGAGTATTATCAAAAAATAAGAAAGCAATAAAGTAAGAAAGTAAAGCAATAAAACAAGACAGCAAAGAAACAAGAAAGCAATAAAACAAGAAAGAAATAAAGAAAGCAAAGAAAGAAAGTAAGAAACCAAGAAAACAAGAAAGCAAGAGAGAATGTGATGGTGTTTAATTCTGAGAATAGTAGAAGTGGAGGAGTACCACTCAGAAGTTTGTCCAGATATGGCTCTGAGTTTTGGGGAGATTACAGTAACATATTCTTACTATCATTTTTTTTCTTTACCCGGAAGAGAGAAAACAAACACATGCCAAGTTTATAAGATCTAAAAAATTTGCCCATCTACCTGAATGAATTATGTCTACCACATGTTTCTAGACCTTGTAAAAGACCCATGGAATCTGCCTTCTTGCGTACTACTCAGAAGCTAAAGGTAAGATGAAAATTAAGACACTCAAATCTCAAATGCATTAGCCAAAACCCTACGGAGCGGAACTCTATTCTCACCAGTCTCCCCCACTATGCCCCACTGTATCACCAGTTCCACCCCCTGCCCATTGAAATCACTTACCACGTAAACTACGGAATAAAAATGAAAACACAATAAGATCGTAAAAAAGTTGCAATCTGAAATTAATGAAATCAATTCACAGAATGATCAAAGTGGGAGACCTTCAGATTAGTAATGAACAAAACAAGTATATTACCAGAAGAGTAGAGACGGCGAGTTGGAGCACCCATAGTAAACACTGACGTTTGGCGCTGAATTTGCGAAAACCCATTCTCCTTCCCAACCTCTCAAAGCTTACTGCGAAGAAGATAAATGTTCGACTACTATATAAAGTTATAAACCGTGTCCATGAACTGAACCGGGTGCAGCGAATAATTTTGAGCAGTCAAACGGGTAGGCCCAATTTACCAATGTCTCTGCTGAACCGTGTCTATTAAAGTTACTTATCACACCTCTGCACTGCCTTTTTCTTTCTCAAAAGTCAAAATATATTATTTCCATTAATTGATAAATTGAGGTAATAACAGCACTGGCTAGTTTATACTCTTTTATTATTGTGATTTTTAATATACTAGTGTTTTATTTGTGCAATATATTAATATATTAAATATGAAATAAATATTATTTGATAAAGCTATAATTTATAATAAATAAGTATTTTAAATATTTGAGTTATATTATATTTTGGATTTACAAGATATATATATATATATAGTAATAAAAATTTTATTTTAAAAATATCAAATTAAATTTAAAATAAAAATTAATTAATTAAAAGATATGAGAGATTGAAATATATATATATATATATATATATGCTCTCTTAAAAAATAATTGAAAAATTCCTAAAAAAATATTGTGCATGACCTTTTCTTAATCGATGAAAAACAATATTATTAAGAATTTAAATCTTAAATCCTAAATCTTAAACATCACCCATTTTCGATAACTAGATAATAGTTATTCTAGTTGTCATCAATGAATTTTTTCTTTTAAAAAATTTTTATGATTTAAAAAATAAAAGGAAAACTTCAAGCATGAAATGTGATTGTATAAAAAGGAAAAGAAAAAACAATCTCATATAAAATATATTATCTTAGAACAATAAGCAAATTAAAAAGCATTCAAAAATAAAAATGTATTAAGGTATATATTCAAATTGGAAAGAATTATGGTAATAAACTAATTTAATTAATTAGTTCGTAATATTTTATAACACAATATCAAAGTCATCATATGAGGATAACTTCAAAGGAGTTTTATTGGAAAAGTATTTCCCGTAAGATATCAAGAATAAGAGAGATAAAATTTCTTGAGCTAAAACAAGAAAACATATTATAAGAATGTGATGGATTATGTTGTTGAGTTTGAGGGGTTGGTGCGTTAATTTCCTCGCTATAATGGTACAAATGATGAGTATTACAAATGTGTAAAATTTGTGAATGGTTTGTGACCTGGACCAATCAAGATATTAACTCTAAAAAGCTTCTTCAATTCCATATGGTTGTAGTTAAAGGTGAAGGAATATTTATGATGATGACAAAACACGATAAACACACTCTAAGAATGTGAGTTGTGTCAAAGATGTGAAGAACTATGGTTCCTTTATCAAGTCAATTTGAAAACTATTAAACGAGCTAACAACTTGTTAGTAGTTAGTCTACAAGTAGTGGGAGTGTGGGTTCTTCTCCTTCTACTACATTGAGGTGTGGTAGGTGTGGTCATCTAGGCCAAAAGGTATTCTTATACGAGGACCAAGCGGATACTTTATTCAATTGTCAATGGAAGTGACATATTGACGTGAATTCTCCTAACCCCAATAATGAGTTTGCTAATGAAGGAAGAAGTTATCAAACCAATAGAATAAAGATTATGAGAAAAGTCTTCACTTTGAGTGGTGTAGAAGCTTCAAAATCTAATGGCATGATCCAAGACATGTGCTTCGTAAGTAGATCTCCTTTAACTATATTATTTGATTCTAGTGTGTCTCATTCTTTTATATAACATGTTTGTGTTGAAAAATTTAAATTATCCACGCCTTTGTTGAGTTTTTATTTAATTGTGGAAATATCAACTAGTGGTTCAATTTCTACTTTTAATGTTTGTTTAAAGTGACATTTAATAGTTTATTCTAGACAATTTGTAGTTGACTTAAATAGTTTATCTATTGGTCAATTAGATGTGATACTTAAACAAATTAATTATCTTTTAACCATATCCTGTTAAATTGTTTTAATAAGTATTTTTTTTGTTTGGTGAAATTGTTGAGGGCAAGAATATGAACATCATGATTGTCAACCAAGTTATGCCATCTTTGAAAGGAAATGTCCAAATTTATATAATTTTTTCTTGAAAATATAAATTTTAAAGTAAAAAAGAAAATAATAATCACCTTTGTGTGTAAAAATCCTTCACATTAGCGACTATCACACTACCGCAAGACAGATAGTCTCTAGCCAAATAATAGAATAAAAGATACCAATATTAGGGAAAAAACATTAAAATTACTTAAATGCTATTTTGATAAAGAAAGATAATACAAATTTATTAACAAATATATGTTATTATTTGTTAATCTTAAATTATTAATTTATAAATTAATTTGTGTTAAATATAAAGTTATTTGCTTTTATAAAGAAAAATATTGAAAAATACAAAATATAAGATAATTTAAAACTATTAAATTTAAAAAAATATCACGTAAAGAATAAGCTAATATATATATATATATATATATATATATATATATATATATATATATATATATATATCATGTGACAAAATGGAGATCTTTAAAATCTTCATTATTTCTAGGGGTAAAGGAAAAAGTTTAATTATTTTAAAGTTCTTTTACTCTTGAGGACTCATTAACTCTGACTTCCAATCTTTGTGCTTTAAAGGTTCTCTCATCCTATAGAAAGGAAATTTAGGAGTCAAATGCTCCTCTTTCTTGGAAATTGGGTCCATGAAGAATGATGCACCCTTTGAAAATGGTAAAACCTTGAAGAATCTATCGTTGAAGTTCTTGAAGGATGCGGTGTATGACTTGAACAACACCTATTGAGCACGACAGACAAAAGAGAGCCACCCCAACATAATGTCTGACCTTGTTTTGTAAAAAATGTAAAAACATTACTGGAGTGGACTCTATGTGTAATGTCTTACAGACAATTTGGAATGCTTACAAAAGAACCTAACTATTGGGATGAAACTATGTTGGGGTGACATTGAGAAATGACAACACCCCAATGGTGAATGGGTCAAAAGATAGTCAGACATTCAATGACTTGAAAAACCATATATGGAGAAGAAGTAGGCTTCATCGTCATTAGCTTCTTGACATGCCTTATCTTCCTCCCAGGGTTTTTGAACCTCTATAAGGTCCTCCATGACAAACTCCACAATATTGGTACGGTGGAGGAAGTTCATTTGTAAATACTCATTTGCGAATTTAGATAAGTACTCAAAAAATTTATGATTATTCATCTATCTTCATGACAAACTTGACTATTGGGTTGCAAATCAACATAAGAGACAAGTTGCCCAGGTTCTCGAGAGTAGTAATTTTTATGCTTAGACCTGTAGACACCCAATTTCGTCCGGGGGCATACAAACAAGGAAATGGACTTTCATTATCGAAGGAAAGAAGCTCCTGAAGCATGGAAACAACAGGACATGACATCAAAAAGCATAAAGCCAAATAAGTTGGTTTTAGTAGCCTAGAATAGGCTATTCCAAAACTGGAACGGGCTGTTCCAAGGTACAAAAAGGCCTAAAACCCTAGTTTGGAACGGGTCGTTCCAAAACTGGAACGGACTGTTCCAATTAAAAAAAAAAAAAAACTAAAACCGTAGTTTGGAACAGGCCGTTCCAGCATAAGCATTTATGTGTTAAACTCAACTTTGGAACATGTCGTTCTGGTTTCAAAACGGGTTGTTCCAGGAGGCAAAATTAACACGTAATGTACAGATCCAAAACGGGCCATTTCGAATCTGGAATGGGCCGTTCTGGCAACTTTTTGACGTCTATAAATAGATAGTTGGGGCACAGTTATCAGGACCACAAAATTTCGTCTTAGACTCTTCAGAGCTCGAAATTTCTCTCTCTCTCTCTCCCTCCTATTGTATTTCTTGAGATTTGTGAGGCATTTGTGTAATGTGAAAGGTTGCCACAAAGCACCTAGAATTTCCATATTGGAAGATCTAACAAAGCTTGCTACGAGGTATTTCAATCAATCTTCTTCTTTCTCTTTTATTTCTTATCTTTGATAAGTATTGTTATAATAAAAGCAATCATGTAGATATTTTAGAGTCAATTGTTTAATTTAAATTTCAAACATGTAAATAGTCACCAATAAAAGGGGATTTAATATTTATATTATTATTGTTTATAATGTTAACTTCGTCATAGGGTACCGATTAAGGGCGTTGTAGGGGTGCTTAATACCTTCCCTACACGTAACCGACCCTCGAACCTAATTCTAGTTATCAAGGCCATTATTGAACTTTAAAAAACCTTTTCTTTTTCCAATGTTTTGAGTAAAACATTGGTGGCAAATGTGGAAAGAAGGCTAGATATCAAGGAAGCTCTTGCACAAATTGAAGACTTGAAAGAAACTGAAAATGATGTAATTATTAGAGATTACTCCTTCATTAATATAACCTCCGAAAGGAATACTTATAGAGTTGTGTGATTGTCACTCTCTTTTTTTTTCCTACTTCTTCACTTTGACTTTATTTGGAACCTACTAATTTGTGTGCATCGAAGGTGGCTATCCCCATGAAGATGAACATATGCTATTAATTAATCATAACTTTTTTAATTAATTAATTAGTTTTTGTGTCCATCTATTTTTTGGTTAACATAACTTAGTCATTTCTTTAACTGAACCATCTTGAATTGTTACTTTGTCCATGTAGAACTAGTTAGAATTAGGCAACCTTTTCCTTAATTTAACAAATCTTTGTATAAAATATGAATTGTCTCACTATATTGAATATGTAGTGCTAGGCATTTTGTAAAACATGCACGTATTGACAAAAATTATTAATTTCTAACACGTAAATTGAATTGATATACAAATCTCTAATTTTATCATTTTTAATAAATTGAGTTAATTAAGTCAGTATGAGAACTCGATTACATTATTCATATACTAACTTGGAGACAATGTCAAATTCGAATTAGTTTTTGTACCAACTTGGTCAAGAATACAAACTTGGCTAAGGGTTTCACCAAGTTAATATGTTGACCATATACGATGAAGTCGGCATATAAACTCGATATTCATATTTACAATTCAAAGGAAAGTAGTTTATCGGTACATCAATATGGACAATTACTGGATCATAAAAAATAAACAATAAAAGTTAACAATAAGGAAGTTACATATAACATAAAGAGGGAGAATATTTGGTAAATTAGTCTAACTTGGAGTCCTTTTTGTTAGTACCTTTGTCATTTGGAACGAAGAACAAAGACCATCTCATTTGACATCAATTCACAAACACGAGAATAACCTTGTCATTTATCATTTCTTTGGCAAGTGTACCAAATCATACATGTAGTTTAATAATAAGTATGTTTACCGTTTCCCAAGGGACTTACGCAATACTTGATAGAAACCACTAATTATACTAAACTAAGCTATTGGAAATAATCTTTTCTGATTGGTTATAATAATTAAAGTACTTGAACAAGATAAATGTTATGAGAAGTCTTTTTAGACTTTTTACGAATACTTAGAATGCAAAAACTAGTTTTAACACAATAATGAAAGATGTTGGGGTTCAACTTCACCAAAGTTTTCTCTCATGATTACAAACAAGCTCAAACTAGTTATGATTCAGAATTTATCAATCACTCACAAGTATAATAGACCCTAAAATCTTTACAATTTTGACTTTAAATCACTTGATTAGTTTATCAATTCGTTAAATAACTTGTTTCTACTTTTAACCATTTATTATGAAAACTTATCTTTTATACAAACTAATATCCAATTTTGATGTTGCCTTCTTATACACTTTTTTAAAAATTACATTCACTAATTACTAACATTTATCAATAAAAAAATTATATTTGAATATAACTTTTTAACAAATTTATTATAAAAATCTTATAATATAACATATTTTTTTTACAACATATAATATAATTAATGTTATTTTTTTTTCTGTGTATATTATTAATATTAGTTAAAATATATTAGAGTAGACATAAATTTATTTGTGTCCGTCTCTCTAAGTGCTTGTCTCCCCTCTTTTCAAATTTGTATTTTTTTTTGCCTCCCTCTCTTTTGTAATTTGAAATTTCTTTATTTCTCCACACCAATGCCTCCTATGTATCTTGCGCTTCTTTTCTTTTCTTTTGTCTTTGCAAGTCCAAGACGATTGTGGATTGCTTTTGCTTCTCTGATTTTGAATTGAGCTTGATTCTTGTTTCAATTTCTTTGATTCTTGTTTTGTTCTATTTAGAGTGCAATGAGACTAGACTCCTTAATTGTATTTATTGTTGTTTTTATTCCAGTGTCTATGTCTTAGTTCTTTCTTGAACTTGCATTTTCTTGTTTTCAAGATCGGGTGTTTTTTATATTGATTTTAATACGGATAATGATTGCATAAAAGAAAAAAGAATGATGTAGTCATTTTGTGACATAGGTTAATATAATCTCGATCATTAATGTTTTGTTTGTGCATTTGTGCACCCATTATTTTAGTTTGAAGAATCTTGTTTGGTGGTAAAAAGGTGGGTCTTTTTCAATTATTTTTTGATTTCCATTTTCTGGGTTTGGATCAAGATTTTGAGATTGGGAACTTGTGTTGCAGTTTCAACTTGGAGTGGATGAAAGAAAGCTACAACCTATTCGTTTCAAGACCTAGGTGCATTCTGGTAATGAGCAAGTCATAAATGATGTGTGGTTTGTTTTGAATTTTATGGTGTATTTGTGGGAACTTAAATATGACTATTTGGTATTAGATTTGAATATTCAATGATACTATGTTGTTGTGTATTTCAACTTTGAGGTACATGATGTCACTTATGTATATTATTTTATATGTGTATTTTTTTTAGTTTAATTCCATAATTGTATGTGATATGAATATGAATATGAACTAGTCAACTATTCCCAGAACACTATACTAAATTGTCACATACCTATGTAATTTAGTCAATCACTAGTTGATTGAAGTGTTTTGTTTTTTGGGTAACAGAGTCATTGATAAAGATTGTTATTGTGTTGTGCTGTTGTACTTCACACATAGTTTATGAACGAAACATTTAAATTGCAATATGTGGTTTGTTTGTTTATATTTTTTTTTTAACAATTTAGTAATAAATTTTTGTGATTTATTTATTGTAGGCAAATATTGTCTTTGGTGATTAGAGTTATGTATAGAAGTTTCAACTGAATTCAACTCAAACTTTATTATGTGCTGGAAAGGAATGTGTGAAGTGGAGGAGGAATAAAATAGAAGCAGTTGTATTGTAGATACTATATATTTGTAGATAAATTTGGTTTATTTTTCTTTAAAACTTTAATAATTATGTGTAATATTCATTTTTCATAATTTCACAATTGATGACTAGACCCTTAACCCTAAATCCTAAAATTTGTCACATTAGCATTGGCGTGTCAACAAAATGGAGTTGATGGGCCGGAGTGCTTTCTAGGCCCGTGTCCACCTTTGTCTATCAAAAATCGTCGATCTATGTAGACTATAAATAATCCACTATTAGAAGCTCTGTAAAAAATTGATAATTGTTCTCCGTTGTCGACACCGATTTAGGAGTTAAAAGAAATATCGATTAACCTCTGTCTGACTTATATTTCTCTTAGCTTTAGTGAGTCAAGGAAAATCTTTGAATTTGCTACTTCCCATCTTTTCAAGAAAGTGATCTAAATAGCATTGACAACTAAATCGTCGACCAAAATTTATATTCATGTTTTCATATTATGAAAGTTGTTCAATTATGTATATACTTTTAAAGAGATTTATTTATTATTTTAAAAGTTTTGAAATAAAATCAAAAGTGATTTGTTAAAAATATTTACTTACTGCAACATTTTATTTTATGTCATATCTAGATAGTAGATATGTGTTATGAAAATACAATTTTCACTTTTCAAGTATGAGAAGGATAATTTTAACATAATTTAATATGAAGTTTTTATTCATAAATTATTTAAATATCTACTGTGATTTGAATCGTTCAATTGTATCCAATGGTAACAAATTTCTGATCCACCAATAAATAAGTTGTTAAGCTGAATCACGTAGAAATTGTCATATTATTGAAACAAGACTAATAATAAGAATTGGTGTTAGAAGGTGATACTATTTTATGGGCTGTAAGATGGCCCAATCTGAATTGTACAAAAGTACTAAATGAGACTAAATTTCTTCACTCGTGAGCAACTACAATAAACACAAAAGAAGGCAGGCAACACCGTTATCAACCTGCACTCCTTCTACCTCGTCCGTTGGGTTTGAGTCCAAGGCATTGCCGAAACAAGCAACTCAATCAATGGACAAGCTCGAACAAGTCGGACAAATGAATGTTGATCGCCTCCGCGAAGCACTCTTCGTCGTGCGGCGCAACCTCATTAGGGCAACAAACCTTTCCGGTTGTTCATAAAGGAAAATGCCTACATGGCTCATTATGTTATATCGTATATATTATACCTTTTAAAGTTTATAATAAAAATAATTAATTTATATTTATCATTTTTCATATGATTAACACACACCTATATATATATATATATAGAACCCCAAGCATGTGGTTCAGCGGTAGGGGTTGATCCACGCTTAAGCAAAGTCGGGGTTCGAATCCTGCCTTGTGTACGCAGCCGCGTTAAATCTTGGGGCCAGCTATCCCATTCTTTAAGGTGCCTCCAACGTAGCGAGGAGATTAGTCACTACTATCGGCAGTGAATACTCCAGGGACGAATAAAAAAAAAAAAATAAATAAAAAAAAAAAATATATATATATATATATATATATATATATATATATTAGTCAGATAATTATATCTTATCAATTTTGTGGTTTTTATAAGATTAAGATATGATGAACATATACAATTAATTGGATGAGTGAGGACAAATTTTTTTTTTTTTAATGTTTTTGAAGAAAAAAATTAATTATATTACTTTCATTGTCATGTACAATATATCTATAATAAATAATTAAAATAATAAAAAAGAAAGGTATTTGAATATATACTATGCATGTCACATTCCTACTTGAATTTGAATAAAAGGTATTTTTTTAAATTTAAATATGTTTTATTTCAAAATGTGAAAAAATCTTTATTTATTTGAATAAATACAATTTTTATTCAAAAATATTTTCTTTCAAAACACATTTATTTATTTTAATAAATAAACTATTTATTCAAATATGTTTTCTTTCAAAAATTTACTTTTCTTTAAATAAATAAATTTTTCCATTCAAGTAAAATTTTTATTTATTTGAATGAAACTTTAAAATTTAATTTAATTAAATTATTTAATTTTATTCTATATGATTATTTTATTTTTTAATTTAAAAACACGATTGTAATTAATTTTCTTTCTCAAAAGTAATTTTTTAAAATTATTTATTTGCTTTTTAACTATTCATTTATTTTATTTCAAAAGATTTTTGATTCTATTATTTATATATATATATATATATATTTATTTATTGTTCCTTCTATTTTTTATATATATTTTATTTATGACATATTTCTTTCTAACTTATTAAACATTTATATAATATAATTTATCACCTATTTCTTTTTAATCAAATAATCAAATTTTTATTTTATTCCTTATTTATTCTCATTCTCCTATTTTTCTCTTCTATCTATTTTTCATCTATTTCTTCCCTCTCTATCAAACACACCCTACAATTAAACATATTTGAAATAATTAATAAATATTTCAAATTTGTTTTGTTGCAATGTGATTAAAATTAGGTTAATGGTGAAAATTTTGAGTTTTTTTTTTGTTTTTTTGTTTTTTTTGTAATTTAAGTGAAGTTTAATGTTTCAATAGCTAATTATAGGGTAAAAATATTAAAATAAATAAATAAATTTATTTTTGTAAATATTATATATATATATATATATATATATGAATATGAAGTTGAAGATTTTAAATAAAAGAAAATGAATAGTTAAAAGAAAACTAAATATAATTTTAAAATAAAAAGACATAATTAATCTTAAAAATTAGAAACTATTTTAAAATAAGGTGTGATTAAAATATTCAAAATTGCTATAAAAAAATTTAAAATCTTCATAAAATTATGAAAATAAATAAAAGTTATATAAAATTTATTAAATAGTAGAAGTTTAGTAAAATGTAATTAAAATCATATATAAGTATTATTTTCTATGTTAATATTAATGAAAAATGATGTCATTATTAATAAATAATATAAATAAAAATGTATTATATTTTAAAAAATTTATATCTATATATTTTTAGAGATTTATTTATTATTTTAAAGTTTTTAAATAAATTTAAAAATAATTTGTTAAAAAAATATTTACTTACTACAACATTTTATTTAATATCACGTCTAAATAATAAATATGAATATTAATGTTATGAAAATACAATTTTTACTTTTTATAGAAAGTTAAAAATATTTTAATAAATGTCAACTGTATTTTTATATAATAAAATAATAAAGTAATTACATTATTTATATTATATTAATAAATAAGATGATGTAATAAATAATTAATTTTTCTAAGTAAATATACAATTGCATTATATATAAAATAAACCATTAGTTTATGATTTAATACATAATATAAACTATAAATATAATAAATATCACCGCCATTCGACCACAATTAAATATTTACATAAAATTTTCATTTTTGATATAATATGTTATACAAATTAAAAATTATAAAAAATGACCAACATTTAGTATTACTCGTTTAAATTATAAGTAAGTTGAAATTTCCAAAATATAGAAACTTCTGTTCTTGAAGCATTTGCAGGGAGCATTTTGAAGGGAGAACCCTAACCCTCCTATTCCCCCCTCCGATCCTCTACGCAGATTCCATCAAGGGTCGTCTCTTCGAGCTCAGCGGAATCCCGGCGCAGCACCAGCGCCTCATCACCGGTTTCCACCATCTCAATGACGACAAATCTGCGATCCAATGCTCCCCGGAGGACGGCATATGTTCCCTTAGGTGCGCCTGCTGCTGCGCCTTAATGGCGGGAAGGGCAGAAGTGGCCGGAGGGTGAGGCACGTCAACGCGGAGAAGAGGTTGGAGGAGTGGAAGGCCGGGGAAGCGGAGAGAAAGATCGAGAAGGTGGCGGAGGAGGTTCTGAAGAAGCAGATGAAGAAGGGGAGGGTTTAGATGTGGGGTAGTGGGTTGGGTTTTCGGGTGTGGGGCTTGGTGTTTCGGGTTTGGTGCTTTGGGCTTTTAAGGGTTAGGGTTTTTAGGGTTTGGTGTTTGTCGGGGCATTGGCTTCGGGGTTTGTAGTTCAAATTGGATGATTTGAATACCAGATTTTCGTAAACAAGGGGATAATCCATGGCATCAGTTGACTTAAACGAGTTGGAAGCGAAGGAAAGTTCTTCACCTTCTCCTTGCTCCTTTAGCTCATCAATTCCTTCATGCTTCTTTGCCCTTAAGTAGAAGGAAGGACAAGAATGAAATTTTTTGCTCCCCTCAAAGCCCGAAGCCCGAAGTTGATTGTAGGGTTTAGGGTTTGGGATTTAAGGTTTTTTAGGATTCAGGGTTGGTGATATAGGAATTTCTTGGGCCTTGTACGAATGAGTTAACCTTTTCGTAACAATGGTATCAGAGCCTTGTTTACGAACCCGGTGTCTTGAGTTCGAACCCGGAGAGGGAAGTTACTCCTGATATTGGGGGAGTTCCGACTTCACCAAGCTGCTTCTGAAGATGGGGCGTTTGATATAGAAATTTCTTGGGCCTTGTACGAATGGGTTAACCTTTTCGTAATAGTTGGGTAGGGTAGGGTTTATTTGGACTTGGGGCTTGTGGCTTGGGGCTTAGAGTTTTCTGAGGCTTAGGGTTTATGATTTTTAGGGTTCATGGATGAGGGTTTAGGGGTTAGGGATTTTTAGGGGGTTTAGGGTTTTTGGGCATGGCTCTAGGTTTGGGGTTTGAGGTTTAGAGTTTTTTAGGGTGTAGGGTCTTTAGGGGTTAGGGGTTTAGGGGTATGTGTCAAGTTAGTAGTTTTAGAAGAACTCATTTTCTCCCGTCAGAATCATGCATGTGTGAAGTTAGTAGCTTTAGGGAAATAGTGACAAAGTGTTGTAGTTAGTACAATTAGTAATTTTGATTAGTGATTTCTGAAGTTGCAGTTGCTACTTATGGTGACAACGTGTGTTGTACCGCTATGGATGATCAAATTGAAAATTCTTCCAGTTCTACTATTTCCCCAAGTTCCACTATTTCCTCAAGTTTCACTCTTACTCATTGCACAAATTTAGGTTGGAAAATTTATTTAATTACTCATAATGTTCTTTCATTTTCTTGGAAAACTGATTAATGTTCTTTGGCTATTCTTGCAAGTATTATAATTTTCAAATTTTCTTTTAGGAACAAGTGACAACAATTGTGAAAGTGATTGTGAAAGCAAGTTTGATCCTCATGCGGTAATCTTAGGCTTGTATATCAATTTTAATTTGGATTTTAGGCTTGTATGTAATTTGGTAATACTTATTTCACTAATTTAATCTGTTTTCTTCTTTGCAGGCCTGCATAATGAATGTGGACGAAAATGAGGTTTTTAGACAACTCATGTTTGCTAGAGCTGGACATAAACCTTCATTATCCGACATACTTTCAACTGGGCATAGATATCATACTATCTATACAGTAGATCTGTTGTTGAGCGGAATGCAGACTAGTTCCCTTAAGACATCTATTCAGCTTGTGTTTGGGGGGCCATTATCTGACCACAAAGGCATTTTAAAATTTCAAGACATTGAAAGAATGGAAAATGATACCTTTTTAACCTATTCGGAAGCTTACATTGAAGAAGTTGGATCTACTAAAAGTTTCACAGTGCAACAATCGAGGCCCATTGAGTAGAGGAAGTAAACAATTATTCCTCCCACATCATATGTCTAGGAAATGGAAAACTTGTAGAAGGAGATGGGTTATACAGGGCCTTAATCAGTCCAGTATGTTGAAGATTTGCAGCTTCTATCAATTAGTGATGAACAACAGTACTAGTTGCTCCAACATTATTGCTCCAACATTATGCCTAACATCTGGTAGATATATCGCCATATTAAATGAAGTACCAAAATTCAGAACAAGTTTTCCTCTTAGAGTTTTAAATGATGGTAAACAAAATTCTCAACATTCTATCTCTTCAAGTAGCTCTCATAAAAGAAGAAAACAATGAGAGTAAGTGAAAGTACGCAAGTTACGCATTTCCTTTGCAATTTAAAAATTATTCACAACTAGTTCTAAAGAAAATTAATTTAGTGTGTACCTACTGTAACATATCCTTTAGATGTATGTGTAGAGTTAATGACTAATATGCTTATACAATATAAAAATAGTCAAGATCGCTACTTAGTATAAAATATCCTTTAGATGTATGTGTAGAGATGCAGACTAATATGTTAATACAAAAATTTCAACTCAAATATCACCGGATGAAATTAGCTATTCAGACTTAAAATATGCTCATCTATTTTTTGACTCCACAGGTTATTGGATCAACATGATAGTTTTAATATCAATAAACGATTATTCTACTTTATACTAATACAGATTGCTACTGTGTCAGGTGCTGCTTCTCCACCTCTGCTGCTCCAACTTATCCTACTATTGTTATTTTATAATTTTAAGATGTTTAACTATTATGTCTCAAATTGTTGTTTTATAATGTTAGGATGTTTAATTATTCTGTTTGAATGTTTAAGGTTTAGGGTTTTAGAAATTTTTAGGGTTTATGGTTTATGATTTTTTAGGGTTTATGGTTTAGGGTTTATGGTTTAGGTTTATGATTTAGGTTCAGGGTTTTAGGGTTTAGGGTTTCTTCTTTCACCATCTCTTTCTTCAGCATTGTCATGCTCAATATTCCCATCCTCCCTTCGGTTCTGCTATTCCTTGACACAAAAAAGAAAAATATTAAAAAAATTAGAGAATCGCAGTTGTCAAGGTTGACACAATGAATTCATCCACAAACGATCTATCTCGCCGTTTCTGATGGGAAAAAAAGGACATTTATTTTTTTGCACTGTAAACTCACATCAAAACTTGGTATTTTCTTTCCTTATTCAAGCAATCGAGGGCAACGAACAATTGAACAAAACCCACAAACGAGAAAGCTGAAAAGGTAATACTTTTTCCTTTCATTCACCGTTAAAAAGAGTATGAAGCATGCTTCTAATATCCAGATAGATATGCAACGACACCAAACACCACAGGGTAAAAACACGTAGGAACCCAAACACTAACCTAAACAAATCTAAATCCCAGGACCAATCACTAAGAGGAAAAACTATGGAAAAGAAATAAAATTAAATAAAAAAACAGAGAAAATCATCACCTTGGCAAAAGAATAATGAAAGAAGATACACAGCAGCGGATACAACAATAATTTTTCTGGAGAGTTTTATGAACAGCTAAAGCATAACTGAAGTTGTGGTAGGTGAGGCTCGAAAGAGATTGTTAGGCAAATAATAAAATTCAGAGAATTAAAAGAAGGATCTGGAAGCGAGGACAACACGTCACAACCCTCGTATATATTGATATTTGTTGACGATTAATAGTACAACGAAAGGAAATTATCGCAGAAACAGCAAAGCCACATGATCATATTTGACACGCAACCAAAATAATTAAATTTAAATTTATTAAACAGAAACAACTATTATGAAATTGTATTGTAAAAGTTGGAGATTTGAGAGTGAAAACCTACCAAATTCAACGAGGAACCCTTCTAAATTTCATCATCCATGCGGGTTTGGTTTTGTGTGCAGCAGTAAAGGATGCAATGTTCAATTTGGCCATGTGCGACAAAATCCTCCTCTTCACCATAAATCGTAAAATCCTCCTCTTCACCATAAACCGTCCAATCCCAACTGCGTCTTACCTCATTTCACCATTTGTTTGTCCAATACTTTTTTGCTTAAAATAAAAATAAAAAATATATTTGATTTTAAAAAATTAGTTCAATTTTTATGTAATATTTTTAAACTGATAATCAATTAGAAATTGTTTTATATAAATTTTTAAAGTAGTTATTAAAAAATAAAAAATCTTACCACCAATAAATATAAGAACTTTATAATTAAGTAACATGAAAAACCTTTATAACGTTTGCGTATTCTAATTAAATTCAAAACAAAGTTTTTATTGGTAAATAAATTTTTTCTATTTTACTATTTTTTAAATAATATATATTTTATGCACTAAATTTATTTTTTATTCATAAAAATTATAACGATTGTACTAATGTACTCAACACTCAGTTCATGTTATTGTAATTTTTATCGACTCTAGTAATTGTTATACAATTAGTACTATTAATTAATTAAAATTATCTTAAATATAATTTATAAGATCTTTATTATAGAAATGATGATGAGTTCATATAATTTGGTCACTAGAGCTTTGTTTCTAAAGCTAGGTAATATAACTTCCATAAGTTGTTCTTCTTACTATTACTATAATTTGTTCATATTCTTCATTTTCCTACCTTGTTTCTTGCACGGTAAAGTTCCTTCTTTTTTTTTTTTTTTCATTTTTGAAAAAAATCGTGAAAATAAGAAAAAGTAAGTGTTACAAAAAAGTTGTTCACAAAAAAAGAGATAAGAAAAAAATGTGTTCATTATATTACTAATATCTATAATATATTTTAGTTTTTTATCATTATAATATTTTTTTAGTTAACTCAACAAAAATTGTAAACCTGATTAAATCTTCTAAATAACCTCTAAAGAAGGCTAATGGTGTGTTTGGATGAGAAATTTATATAGGGTAATTCATTTATTTGAAGAATTTCAAATTTCTGGAGGTGAAATGCTTTGTTTGGATGAGGAATTTACAAAGAATTTAAAATCAAAGCATTTGTGAAATTCCTTAAAATAGTAGAATTTCAAATTCTCTTAATAATGGGAGAATTTGAAATTTCTCATATTTGTTTTTCTTATTTTACCTATATATTTTATCTTATCTCTTCATTCTTTTAATTATTGGATATTCAAAAATATTTTTAAAATTACTAAATATTATCTTATATTAAAATTTCAAATTAAATATTATCTAATATTAATTTTTAAAATTATTAAATATTTAAAAATGGATTAATATTTATTTTTATAAAATTTAATTTAAAAATCTCAACATATAAATTAATTTTAAAATCAATTTTACTATGATGGAATCAAATTATCATATTCAACCTAACAATTTAAAATTTAAGAAATTTGAATTGACTCATCCAAACAAAATATTTTAAGAATGATAGAAATTAAAATCAAAGTAATTCAAATACCAAAAATTTAAAATTTCTTGAATTTATAAAATTCCTCATCCAAACACACTATAAGAGTACTAGAAAAAGGTAGAAGAATTTTATTATTAAAAAAATAAGAGTGATACAGGAGGGAAAGTGTAACTTTTTAGGGTAAATATGCAGTAAAAATGGCAAGTAAAGATGATGCATCAAGTTAGGATATTAAAGGCATATCTGCATAAATGAGATTTTATCATTTAATAAGCTCTTCTATATTATGGTATAAGTGCATAAATTAATAAGTTGTTGCATTTCAATATGTTTTTAATTATTTATGTAATTTTAAAATGCTTTGATGTATTTTTTTTAAAGTTTACGGACATGATTTTTATAATATTTTAAAATTAATAATTAATAACTAATCTACATTTACAAGGATATGAATTTTGTTTGTTAAACATTATTTAAATATCTATAAGATGTTGTTTCATTTTAAAAAATTAAAAATTATAATTTAAATCTTGATTGGAAATAAAATAATTTTCTTAAAAGTAATTAATAATTCTTAAAAATAATATTATATATTAAAATAATAAGCTAGTCACATTCACCAAATTTTTATTTATAAAAATAAATAATAAAATATGATAAATCAATTATATATATAACCATAAATAAAACTAAGAATCATAAACTCTAAAATTAAAAATCAGTTTTATATATTCTATAAAATTATGATTAAAAAAATTTATTATATAAATATTAGTAACAAAATTATTTCAAAGTGTGCTATTTTCTAAAAGTTATGAAGACTTTTTATTCTAAGAAAATGTAGATTTGGGGAAGGGGGAGAGAAAAAATGGTGGGAAAAAAAAATATAAAGAGGAATGTAAACTTTTGGAAGAGTAATGGAAATCTTGAAGAGAATAATGAAAAGAGAATATAAAATTGATTTTTAATAAAAATAAAAATAAAAATAAAGTTATTTTAGTGAGTGACATGATTTGAGTATAGGTATTTTTAATTAAGTTATCGTATAAACTAAGTAATAAGTTATATTAAACAATTTATTAAAATAAGCTCAAAATATCTAATGGACTACTCATAAAATATTTTATAAATTTTTCCCATAAATACTTATAGAATAAGATAATTATAAATAAGTTGTTCATAAACTCTTCCAAATGATACCTAAGTTTTTCTTAAAAGTCATACAACAATACTTTCAATGTTTTAATTTGATTTTAGAGAAATAAGATATAAGAGGGATAAACAAGAAAATGTGATTGCAAATATAGCAATCAAATAAAACTTTTAATTTAAGGAGGCAAGGTGAGCTCAAAGAGGTAGTCCTACTAATTAGGACATAGAATCAAATCTACCTCCCTAGATTTCAACTTTTTTGCCTTTTTCTTTTGTTCTTTCTTTTGTCTTTCTTTTGTTTGTTCTTTTCACTTTCTTTTTCTTTTAAACACATGAGTTTCAATGCCTTTTTCAACACCTATGAGTCTTGATTTTAGTAATGAAAAGGTTGCCAAACAATTTTGCACAAACATGAGGTATACAAGTATGTGTGTGTGTGTTACAAGTGCTCCCAACTTAGCACACAAATTTTAGGTAACTTTTTTAGACACACTTTGCTTTTGTTTTTCTTACACTTTTGAACACTTAATACCTCTATTTTTCTCTGTTTTAAAGGCTTAAAAATAGGCACAAGTTTCAACCAACACAAGAGATTCAAGAAACCTAAGGAAACAAGTAGTAGTTTAGACAATTTTTTTAATGAAACATCAAGGAAACCTAACTCTAAAAATTTGCTAGAACTAATAGCAAATATAAACTCAAAGATGCAAAATAAACTAAAGACAAGAAAGGAATTAAGACATGAAAGAAACAATTAAAAGAGACAAGAACACATAACCTCAAGAGCACCAAGGCTCTGATACCAAAAATGATGAAAGAAGGTTGAGATTTCTCTCTAGAGTTCTCTCTCTTAAAGGCTTAAAACTCTCTTTGATTTACTTTCAATTCTATTATCTTCTTCTTAAGAGTGTGGTAAGATTTGAGGTGTCATTCCTTGAAGAGAGTCTTTCATCATTGAAGATGAATTCTCCATTAGAAACTTTGAAGAAACTTGAAGAATGTCAAGAAAGAAAAGATTTAGAAAGAGGAATTATATCAATCTAATTTCTTTTAAAATTTTTATAAAAAAATTTATTCTATTAATTTTGCAAGATTAAATTATATAACCTCCAAAAAGTATATTTGCATAAATAAAAGCTATTTTACCTTATATAAAACTAAGTGGGTGGCCTATGCGATGTATGGACTATTTTATTTTTCAATTTGATAAATTGTTAATATATGATTATATATATATATATATATATATATATATATATATATATTTATAATTTTAAATATATGATGAAAGAAAAAAAACTGTATAACGTAACATATTAATGCATTATTTATACCAAATCAAAAATATTGCATCAAAATGAATTTCAAAAATAAGTAGTATTTAAATAAAGAATAACATGGAATATATACTTAAAAAAATAATAACATATAATAAAAAAATATAATTATTAGTAATTATATAATTTTAAACTAAAAAATTGTGAATCACATTAATTAAATTTGTTAGTGACTTTAGTAACCTTTGTATGAATAATATTGTGTGAATTAAATGATCGTATTTTCTACCTCTACAAAACTACTAATAATATTGATTTGTGTGCATTTTATGCTAAAAAAATTTAAACATCGATAATTTTTATTTATTTATTAATATATATAATAAGACATTGGGATTAACATTTAGGTAAAAATATATTAAGACTAATTGAAACTAAAAATGAATAGCGTAATTATATTATCCAATGTCTAATTAACTTACATGAATATGAATGTAATATAATTAATAGTATATGAAATATATATCTCGATAACATGAGTGAGTGTAATCGTGCAATTCTATATATAGCAATAAAGTATATTATAATTATAATGAAAAAAATTCTTTTAAATGACAACAAATATTTTTTTTTACATCACATGAGTTTTTAAGTTTGGTATTAAAAAAATTAACATAAAAGATGAGAAAGATGGTATCGTTAATATATAAATTCTTAACTCATTATTACTTTCATAATTGATTAATAGCCACAACTCGCTTTTGTAGATGGTTCAATAATTGTTATTCGTTAAACTTTAAACAATATCCATAGTGGCTAGAATTATGTATCTGCATTTATTAATAAAATATGTTATAATTATAAATAAAAAAATTGATGGAACTACTTGGAGAAAGTTGATGTTCTTCAAGTATTCCATGCAAAGGACCGTGAATACTCTTGAAGCAAATCTTCAAATCTCAGCTTGAAGCTCCATGAAGTAAACTCCAATGGAGGAGAGGCACCTTGAGGAGGTTCAGTTACTCCTTGGAGAGGTGAAGAAGCTTGAGGAACCAACCTTCTAGGAGAAGGAACTTTGAGAGAGAACCTACAAGAAGGTTTCTCACGAATTTGACTCTTGAAAATGAGAGAGAAATCTGATTTCTAATTCTCATAAATGTCCAAAAGTGAGTACAAGTGAAGGATTTACAAATATATAGGGAGAGGTAGCTTCTAGGAGAAGCTAACCTTAACCATGGTTCACTAGGAACCATGGTAAGGTGTAGCTAACCATCCATGATTTCTAAAACTTGTAAGAGAAGCTAACCTTGACCATGGTTCACTTAAGAACCATGATAAGGTCAGCCAACCCTACCAAGGTTTAGAAACTTGGAGGAGAAGCTTCAAAACCCAAGAGTGTAGCATGGAAATTTCGGCCAAGGAGGA
The DNA here is from genome assembly GCF_000230855.2 of Cajanus cajan. NCBI lineage: Eukaryota > Viridiplantae > Streptophyta > Magnoliopsida > Fabales > Fabaceae > Cajanus > Cajanus cajan. The sequence continues at coordinate 192,983 of NC_138517.1, read as the reverse complement.
GTAAAGGAGCTAGGCAGCCATGGCTTCATTTTCTCCTTTGAATTGTTTCAAAAATTATTGATTTGGTTTAGTTAGGTTCATTAAATGATGATGAGACCTAGCTAAATCAAATCTATGAAAAATTAGGAGAAAAATGAGTCCAATATGCAAAGTTTTACCTAGGCCCAACTCAGGCCCAATTTCTAAACACACCCTCAAGCATTGCTAAATGCCATCTCTTTTTTCCTACTGAAAAAATACAAAATGAATGTATCAACTAGGAAGGTTAAATGGAGTTAAACTCTCCAAGTAGCCCACCTTAAAATCAATATACAAACACTAGAAAAAGCAAGTAAAGTGTCTCACAAATACAAAGGCAAAAATTAGACCTATACAAAGGAACTATGTACAAAATATATGAAAAAGGTCTTTAAGATCATCCCATTCCTCTTGGTTCTTTTAAGGTATCACCTCTTGGATTCCTTGGCCTGAGCCATAGTCTATCATCCCCTCCTTTTTGAAAAGGATTTGACCTCAAATCTCGAGGGTCTTCATGATTATTGGCCACACCTACAAATATAATAAAATTCATGAATAAATGTGAAAGGTATATCCTAGTAGGAATCCTTTCACGGAACCTAAAGAAATCTATGATACTAGACCTATTAATATAATGAATAGGATCCTCTCCTAAACATAGACTAGGTATATTTCTAAATCCTAAAAATGTGCTAAAACTAAAATTATAGCACACTAAAGACTTAATCCTAAAAACTAAAACATCTTGCCTAAAGTACCCTATGTGGTAACCTAGGCATTTCCTAGAAAATAAGGAAAAAACTGCTAAGAAATTTCCTAAACAATTTTGGATTATATTATTTGTTGGATAGTTATGAAAAAAATTTGTCACAAGGAACCTTAAAGGTTCATATGTTATATCCAACAAATAATATATTCCATAAATTGGGTGCATTATTGACGCAACTAAGGTAGGATAAGTCTTACACAAAAGAAGGCTATCTACCTTGGGCACTACCAAGGAAGTAGCATGAGAAGTAGAACTAAATGAAGTCCACTTCTCCTTCACAAAATCTTGAAGTTGAGATTCTTTTTCTTTAAAAATAATGAATTTGTGAATCTGTTCTTCAAGACTAGTGGCACCGTGAGGGTAAGAGTTAAGGTCTTTATGAATAAAGAGAATAGTTTTCATAGGTTCTCTAGTGATAAAACAATTCTCTTTAGACATAACTCCCTTAGAGGATATTTCTTCCTCTTTACTCTTCCCTACTTTTTCTCTTTTTTTTTTTTTTTTTTTTTCATTTGTGCTTGATCCTCAGCCACTTGTTGAGGTGAGAGAGGATAAAGTACAAATTTCTTTTCCTTATGAGTGAAGGAGATTTCATTAGTAAGACCATTATGTATAGTTTTCTTTTCAAATTGCCATGGTCTTCCTAACAAAATATGACAAGCTTCCATTGGTACTATATCACATAAAACTTGGTCCTCATACTTCCCAATGAAAAACTTAACCTTCACTTGTTGATCAACTACTATGTCACCATCCTTATTAAGCCATTGCAAATGATAAGGTTGAGGATGTGACATAGTAATTAAACTCAACTTTTTAACCAACCTAGTGCTACAATAGTTGCACCATGAGCCACTATCAACAATGAGAGAGCAAACATTATTTAAAACATTACATCTTGTATGAAAGATGTTCTCTCTTTGTGATAGGGTACCACTAGGTTGATTATGAAGGATTCTCCTAGGCATTAGGAGCTCTCCTTCATAAGGATAAACTGGCTCCACTTTGGACCTTTGAAGCTTTGTTTCAACCTCACTCTCACTAGAAGAGGAGGTAGTAGTCTCTTCTTGACTACTATAAGTGTCATGCCCCCTTAAGATCATGACTTTCTTTGTGGGACATTGAGAAGCAATGTGGTCTCTCCCTAGACACTTGAAACATTTAATATCACTAGTCTTTGTGCTAGTGTGTGGAGTGATGAGATCTTTATCCTTATCTTTATTTTTCTCTTTCCTCTTAGCCAATTCATTGGAGGGTTCTGAAATAATTTTCTTTTCAAAAGGTTTTTCTTCCTCCATGTAGTCTTTCTTAAGAGATCTAGAGTGGGAGCTTTCTCTTTTAGAAGATTTTCTCAATATTTGTTGTTCTACCCTTACACAAAGTTGGACCAAGTCATTTAGGTCCCTGTAGGGTAGTAGCTCCACTTGGTCTCTAATCTCTAAGTTAAGACCACTCATGAATCTGGCTACTATAGTGGCTTCCTCTTCCCTTATACAAGCCCTCATCATGTAAAGCTCCATTTGTTGCCTGTACTGTTCTACAAACATATCTTTTTGTTGGAGCCTTTGGAGCTTATTCATAAGCTCCCTGCCATAGTAAGAGAGAATGTGTCTCCTCCTCAATGCACTCCTAAGATCATTCCAATATTGGATAGGAGGATCATTGTGGAGACGTCTTTCTCTTTCCAAAGAGGTCCACCAATACATTGCATGCCCTTGAAAGCTAAGGGTTGCAAGTGAAACTTTCTTTTCTTCACTTACCCTATGGCAAGCAAAGAGTTGTTCTACCTTCATCTCCCAATCAAGGTAGGCCTCCACATCATCCTTCCCAAAAAATTAAGGGAGATCTACCTTGGATTCCCTAAGTTTAATAGTTTTTCTAGGGAAAGGTTGATAATGGTTGCCCACATTAAGGCTTTCATTAGGAGATGTTTATTGGGAGTGTGAACTCCTACTTTTTTTTTATGTTTTCTCATATTTTCTTTCAATTTTTCTTCTTCTTGTTTTAAAATTCTCAACTCTTCCTCAATATAAGCAAGTTGTCCTTCTCTTTCAATTTTTTTTCTCTTTGAAGAGACTCTTGCTTTTTCCATAGTTTAAATGATTTGAGCTCTTTAGTAATATATGAAAGACTTTTTGGAGAGCCATCACTTTTACTATTAGAGGAATTTTGAGACATTTTAACACAAAAAGATTTTTCCACACAAAAATAATTTTTATGAAAATAAGATTTTTTTGAACACTTAAGGAGAGATGGAGATACACCAAAGGTACTCCAAAACACTCCTTAATAAAGGCCTTGTACAAAATTTGGAAATTAAAAGATTACAAAAATGAAATGTAAATTTACACCAAATGAAATGCAAATTCACATTCAAGATGAAATGCAAATTTACACCAAATGAAATGTAAATTCACTTAAACAAAATTTAGTGGCTGCACCAAGAATTTTAGAACAAAAAAAATCAGCCACTAATTTAGTGACAATTTTAGTGATGGATTTGGTATTGAAATTTTTTGAAGAATAATTTCCGTCACTAAATTTGTTACTAAATTCTTTACAAATTTTTCACAAAAAACTTTTGCTCCTTCTTTTTCCAATTCAGCCACCTAGCTTGCAGCCTCACAATGTGTTTCACTCCTCTTTAGAAGCAACCTTGATGTTGGTTACTCCTAGGTGTTTGAATTTCCAAGAATCCAATCCAATGAGAAACAAGCTCCTAGGTCACCACCAAAATCCTTCAATAATGGCTATCCTTGAGCTTGGCCTTCAACACCTTCCAAGAGGCACTCAACACAACTTAAGATGCTGGAATATTAGTACAAAAACTGAAAAGGAGAAATTAAGAACAACTACACCAATTGGTGGAAGAAAATGAGACAAGACTAGAAGGAATTCCACAAAAATGACAAGCAACAATTAAGGCAATTTTAGGAAGTTAGCACACAAAAGATAACCTATCAAAGGCACTAGAATGGATTACAAAAACAAGGCTAAGATTAGAAACAAAAATAAGACACAAATTATGTGGCTGGACTGAAAATATTTAAGGCAAAGCTTCACCAAAACCGAGAACTAGTTTCACTAGGTTTTTCACTCCTTTTGGCTTTTTCTTTTGCTATTTTCTTTCTTTTCTTTTTGTAAAATATTTTTCACTTCTTTTTCTTTTAATGATCAAGAGTTCAAATGCCTTTTAACACATATAAGTCTCGGATTTAGGCTACTAAAAACTGCAGCAAAATTTTTACACAAAATAAGAGGTGTTCACATGCATTTTATAACTAGTGCTTCACAATTTTGTAGTGTTTTTAGGTCAAATTTTTAAGCACTCATTCTTTTGTTTTTCTCATGCATTTAGACCACTTACACCTCTGTTTTGTCTCTGTTTTAATGTTTAAAAAATGCAATAGGTTTCAGCCACACAAAAGACTCAAGGAAAAACCTAATAGGAATTAGTGTTTATGAATTTTTTTGACAAAACTTTAAACAAGACATCATAGAAACCTAACTCTAGGAAATTTGCTAGAACTAATAGCAAATTATGAACTCAAATATGTAAAACAAAAGCACATATAGGTAAGGTTCAGATTCAATAAGAAAATACACAAAAATTTCAGACACAATCAACACAAAAAAATTTAGGTCAAACAAGCTAGTCTAGGAAGTTTCAATAAGCAAAAGGACTACACATGACTTCTATGACAAAACAAGTGATTCAAAAACAAATCTAATATAAAATGAATGTTGTCCAATCACGGACACATGTGAATGAATGCAGATACTCAACAAAACAAAAACCCACAAGCAAAGAGAACCTAAAGAACAACACAAGTGATTCACAGATTAGGAAACAAGCAAGAACATGAATCAACTTACTTCTTATGTGACATATAGGATCTATCAAATTTTTTTAGAAAATTTAGATCCATTCAGTAAAGAAATATTTAGACATAGAAGAAGGAAGAGACAACACGGATTCATACAAAAAAAATTAGAACACCAAACCTCAAGAGCACTAGGCTCTAGATACCAAAAATGATGGAACTCCAAACTGAAGGACAGTGCAAAGTTCTACATGATATGTTCCTAAACAAGGGGGAAATTTTGTCAGAGATGCTTCACAAGTAACTTAGTAGTATGTCCGGATTCAATTTTGCCATAATCCAGAGACTTACTTGTTCCTCACTTGAACCATATGAATATGCCTCAAGAATATTGGTAGTGTTCCCAAACTGAAGGGCTACCACCTGTGAACACAAAAATGACAGATACACGCACATAGAAACACATACAAAACACAACATGCACACACAAGGACTCAAAGGCAAACAAAGGCACACAACACAAAGTACAGACACAGAGCACACAGAAATGAGCACGTATAGCACACAAACACAGGCACACGCACAGGGACATAAACTAAGCTGTTGATATAAGAAAAAGTAGGACATAAAACATAGGAAGAAAACATAACCTGAACTCCAGGTCGAGTCTCATGCAAAAGCTCAAGAAACATATTCACAATAGCTTTTAGAAACGTCCAATGAGCTCTTAAAAATCGAGGATACTGTCCCACAACATACCTGCCAACAGAAGCAATGGCAAATTATTAAACAGAGGTATAACATCATTTAACATCGAGCAAATCAATACAAAAACATCCCTTACATGATATTACGTGCAATAACAACTTTGTTATCTTTTCCCGTTGTGGTTTCACTGAGATATAACACATCCCAAATGACCATGACAAAAAGTATGTATTCCTGCCACATAAACATGATGTGAGTAATAATTGTTTCAAAAAAAAATCGAACCAAAAGATAAACAAAGATACCTGTCGTCTTCTCAATTTCTTTTTTTAATTTTCCAAAAACGAAGGAGTTGGTTTCTTGGGGCCTATATCTTCTCTAGTGCGTCTTTTATTAAAACAAAATACAATCACCTACAAAATAAATTTTTAGCTAGATTTTAGTTATATTTTTATATGTGTTAGTTATGTATACTATCATTTATCACACTTTGAAAACACATAAATCATAATCATAACATAAGAAATTGACAACCATAAGACATGAATGTCAATATTATCATACCTTAAAATCCCCAGTATCATCTACATATGGGACGTTGATAAGACATTCAAGACCCAAATGTTGGTCCCTACGGTTAGAATCTAGAAGGGGGGGTTGAATAGATTCTATGTTATTTTTCCTTTTCTTCTTTGCTTTCTAAATCTTTACCAAACAAATCTTGATTTAAAACAAACCTTTAAACAAAAAAGGTAATTTAGAGTTATAAATGCACAGCTTATCCAACAAGATTTGAATAACAAGATATGTAAAGATTGAATTTATCAATTACCAAGAATCTTTAAAGTTCAGTTTCTGCAGATAATATTTTTCTTCATACAACATTAATCATGAAACTTATACAGAATGTAAAGAGTGTAAGAGTTAAGAAAATCATGCACCAAGATATATACTGGTTCAGCCATCCAAAGGCCTACATCCAGTTTCAGATTTAGATACACCTCTAAATCCAGTCAAATCCACTATTGATATTCTTTACATGCACCCTGCACAAGCAATATCCAATCAATGAATTTAACAAGCAAATCTTGACACCCACAAGATTAACAAACCATTTCTTGACTCCACAAGAAACATATAACCCAAGAATATTGATCCCACAATATCCTACTTGAGAAAAAACCTATCTCAAGATTTCTCTTTACACAACTCTTCCAGAGATTCTCTAATCTCAAGAGTTAAAACCATTCAAACAATAAAAGATCAGAAACGAGTACACCTGTTCGTGTAGATATGATCTTCAACAACGTAAACCAGTTTAGAATGAATTTTCTATATGAACTTCATCTTCTTGAATTGATCTTGCACACTTCTTTTTCCAAAAGTTGATTTTCAGCAGATATGTTCTTTCTTTCTTTTTCAGAAAATCTTTTTCTCTTTTGCAGTAATGTCTGTGTGTGAAAATTCTTTTTTTTCTCCTTAAAAAAACTTCAGTTTTAATCTTATTTAAAGACAATTTTCATGTGCAAGGAAACAGTTATTTCAGTTATATTCATAACAGAGATAATCTATTACCTGTGATGGTAATCTATTACCACGAGTTAGAATAACTGAACTAATTGTTTCAGCTCCTGTTTTAATCTATTACCTAACATGGTAACCGATTAACACGATGCCAAAATAACACAAAACTCACATTTGGAACAGAGGTAATCGATTACTTTAAAGAGATAATCGATTAACACGATCCTTTTTCCTCTTGAAATCATCAGAATCAGTTTGGTAATCTATTACCACACATGGTAATCGATTATTCCAGTATCAATCAGTTTTTCAACATGAGTCAGGTAATCTATTACCAGTTCAGGTAATCTATTCCTTAACTCAGAAAATTTCTGATGTTTTCAAGTTTTCATTTAAAGTCTCAAACACTCAGTAAATTAATACTTCATGTTCTCAACAATGAATGAAATAAGAAAAATGAGTATTATGATATTTTCACCTTCATGTTAATTACTAATTTTTAACACATAACAAACAAACACATACAAGCCTAATCTTTTAAACAATCAATACATTATCCTTTTGACATAGGCTTAAAATAAAAAGCAACATGAGCAAAACATCAAAACTAAAACTTCTAGGGAACATCTTCCAGATGTAGATTCTTCACTCTTCAACAATCTCCCCCTTTTTGGTTTTGATGAGCCAAACTCTTCATGTTGACTTTCACGATCATCATGTTGTTTTGTTTCACTTGTTTGTTTGAAATTTGAACTTGAATTTGAACCTGCATATGTCTAGAACAAAAACTTCCATACAAAGCATTATGCAGTTCTATTTCCATTTCTTTCTTATACAATACATAAACAACCATATAAACATTTAATCAGTTTCTCATGAATTTCTCCCCCTGTTTGGCTTAACCAAACCAAAAAAAACAGAGTAAACAGAGAAATAACATGATACTTATGCAACAAAAACAACAAGCACTTAATAAGACTTTCATCATATAAGCATTAAAAATGTTCAGAAGCATACAAATACTACAACTACAAAGTATTTATGCAGAACAAATTAAAATGCAGTGCCTAAAATGTAATGCATAACTAAAGTTCTTCAGGGTAGGGTATGTTCATCGCATCCAGTCGTTCAGATATAGATTCAAAACAAGCCTTCAGCTCTTGATAATCTCTTCTCTGAGTTTCTCTGATGTCATCTAGCTTTGCCAGAACAGATAGCTCAAAAGTAGAAAGAGGCTTGGGCTCTTCAGCACCTTCCTCTTCTTCAGTTTGAACTTCAGGTTGAGACGGCTCTGTAGTCTCAGCAGTAGGAACATCTTCCTTTGCTATCCAACCAGCATCTGTTTTCACTAGCTTCATCATTTTCAGAGCTCTATCCTTGATATCATGAACATCTCTGGTGACCTCTCTTGCTTCACCAGTTAAGGGAACTTTATAGAACACCAATACCTTGCTTATGAACACAGCATATGGACACTTGCAGTCCATTAACCTCCTTGTCTTTAGCATTATGTCTTCTACCACATATACCCAATCAACTTGAATGTTGTTCTTAAAAGCTGTGAGCAGTGCCATATCTTCTTCACTGATTTGTGCGTGATTGCTCCCCCTTGCTGCCAGAATCCAAACAATTACATAATGTAGGAGTCTATCTTCCATTCGTAGACCTCCAGCATTATATGTAATTTTCCTCTTTTCTTTTCTTTTGTATTCTTTATTAGCCTCCCAGGCTGAAACATCCCTCAGCATACTCATAAAAAACGTATCTTTATCTATTGAGAAATTTTTCATCTTTAATTCATTGAAGGTAGGTTTAATACCATTTCTGGTTAATCCACCAATCTTCAAAAATACATCAGCAGATAGAGTAACTTTTATTCCTTTAACTTCTGAAACCAAAGCACCATTTTCATCTCTTCCCAAATTTGAGTAAAAGACCCTAACAAGATCAGGGTTGTACAGTCCACTTAACCCAACAAATTTGCTAACTCCTTGACTAGATAACAGAGTAGGAAATGTAAAACCTTGCTCTATAAGCCAAGACGAGTAGAGTACCTTTGGAGCCACAATGTCTTTGCAAGCAAAAGACTCATTGAAAGTTTCCTCTTGAGACTTCCTTGTGAACCACGAATGAGAATATTCTTCTTCAGGTTCTGGACGAGAGGACTCTTGTTTCTTCTTTTTAGATGTACCTTGACCTTGAGTAGTAGGACGAGGGTAATCTCTGTTGGCTATGTGCTTTACACGCTTTCCTTTGCCAAGACTTTCCATGAATGGGGCTTAGGGTTAGGTTTTGAAATAGATTTTGAGATAGAAAAGGGAACCAGGGGTTTCGTTCGTTTTAGTTTGAAGTAAAAATGGAGAGAGTTTTGAATTAATTTGAATTCGAAACAGATTTAAAGAGGGTTTTTGAGTACAAAAAAAACAGGGGTTCGCGTCAGGTAATCGATTAACCCAGTTGGTAATCGATTATCTCGCAACTGAAACAGGGTAATTATGCAAGTGAGTGAGTGGTAATCGATTAACCCGATAGGTAATCGATTATCACAGTGAAATGTGTGCAGATACAGGGCATACTGTGTTTTGTGTGATTTCCTATTATGAGTGCACATACATCAAGTTTAAACCTATAAGTGCTTAGCAATTTCATGCATATTCACACAATCATACTTTAATTATGAGATTTAGGATAGATTGGACTCACTAATGATACCAAGATTGGTTCTTAGCTTGAAAAATCTTTCCTTTGGTAGAGGCTTTGTAAAGATGTCAGCAAGTTGATCTTCTGACATTATGAATTTGATGTCACAGTCTCCTTTCTCTACATGATCTCTGATAAAGTGATGTCTAACTTCAATGTGCTTAGTTCTTGAGTGTAGAATAGGATTCCTTGAAATGTTAATTGCACTTGTGTTGTCACACTTCAGTGGTATGTGATCAATCTTCAAACCAAAGTCTTGAAGTTGATGTTTAAACCAAATTGACTGAGCACAGCAGCTTCCAGCAGCTATATACTCAGCTTCAGCAGTTGAGAGTGCTACACAAGCTTGTTTCTTGCTCTGCCACGATATGAGACATTCTCCAAACGTGTGGCACGTTCCACTTGTACTTTTCCTATCCAATTTACAACCAGCAAAATCGGAGTCAGAGTAACCAGTTAAAGATGGAGAAGTACCTTTAGGATACCACAATCCAACATTGATTGTGCCTTTCAAATACTTCAGTATTTTCTTTACAGCCTTCAGATGTGATTCCTTTGGTTTTGATTGGAATCTAGCACATACACATACACTGTACATGATGTCAGGTCTGCTAGCTGTTAGATACAGAAGAGATCCAATGATCCCTCTATACATTGATTCTTCAACATCTTTTCCTGCAATATCACTATCTAGATAACAATTAGTAGACATAGGAGTATTTGATATCTTACAATTCTCCATATCAAATTTCTTTAACAGTTCTTTGCTATATTTAGTTTGATGTAGAAAAATTCCATTTTCCATTTGTTTGACTTGTAGTCCTAGGAAGAAGCTTAATTCTCCCATCATAGACATATCAAACTCCTTCTGCATATTGGAAACAAATTCTCCACAAAGAGATTGGTTAGTTGATCCAAATATTATATCATCAACATAAATCTGAATCAGCAGAATATCTTTTGATTTTCTCTTTATGAAAAGAGTTTTATCAACATTACCTCTTTGAAAGTCATGAGTTAGTAGAAACTTACTCAGCCTTTCATACCATTTCCTTGGAGCTTGTTTCAGTCCATACAAAGCTTTCTTGAGCTTGTAAACATGCTTAGGTAATTTGCAGTCAACAAAACCAGGTGGTTGAGCTACATAAACTTCTTCATCAATTAAACCATTTAAAAATGCACTTTTCACATCCATTTGATATAGTTTGAAATCAAACACACAAGCAAATGCAAGTAAAAGCCTAACAGCTTCTAATCTAGCAACTGGAGCATATGTTTCACCAAAGTCTATACCTTCCTGTTGATTGTATCCTTTGGCTACTAATCTAGCTTTATTTTTAACTATAACACCTTCTTCATTTAGTTTGTTTCTGAAAACCCATTTTGTACCAATGACATTCATATTCTTATTGAAAGGAACTAAAATCCAAACATCATTTCTTTTGAATTGATTCAGTTCATCATGCATGGCCATTATCCAGAATTCATCTTTTAATGCATGTTCCACACATAATGGTTCAATTTGAGAAACAAATGCCATATCATCACTTAGAAGATTAAAAGAGTGTCTAGTAGAAACTCCCTTATTTATATCTCCAAGAATGTTATCCAGAGATAGATCTTTGGGTTTCCTCCATTCTTTGGGTAGTGATGTGTCTTCAGATGGTGTTTTCTGCTGTAGTTCCAGTTTTTCTTCTTCTTGTGTAATACTGTCACCTATCTCATCTTCATCATTAAGAGATTTTCCTTTTTCAAGGATGTTAGTTTCATCAAAAGTAACATGTATAGATTCTTCAACAGATAAGGTACTTTTGTTAAAGACTCTATATGCTTTGCTAATTGCAGAATATCCAATAAAAACTCCTTCATCAGCCTTAGCATCAAATTTTCCAAGAGTGTCTTTTCCATTATTCAGAACAAAACACTTACAGCCAAACACTTTAAAATGTGAAATGTCAGGCTTTCTTCCTTTGTAAAGCTCATATGGTGTTTTCTTTAAAATAGGTCTAATCAAGATTCTATTTAGAACATAGCATGCAGTGTTTACTGCATCAGCCCAAAAGTATTTTGGTAAACCATTTTCATTTAACATGGCTCTTGCTAGCTCTATTAGAGATCTATTTTTCCTCTCTACAACTCCATTTTGTTGAGGAGTTCTAGGGACAGAAAAATTGTGATTAATACCATTTTCTTCACAAAAAGTTTGAAAAGATTCATTTTGAAATTCACCACCATGATCACTTCGCAAAGATTTAATTTTCAAGTCCTTTTCATTCTGAATTCTTTTTGAAATGATTCTAAAGGCTTTAAAAGCATTGTCTTTATGGGATATAAATGCAACCCATGTGAATCTGGAGTAGTCATCAATGAGAACTAAAGCATAAGTGTTTCCACCTAGACTTTTGGTTCTTGATGGTCCAAAGAGATCCATGTGCAAAAGTTCCAGCGGTCTAGAGGTTGACATAACTTTCTTTGATTTAAAAGAAGCTCTAGTCTGCTTTCCCTTTTGACATGCATCACAAAGTCCTTGTTTAGAGAACTTGATCTTTGGAAGACCACTAACAAGATCTTTAGATGCAAGTCTATTTAACTGATCTGCATTTATATGTGCAATGCGTCTATGCCATAACCATGTTACATTATCATGTGATGTGAGACAAGAATTGGATGATGAATGCTCTAAGTCTAAGATGTATATGTTATTGACTCTTTTTCCTATAAGCAGGACTTCATTTGATTCCTTATCACAAACCATACAGCATTGATTATTGAAAGAGATATTGTAATTTTTGTCACAAAGCTGGCTAATACTAAGCAGGTTATATTTGAGACCTTCTACATACAGGACATTTTCAATGAGAGTATTGGAATTGTTACCAACACTGCCTGAGCCTAGTATTCTGCCTTTGTTGTTATCTCCATATGTTACAGATCCTCCTTCTTTTTCCTGTAATGAGATAAATTTGCTTTTATCTCCTGTCATGTGTCTTGAGCAGCCGCTGTCTAAGTACCACATTGATTGCTTTGCTCTCAAGCACACCTGCAGCACAAGTTATTCAATTTGATTTTGGTACCCAATGGATCTTGGGTCCTGGAGAATCAGTGAGTACATAATCTAATTTCTTAATCCATTTATATTTTCCACTAGGAATGCCAAATTTCCTTATCATGCATCTGTAGTAGTTATGACCAGATTTCATACAATAGTTACATGAGTGGGAATTAATGGATTTCATAACATTAACATTCTGTTTTTCTTTATCCTTTGCTTTTAATGCAGCATACAATGTTTCACAGTTCTCACATGGTGACTTTAGTTTAGAGATATCTGAAAGTAGTTTCCTGTTATCATTCTCTAAATCAGAAATTTTATCTCTCATGTGTGTCATTTTCTTTTTGTAAACATTATTTGATTTTTCTAATTTCTTTGCTTCAGCATACAGTTCAGCAAATGCATTTTGCAATTCATCATACGAGTCAATAGATGAGTCAGAATCATATACCTCATAATCTGAATTATGTTTGGTCATGAGACAGAGATTTGCTTCCTGATCCTCATCACTATCACTTGAAGTTGTTGAGGCATTCTCTTCCCATGCTATGTATGCTTTCTTTTTCTTTGATCTGAACTTTTGTTTCGTCTCCTCATTCTTTTTCAGGCTTGGACAGTCAGCTCTCATGTGTCCAGCTTTTCCACATTCAAAACATTTGAACTTTGGAGATGAGTTTTCATTCTTCTTGAAGGATTTCTTCTGACTGGAGAATCTCTTATTGTTGTTCTTCCTTCTCATGAATTTTCTGAAATTCTTCACCATTAGATTTAATTCTTCTTGTTCAGAACTTTCATTGCTGCTATCCTCTTCATCACTTGAGGATTCTTTTACCTTTAAGGCCAGACCTTTTGCCTTTTTATCTTTTTGTTCTTCATCAGCAATCCTTGACAGATCCATCTCATATTCTCTTAGCTTTCCAAATAACTCAGCACTTGTCATCTGAGCTAAGTTCTTTGACTCTGTAATTGCTGTGACAGTTGGTTGCCATCTTCTGTTTAGTGACTTCAGGATTTTGACATTTACTTCTTCTTCCACGAAGTCTTTCCCTAATCCTTTTAGGTGATTTATTATGTGAATGAATCTCTTTTGCATATCCATGACAGTTTCACCTTGATTCATTCTGAAGGTTTCATATTCCTGAATGAGTGTGTTCTTTCTAGCTCTTCTCACTTCTGGAGTTCCTTCATGTGTTACTTGGATTAAATCCCAAGCTTCCTTTGCTGTAGAACAAGCTGAAATTCTAAAAAATTCATCAGAATTTAGTGCAGAATGTATGATATTTAAAGCTTTTGCATCATTCTCTGCTCTTCTAATTTCACTTTGATCCCAGCTATCATATGGTTTCTCAATTTCTTTTCCTCCCTCTATCTTAGTGGGTATTTTGTAATCTGTGATTACAGCCTGCCAAATATTTCTATGAACAGATTCCATGAAAATTTTCATTCTAACTTTCCAAAAGGGATAGTTATCTCCACAAAACAATGGGGGTCTGTTTATAGAAGCACCTTCAGCAAACGGTAATTGATTACCAGCCATCTAACCTTTCTAAAGATCTAGTCTTGAATGTTTTACAAGATACAGCTCTGGTACCAATTGTTGGTCCCTACGGTTAGAATCTAGAAGGGGGGGTTGAATAGATTCTATGTTATTTTTCCTTTTCTTCTTTGCTTTCTAAATCTTTACCAAACAAATCTTGATTTAAAACAAACCTTTAAACAAAAAAGGTAATTCAGAGTTATAAATGCACAGCTTATCCAACAAGATTTGAATAACAAGATATGTAAAGATTGAATTTATCAATTACCAAGAATCTTTAAAGTTCAGTTTCTGCAGATAATGTTTTTCTTCATACAACATTAATCATGAAACTTATACAGAATGTAAAGAGTGTAAGAGTTAAGAAAATCATGCACCAAGATATATACTGGTTCAGCCATCCAAAGGCCTACATCCAGTTTCAGATTTAGATACACCTCTAAATCCAGTCAAATCCACTATTGATATTCTTTACATGCACCCTGCACAAGCAATATCCAATCAATGAATTTAACAAGCAAATCTTGACACCCACAAGATTAACAAACCATTTCTTGACTCCACAAGAAACATATAACCCAAGAATATTGATCCCACAATATCCTACTTGAGAAAAAACCTATCTCAAGATTTCTCTTTACACAACTCTTCCAGAGATTCTCTAATCTCAAGAGTTAAAACCATTCAAACAATAAAAGATCAGAAACGAGTACACCTGTTCGTGTAGATATGATCTTCAACAACGTAAACCAGTTTAGAATGAATTTTCTATATGAACTTCATCTTCTTGAATTGATCTTGCACACTTCTTTTTCCAAAAGTTGATTTTCAGCAGATATGTTCTTTCTTTCTTTTTCAGAAAATCTTTTTCTCTTTTGCAGTAATGTCTGTGTGTGAAAATTCTTTTTTTTCTCCTTAAAAAAACTTCAGTTTTAATCTTATTTAAAGACAATTTTCATGTGCAAGGAAACAGTTATTTCAGTTATATTCATAACAGAGATAATCTATTACCTGTGATGGTAATCTATTACCACGAGTTAGAATAACTGAACTAATTGTTTCAGCTCCTGTTTTAATCTATTACCTAACATGGTAACCGATTAACACGATGCCAAAATAACACAAAACTCACATTTGGAACAGAGGTAATCGATTACTTTAAAGAGATAATCGATTAACACGATCCTTTTTCCTCTTGAAATCATCAGAATCAGTTTGGTAATCTATTACCACACATGGTAATCGATTATTCCAGTATCAATCAGTTTTTCAACATGAGTCAGGTAATCTATTACCAGTTCAGGTAATCTATTCCTTAACTCAGAAAATTTCTGATGTTTTCAAGTTTTCATTTAAAGTCTCAAACACTCAGTAAATTAATACTTCATGTTCTCAACAATGAATGAAATAAGAAAAATGAGTATTATGATATTTTCACCTTCATGTTAATTACTAATTTTTAACACATAACAAACAAACACATACAAGCCTAATCTTTTAAACAATCAATACATTATCCTTTTGACATAGGCTTAAAATAAAAAGCAACATGAGCAAAACATCAAAACTAAAACTTCTAGGGAACATCTTCCAGATGTAGATTCTTCACTCTTCAACACCAAAAGCAAAGCAGATGTAATCTCTTTACTAGATTCCAGAATTCAAATGTGAACCTGCATAAACAGAACGGTATCACCACACCAATTAAGATGTTAACAGTCTTGAACACTAATCAAGCAAACTGAAAAACTATGAGCAAAAAACAGAGGAAGAGGTGCTACACAGATGTGGAAAAAAAACTAATTGACATGACAATTCAGTATATAGAAAGGTGGGTCCATTCTCAAACATGCCACACGCATGATATGGTACACCTACACAAAGCGTAAAAAATCCCAAAACTAGGTCACATTATTTCACCTGATCCCATGACATTTCATGAACATATACTTGCAACATACAATCACAGATAGACATAAAGCTGAGAAAACAAACCTGCCTTGCAAAACGAGGTGAAGAACAGTGCAAAGTTCTACATGATATGTTCCTAAACAAGGGGGAAATTTTGTCAGAGATGCTTCACAAGTAACTTAGTAGTATGTCCGGATTCAATTTTGCCATAATCCAGAGACTTACTTGTTCCTCACTTGAACCACATGAATATGCCTCAAGAATATTGGTAGTGTTCCCAAACTGAAGGGCTACCACCTGTGAACACAAAAATGACAGATACACGCACATAGAAACACATACAAAACACAACATGCACACACAAGGACTCAAAGGCAAACAAAGGCACACAACACAAAGTACAGACACAGAGCACACATAAATGAGCACGTATAGCACACAAACACAGGCACACGCACAGGGACATAAACTAAGCTGTTGATATAAGAAAAAGTAGGACAGAAAACATAGGAAGAAAACATAACCTGAACTCCAGGTCGAGTCTCATGCAAAAGCTCAAGAAACATATTCACAATAGCTTTTAGAAACGTCCAATGAGCTCTTAAAAATCGAGGATACTGTCCCACAACATACCTGCCAACAGAAGCAATGGCAAATTATTAAACAGAGGTATAGCATCATTTAACATCGAGCAAATCAATACAAAAACATCCCTTACATGATATTACGTGCAATAACAACTTTGTTATCTTTTCCCGTTGTGGTTTCACTGAGATATAACACATCCCAAATGACCATGACAAAAAGTATGTATTCCTCCCACATAAACATGATGTGAGTAATAATTATTTCAAAAAAAAAATCGAACCAAAAGATAAACAAAGATACCTGTCGTCTTCTCAATTTCTTTTTTTAATTTTCCAAAAACGAAGGAGTTGGTTTCTTGGGGCCTATATCTTCTCTAGTGCGCCTTTTATTAAAACAAAATACAATCACCTACAAAATAAATTTTTAGCTAGATTTTAGTTATATTTTTATATGTGTTAGTTATGTATACTATCATTTATCACACTTTGAAAACACATAAATCATAATCATAACATAAGAAATTGACAACCATAAGACATGAATGTCAATATTATCATACCTTAAAATCCCCGGTATCATCTACATATGGGACGTTGATAAGACATTCAAGACCCAAAAGCAAAGCAGATGTAATCTCTTTACTAGATTCCAGAATTCAAATGTGAACCTGCATAAACAGAACGGTATCACCACACCAATTAAGATGTTAACAGTCTTGAACACTAATCAAGCAAACTGAAAAACTATGAGCAAAAAACAGAGGAAGAGGTGCTACACAGATGTGGAAAAAAAACTAATTGACATGACAATTCAGTATATAGAAAGGTGGGTCCATTCTCAAACATGCCACACGCATGATATGGTACACCTACACAAAGCGTAAAAAATCCCAAAACTAGGTCACATTATTTCACCTGATCCCATGACATTTCATGAACATATACTTGCAACATACAATCACAGATAGACATAAAGCTGAGAAAACAAACCTGCCTTGCAAAACGAGGTGAAGAACAGTGCAAAGTTCTACATGATATGTTCCTAAACAAGGGGGAAATTTTGTCAGAGATGCTTCACAAGTAACTTAGTAGTATGTCCGGATTCAATTTTGCCATAATCCAGAGACTTACTTGTTCCTCACTTGAACCACATGAATATGCCTCAAGAATATTGGTAGTGTTCCCAAACTGAAGGGCTACCACCTGTGAACACAAAAATGAAAGATACACGCACATAGAAACACAGACAAAACACAACATGCACACTCAAGGACTCAAAGGCAAACAAAGGCACACAACACAAAGTACAGACACAGAGCACACATAAATGAGCACGTATAGCACACAAACACAGGCACACGCACAGGGACATAAACTAAGCTGTTGATATAAGAAAAAGTAGGACAGAAAACATAGGAAGAAAACATAACCTGAACTCCAGGTCGAGTCTCATGCAAAAGCTCAAGAAACATATTCACAATAGCTTTTAGAAACGTCCAATGAGCTCTTAAAAATCGAGGATACTGTCCCACAACATACCTGCCAACAGAAGTAATGGCAAATTATTAAACAGAGGTATAGCATCATTTAACATCGAGCAAATCAATACAAAAACATCCCTTACATGATATTACGTGCAATAACAACTTTGTTATCTTTTCCCGTTGTGGTTTCACTGAGATATAACACATCCCAAATGACCATGACAAAAAGTATGTATTCCTCCCACATAAACATGATGTGAGTAATAATTATTTCAAAAAAAAAATCGAACCAAAAGATAAACAAAGATACCTGTCGTCTTCTCAATTTCTTTTTTTAATTTTCCAAAAACGAAGGAGTTGGTTTCTTGGGGCCTATATCTTCTCTAGTGCGCCTTTTATTAAAACAAAATACAATCACCTACAAAATAAATTTTTAGCTAGATTTTAGTTATATTTTTATATGTGTTAGTTATGTATACTATCATTTATCACACTTTGAAAACACATAAATCATAATCATAACATAAGAAATTGACAACCATAAGACATGAATGTCAATATTATCATACCTTAAAATCCCCGGTATCATCTACATATGGGACGTTGATAAGACATTCAAGACCCAAAAGCAAAGCAGATGTAATCTCTTTACTAGATTCCAGAATTCAAATGTGAACCTGCATAAACAGAACGGTATCACCACACCAATTAAGATGTTAACAGTCTTGAACACTAATCAAGCAAACTGAAAAACTATGAGCAAAAAACAGAGGAAGAGGTGCTACACAGATGTGGAAAAAAAACTAATTGACATGACAATTCAGTATATAGAAAGGTGGGTCCATTCTCAAACATGCCACACGCATGATATGGTACACCTACACAAAGCGTAAAAAATCCCAAAACTAGGTCACATTATTTCACCTGATCCCATGACATTTCATGAACATATACTTGCAACATACAATCACAGATAGACATAAAGCTGAGAAAACAAACCTGCCTTGCAAAACGAGGTGAAGAACGGTGCAAAGTTCTACATGATATGTTCCTAAACAAGGGAGAAATTTTGTCAGAGATGCTTCACAAGTAACTTAGTAGTATGTCCGGATTCAATTTTGCCATAATCCAGAGACTTACTTGTTCCTCACTTGAACCATATGAATATGCCTCAAGAATATTGGTAGTGTTCCCAAACTGAAGGGCTACCACCTGTGAACACAAAAATGAAAGATACACGCACATAGAAACACAGACAAAACACAACATGCACACACAAGGACTCAAAGGCAAACAAAGGCACACAACACAAAGTACAGACACAGAGCACACAGAAATGAGCACGTATAGCACACAAACACAGGCACACGCACAGGGACATAAACTAAGCTGTTGATATAAGAAAAAGTAGGACAGAAAACATAGGAAGAAAACATAACCTGAACTCCAGGTCGAGTCTCATGCAAAAGCTCAAGAAACATATTCACAATAGCTTTTAGAAACGTCCAATGAGTTCTTAAAAATCGAGGATACTGTCCCACAACATACCTGCCAACAGAAGCAATGGCAAATTATTAAACAGAGGTATAGCATCATTTAACATCGAGCAAATCAATACAAAAACATCCCTTACATGATATTACGTGCAATAACAACTTTGTTATCTTTTCCCGTTGTGGTTTCACTGAGATATAACACATCCCAAATGACCATGACAAAAAGTATGTATTCCTGCCACATAAACATGATGTGAGTAATAATTATTTCAAAAAAAAAATCGAACCAAAAGATAAACAAAGATACCTGTCGTCTTCTCAATTTCTTTTTTTAATTTTCCAAAAACGAAGGAGTTGGTTTCTTGGGGCCTATATCTTCTCTAGTGCGCCTTTTATTAAAACAAAATACAATCACCTACAAAATAAATTTTTAGCTAGATTTTAGTTATATTTTTATATGTGTTAGTTATGTATACTATCATTTATCACACTTTGAAAACACATAAATCATAATCATAACATAAGAAATTGACAACCATAAGACATGAATGTCAATATTATCATACCTTAAAATCCCCGGTATCATCTACATATGGGACGTTGATAAGACATTCAAGACCCAAAAGCAAAGCAGATGTAATCTCTTTACTAGATTCCAGAATTCAAATGTGAACCTGCATAAACAGAACGGTATCACCACACCAATTAAGATGTTAACAGTCTTGAACACTAATCAAGCAAACTGAAAAACTATGAGCAAAAAACAGAGGAAGAGGTGCTACACAGATGTGGAAAAAAAACTAATTGACATGACAATTCAGTATATAGAAAGGTGGGTCCATTCTCAAACATGCCACACGCATGATATGGTACACCTACACAAAGCGTAAAAAATCCCAAAACTAGGTCACATTATTTCACCTGATCCCATGACATTTCATGAACATATACTTGCAACATATAATCACAGATAGACATAAAGCTGAGAAAACAAACCTGCCTTGCAAAACGAGGTGAAGAACAGTGCAAAGTTCTACATGATATGTTCCTAAACAAGGGGGAAATTTTGTCAGAGATGCTTCACAAGTAACTTAGTAGTATGTCCGGATTCAATTTTGCCATAATCTAGAGACTTACTTGTTCCTCACTTGAACCATATGAATATGCCTCAAGAATATTGGTAGTGTTCCCAAACTGAAGGGCTACCACCTGTGAACACAAAAATGACAGATACACGCACATAGAAACACATACAAAACACATACAAAGGCACACAACACAAAGTACAGACACAGAGCACACAGAAATGAGCACGTATAGCACACAAACACAGGCACACACACATGGACATAAACTAAGCTGTTGATATAAGAAAAAGTAGGACAGAAAACATAGGAAGAAAACATAACCTGAACTCCAGGTCGAGTCTCATGCAAAAGCTCAAGAAACATATTCACAATAGCTTTTAGAAACGTCCAATGAGCTCTTAAAAATCGAGGATACTGTCCCACAACATACCTGCCAACAGAAGCAATGGCAAATTATTTAACAGAGGTATAGCATCATTTAACATCGAGCAAATCAATACAAAAACATCCCTTACATGATATTACGTGCAAGAACAACTTTGTTATCTTTTCCCGTTGTGGTTTCACTGAGATATAACACATCCCAAATGACCATGACAAAAAGTATGTATTCCTGCCACATAAACATGATGTGAGTAATAATTGTTTCAAAAAAAAATCGAACCAAAAGATAAACAAAGATACCTGTCGTCTTCTCAATTTCTTTTTTTAATTTTCCAAAAACGAAGGAGTTGGTTTCTTGGGGCCTATATCTTCTCTAGTGCGCCTTTTATTAAAACAAAATACAATCACCTACAAAATAAATTTTTAGCTAGATTTTAGTTATATTTTTATATGTGTTAGTTATGTATACTATCATTTATCACACTTTAAAAACACATAAATCATAATCATAACATAAGAAATTGAGAACCATAAGACATGAATGTCAATATTATCATACCTTAAAATCCCCGGTATCATCTACATATGGGACGTTGATAAGACATTCAAGACCCAAAAGCAAAGCAGATGTAATCTCTTTACTAGATTCCAGAATTCAAATGTGAACCTGCATAAACAGAACGGTATCACCACACCAATTAAGATGTTAACAGTCTTGAACACTAATCAAGCAAACTGAAAAACTATGAGCAAAAAACAGAGGAAGAGGTGCTACACAGATGTGAAAAAAAAAACTAATTGACATGACAATTCAGTATATAGAAAGGTGGGTCCATTCTCAAACATGCCACACGCATGATATGGTACACCTACACAAAGCGTAAAAAATCCCAAAACTAGGTCACATTATTTCACCTGATCCCATGACATTTCATGAACATATACTTGCAACATACAATCACAGATAGACATAAAGCTGAGAAAACAAACCTGCCTTGCAAAACGAGGTGAAGAACAGTGTAAAGTTCTACATGATATGTTCCTAAACAAGGGGGAAATTTTGTCAGAGATGCTTCACAAGTAACTTAGTAGTATGTCCGGATTCAATTTTGCCATAATCCAGAGACTTACTTGTTCCTCACTTGAACCATATGAATATGCCTCAAGAATATTGGTAGTGTTCCCAAACTGAAGGACTACCACCTGTGAACACAAAAATGACAGATACACGCACATAGAAGCACATACAAAACACAACATGCACACACAAGGACTCAAAGGCAAACAAAGGCACACAACACAAAGTACAGACACAAAGCACACAGAAATGAGCACGTATAGCACACAAACACAGGCACACGCACAGGGACATAAACTAAGCTGTTGATATAAGAAAAAGTAGGACAGAAAACATAGGAAGAAAACATAACCTGAACTCCAGGTCGAGTCTCATGCAAAAGCTCAAGAAACATATTCACAATAGCTTTTAGAAACGTCCAATGAGTTCTTAAAAATCGAGGATACTGTCCCACAACATACCTGCCAACAGAAGCAATGGCAAATTATTAAACAGAGGTATAGCATCATTTAACATCGAGCAAATCAATACAAAAACATCCCTTACATGATATTACGTGCAATAACAACTTTGTTATCTTTTCCCGTTGTGGTTTCACTGAGATATAACACATCCCAAATGACCATGACAAAAAGTATGTATTCCTGCCACATAAACATGATGTGAGTAATAATTATTTCAAAAAAAAAATCGAACCAAAAGATAAACAAAGATACCTGTCGTCTTCTCAATTTCTTTTTTTAATTTTCCAAAAACGAAGGAGTTGGTTTCTTGGGGCCTATATCTTCTCTAGTGCGCCTTTTATTAAAACAAAATACAATCACCTACAAAATAAATTTTTAGCTAGATTTTAGTTATATTTTTATATGTGTTAGTTATGTATACTATCATTTATCACACTTTGAAAACACATAAATCATAATCATAACATAAGAAATTGACAACCATAAGACATGAATGTCAATATTATCATACCTTAAAATCCCCGGTATCATCTACATATGGGACGTTGATAAGACATTCAAGACCCAAAAGCAAAGCAGATGTAATCTCTTTACTAGATTCCAGAATTCAAATGTGAACCTGCATAAACAGAACGGTATCACCACACCAATTAAGATGTTAACAGTCTTGAACACTAATCAAGCAAACTGAAAAACTATGAGCAAAAAACAGAGGAAGAGGTGCTACACAGATGTGGAAAAAAAACTAATTGACATGACAATTCAGTATATAGAAAGGTGGGTCCATTCTCAAACATGCCACACGCATGATATGGTACACCTACACAAAGCGTAAAAAATCCCAAAACTAGGTCACATTATTTCACCTGATCCCATGACATTTCATGAACATATACTTGCAACATACAATCACAGATAGACATAAAGCTGAGAAAACAAACCTGCCTTGCAAAACGAGGTGAAGAACAGTGCAAAGTTCTACATGATATGTTCCTAAACAAGGGAGAAATTTTGTCAGAGATGCTTCACAAGTAACTTAGTAGTATGTCCGGATTCAATTTTGCCATAATCCAGAGACTTACTTGTTCCTCACTTGAACCATATGAATATGCCTCAAGAATATTGGTAGTGTTCCCAAACTGAAGGGCTACCACCTGTGAACACAAAAATGAAAGATACACGCACATAGAAACACAGACAAAACACAACATGCACACACAAGGACTCAAAGGCAAACAAAGGCACACAACACAAAGTACAGACACAGAGCACACAGAAATGAGCACGTATAGCACACAAACACAGGCACACGCACAGGGACATAAACTAAGCTGTTGATATAAGAAAAAGTAGGACAGAAAACATAGGAAGAAAACATAACCTGAACTCCAGGTCGAGTCTCATGCAAAAGCTCAAGAAACATATTCACAATAGCTTTTAGAAACGTCCAATGAGTTCTTAAAAATCGAGGATACTGTCCCACAACATACCTGCCAACAGAAGCAATGGCAAATTATTAAACAGAGGTATAGCATCATTTAACATCGAGCAAATCAATACAAAAACATCCCTTACATGATATTACGTGCAATAACAACTTTGTTATCTTTTCCCGTTGTGGTTTCACTGAGATATAACACATCCCAAATGACCATGACAAAAAGTATGTATTCCTGCCACATAAACATGATGTGAGTAATAATTATTTCAAAAAAAAAATCGAACCAAAAGATAAACAAAGATACCTGTCGTCTTCTCAATTTCTTTTTTTAATTTTCCAAAAACGAAGGAGTTGGTTTCTTGGGGCCTATATCTTCTCTAGTGCGCCTTTTATTAAAACAAAATACAATCACCTACAAAATAAATTTTTAGCTAGATTTTAGTTATATTTTTATATGTGTTAGTTATGTATACTATCATTTATCACACTTTGAAAACACATAAATCATAATCATAACATAAGAAATTGACAACCATAAGACATGAATGTCAATATTATCATACCTTAAAATCCCCGGTATCATCTACATATGGGACGTTGATAAGACATTCAAGACCCAAAAGCAAAGCAGATGTAATCTCTTTACTAGATTCCAGAATTCAAATGTGAACCTGCATAAACAGAACGGTATCACCACACCAATTAAGATGTTAACAGTCTTGAACACTAATCAAGCAAACTGAAAAACTATGAGCAAAAAACAGAGGAAGAGGTGCTACACAGATGTGGAAAAAAAACTAATTGACATGACAATTCAGTATATAGAAAGGTGGGTCCATTCTCAAACATGCCACACGCATGATATGGTACACCTACACAAAGCGTAAAAAATCCCAAAACTAGGTCACATTATTTCACCTGATCCCATGACATTTCATGAACATATACTTGCAACATATAATCACAGATAGACATAAAGCTGAGAAAACAAACCTGCCTTGCAAAACGAGGTGAAGAACAGTGCAAAGTTCTACATGATATGTTCCTAAACAAGGGGGAAATTTTGTCAGAGATGCTTCACAAGTAACTTAGTAGTATGTCCGGATTCAATTTTGCCATAATCTAGAGACTTACTTGTTCCTCACTTGAACCATATGAATATGCCTCAAGAATATTGGTAGTGTTCCCAAACTGAAGGGCTACCACCTGTGAACACAAAAATGACAGATACACGCACATAGAAACACATACAAAACACATACAAAGGCACACAACACAAAGTACAGACACAGAGCACACAGAAATGAGCACGTATAGCACACAAACACAGGCACACACACATGGACATAAACTAAGCTGTTGATATAAGAAAAAGTAGGACAGAAAACATAGGAAGAAAACATAACCTGAACTCCAGGTCGAGTCTCATGCAAAAGCTCAAGAAACATATTCACAATAGCTTTTAGAAACGTCCAATGAGCTCTTAAAAATCGAGGATACTGTCCCACAACATACCTGCCAACAGAAGCAATGGCAAATTATTTAACAGAGGTATAGCATCATTTAACATCGAGCAAATCAATACAAAAACATCCCTTACATGATATTACGTGCAAGAACAACTTTGTTATCTTTTCCCGTTGTGGTTTCACTGAGATATAACACATCCCAAATGACCATGACAAAAAGTATGTATTCCTGCCACATAAACATGATGTGAGTAATAATTGTTTCAAAAAAAAATCGAACCAAAAGATAAACAAAGATACCTGTCGTCTTCTCAATTTCTTTTTTTAATTTTCCAAAAACGAAGGAGTTGGTTTCTTGGGGCCTATATCTTCTCTAGTGCGCCTTTTATTAAAACAAAATACAATCACCTACAAAATAAATTTTTAGCTAGATTTTAGTTATATTTTTATATGTGTTAGTTATGTATACTATCATTTATCACACTTTAAAAACACATAAATCATAATCATAACATAAGAAATTGACAACCATAAGACATGAATGTCAATATTATCATACCTTAAAATCCCCGGTATCATCTACATATGGGACGTTGATAAGACATTCAAGACCCAAAAGCAAAGCAGATGTAATCTCTTTACTAGATTCCAGAATTCAAATGTGAACCTGCATAAACAGAACGGTATCACCACACCAATTAAGATGTTAACAGTCTTGAACACTAATCAAGCAAACTGAAAAACTATGAGCAAAAAACAGAGGAAGAGGTGCTACACAGATGTGGAAAAAAAAACTAATTGACATGACAATTCAGTATATAGAAAGGTGGGTCCATTCTCAAACATGCCACACGCATGATATGGTACACCTACACAAAGCGTAAAAAATCCCAAAACTAGGTCACATTATTTCACCTGATCCCATGACATTTCATGAACATATACTTGCAACATACAATCACAGATAGACATAAAGCTGAGAAAACAAACCTGCCTTGCAAAACGAGGTGAAGAACAGTGTAAAGTTCTACATGATATGTTCCTAAACAAGGGGGAAATTTTGTCAGAGATGCTTCACAAGTAACTTAGTAGTATGTCCGGATTCAATTTTGCCATAATCCAGAGACTTACTTGTTCCTCACTTGAACCATATGAATATGCCTCAAGAATATTGGTAGTGTTCCCAAACTGAAGGACTACCACCTGTGAACACAAAAATGACAGATACACGCACATAGAAGCACATACAAAACACAACATGCACACACAAGGACTCAAAGGCAAACAAAGGCACACAACACAAAGTACAGACACAAAGCACACAGAAATGAGCACGTATAGCACACAAACACAGGCACACGCACAGGGACATAAACTAAGCTGTTGATATAAGAAAAAGTAGGACAGAAAACATAGGAAGAAAACATAACCTGAACTCCAGGTCGAGTCTCATGCAAAAGCTCAAGAAACATATTCACAATAGCTTTTAGAAACGTCCAATGAGTTCTTAAAAATCGAGGATACTGTCCCACAACATACCTGCCAACAGAAGCAATGGCAAATTATTAAACAGAGGTATAGCATCATTTAACATCGAGCAAATCAATACAAAAACATCCCTTACATGATATTACGTGCAATAACAACTTTGTTATCTTTTCCCGTTGTGGTTTCACTGAGATATAACACATCCCAAATGACCATGACAAAAAGTATGTATTCCTGCCACATAAACATGATGTGAGTAATAATTATTTCAAAAAAAAAATCGAACCAAAAGATAAACAAAGATACCTGTCGTCTTCTCAATTTCTTTTTTTAATTTTCCAAAAACGAAGGAGTTGGTTTCTTGGGGCCTATATCTTCTCTAGTGCGCCTTTTATTAAAACAAAATACAATCACCTACAAAATAAATTTTTAGCTAGATTTTAGTTATATTTTTATATGTGTTAGTTATGTATACTATCATTTATCACACTTTGAAAACACATAAATCATAATCATAACATAAGAA
The DNA here is from genome assembly GCF_000230855.2 of Cajanus cajan. NCBI lineage: Eukaryota > Viridiplantae > Streptophyta > Magnoliopsida > Fabales > Fabaceae > Cajanus > Cajanus cajan. The sequence goes on along the minus strand of NC_138517.1, from coordinate 165,435 downwards.
ATTGACAACCATAAGACATGAATGTCAATATTATCATACCTTAAAATCCCCGGTATCATCTACATATGGGACGTTGATAAGACATTCAAGACCCAAAAGCAAAGCAGATGTAATCTCTTTACTAGATTCCAGAATTCAAATGTGAACCTGCATAAACAGAACGGTATCACCACACCAATTAAGATGTTAACAGTCTTGAACACTAATCAAGCAAACTGAAAAACTATGAGCAAAAAACAGAGGAAGAGGTGCTACACAGATGTGGAAAAAAAACTAATTGACATGACAATTCAGTATATAGAAAGGTGGGTCCATTCTCAAACATGCCACACGCATGATATGGTACACCTACACAAAGCGTAAAAAATCCCAAAACTAGGTCACATTATTTCACCTGATCCCATGACATTTCATGAACATATACTTGCAACATACAATCACAGATAGACATAAAGCTGAGAAAACAAACCTGCCTTGCAAAACGAGGTGAAGAACAGTGCAAAGTTCTACATGATATGTTCCTAAACAAGGGAGAAATTTTGTCAGAGATGCTTCACAAGTAACTTAGTAGTATGTCCGGATTCAATTTTGCCATAATCCAGAGACTTACTTGTTCCTCACTTGAACCATATGAATATGCCTCAAGAATATTGGTAGTGTTCCCAAACTGAAGGGCTACCACCTGTGAACACAAAAATGAAAGATACACGCACATAGAAACACAGACAAAACACAACATGCACACACAAGGACTCAAAGGCAAACAAAGGCACACAACACAAAGTACAGACACAGAGCACACAGAAATGAGCACGTATAGCACACAAACACAGGCACACGCACAGGGACATAAACTAAGCTGTTGATATAAGAAAAAGTAGGACAGAAAACATAGGAAGAAAACATAACCTGAACTCCAGGTCGAGTCTCATGCAAAAGCTCAAGAAACATATTCACAATAGCTTTTAGAAACGTCCAATGAGTTCTTAAAAATCGAGGATACTGTCCCACAACATACCTGCCAACAGAAGCAATGGCAAATTATTAAACAGAGGTATAGCATCATTTAACATCGAGCAAATCAATACAAAAACATCCCTTACATGATATTACGTGCAATAACAACTTTGTTATCTTTTCCCGTTGTGGTTTCACTGAGATATAACACATCCCAAATGACCATGACAAAAAGTATGTATTCCTGCCACATAAACATGATGTGAGTAATAATTATTTCAAAAAAAAAATCGAACCAAAAGATAAACAAAGATACCTGTCGTCTTCTCAATTTCTTTTTTTAATTTTCCAAAAACGAAGGAGTTGGTTTCTTGGGGCCTATATCTTCTCTAGTGCGCCTTTTATTAAAACAAAATACAATCACCTACAAAATAAATTTTTAGCTAGATTTTAGTTATATTTTTATATGTGTTAGTTATGTATACTATCATTTATCACACTTTGAAAACACATAAATCATAATCATAACATAAGAAATTGACAACCATAAGACATGAATGTCAATATTATCATACCTTAAAATCCCCGGTATCATCTACATATGGGACGTTGATAAGACATTCAAGACCCAAAAGCAAAGCAGATGTAATCTCTTTACTAGATTCCAGAATTCAAATGTGAACCTGCATAAACAGAACGGTATCACCACACCAATTAAGATGTTAACAGTCTTGAACACTAATCAAGCAAACTGAAAAACTATGAGCAAAAAACAGAGGAAGAGGTGCTACACAGATGTGGAAAAAAAACTAATTGACATGACAATTCAGTATATAGAAAGGTGGGTCCATTCTCAAACATGCCACACGCATGATATGGTACACCTACACAAAGCGTAAAAAATCCCAAAACTAGGTCACATTATTTCACCTGATCCCATGACATTTCATGAACATATACTTGCAACATATAATCACAGATAGACATAAAGCTGAGAAAACAAACCTGCCTTGCAAAACGAGGTGAAGAACAGTGCAAAGTTCTACATGATATGTTCCTAAACAAGGGGGAAATTTTGTCAGAGATGCTTCACAAGTAACTTAGTAGTATGTCCGGATTCAATTTTGCCATAATCTAGAGACTTACTTGTTCCTCACTTGAACCATATGAATATGCCTCAAGAATATTGGTAGTGTTCCCAAACTGAAGGGCTACCACCTGTGAACACAAAAATGACAGATACACGCACATAGAAACACATACAAAACACATACAAAGGCACACAACACAAAGTACAGACACAGAGCACACAGAAATGAGCACGTATAGCACACAAACACAGGCACACACACATGGACATAAACTAAGCTGTTGATATAAGAAAAAGTAGGACAGAAAACATAGGAAGAAAACATAACCTGAACTCCAGGTCGAGTCTCATGCAAAAGCTCAAGAAACATATTCACAATAGCTTTTAGAAACGTCCAATGAGCTCTTAAAAATCGAGGATACTGTCCCACAACATACCTGCCAACAGAAGCAATGGCAAATTATTTAACAGAGGTATAGCATCATTTAACATCGAGCAAATCAATACAAAAACATCCCTTACATGATATTACGTGCAAGAACAACTTTGTTATCTTTTCCCGTTGTGGTTTCACTGAGATATAACACATCCCAAATGACCATGACAAAAAGTATGTATTCCTGCCACATAAACATGATGTGAGTAATAATTGTTTCAAAAAAAAATCGAACCAAAAGATAAACAAAGATACCTGTCGTCTTCTCAATTTCTTTTTTTAATTTTCCAAAAACGAAGGAGTTGGTTTCTTGGGGCCTATATCTTCTCTAGTGCGCCTTTTATTAAAACAAAATACAATCACCTACAAAATAAATTTTTAGCTAGATTTTAGTTATATTTTTATATGTGTTAGTTATGTATACTATCATTTATCACACTTTAAAAACACATAAATCATAATCATAACATAAGAAATTGACAACCATAAGACATGAATGTCAATATTATCATACCTTAAAATCCCCGGTATCATCTACATATGGGACGTTGATAAGACATTCAAGACCCAAAAGCAAAGCAGATGTAATCTCTTTACTAGATTCCAGAATTCAAATGTGAACCTGCATAAACAGAACGGTATCACCACACCAATTAAGATGTTAACAGTCTTGAACACTAATCAAGCAAACTGAAAAACTATGAGCAAAAAACAGAGGAAGAGGTGCTACACAGATGTGGAAAAAAAAACTAATTGACATGACAATTCAGTATATAGAAAGGTGGGTCCATTCTCAAACATGCCACACGCATGATATGGTACACCTACACAAAGCGTAAAAAATCCCAAAACTAGGTCACATTATTTCACCTGATCCCATGACATTTCATGAACATATACTTGCAACATACAATCACAGATAGACATAAAGCTGAGAAAACAAACCTGCCTTGCAAAACGAGGTGAAGAACAGTGTAAAGTTCTACATGATATGTTCCTAAACAAGGGGGAAATTTTGTCAGAGATGCTTCACAAGTAACTTAGTAGTATGTCCGGATTCAATTTTGCCATAATCCAGAGACTTACTTGTTCCTCACTTGAACCATATGAATATGCCTCAAGAATATTGGTAGTGTTCCCAAACTGAAGGACTACCACCTGTGAACACAAAAATGACAGATACACGCACATAGAAGCACATACAAAACACAACATGCACACACAAGGACTCAAAGGCAAACAAAGGCACACAACACAAAGTACAGACACAAAGCACACAGAAATGAGCACGTATAGCACACAAACACAGGCACACGCACAGGGACATAAACTAAGCTGTTGATATAAGAAAAAGTAGGACAGAAAACATAGGAAGAAAACATAACCTGAACTCCAGGTCGAGTCTCATGCAAAAGCTCAAGAAACATATTCACAATAGCTTTAAGAAACGTCCAATGAGCTCTTAAAAATCGAGGATACTGTCCCACAACATACCTGCCAACAGAAGCAATGGCAAATTATTAAACAGAGGTATATCATCATTTAACATCGAGCAAATCAATACAAAAACATCCCTTACATGATATTACGTGCAATAACAACTTTGTTATCTTTTCCCGTTGTGGTTTCACTGAGATATAACACATCCCAAATGACCATGACAAAAAGTATGTATTCCTGCCACATAAACATGATGTGAGTAATAACTGTTTCAAAAAAAAATCGAACCAAAAGATAAACAAAGATACCTGTCGTCTTCTCAATTTCTTTTTTTAATTTTCCAAAAACGAAAGAGTTGGTTTCTTGGGGCCTATATCTTCTCTAGTGCGCCTTTTATTAAAACAAAATACAATCACCTACAAAATAAATTTTTAGCTAGATTTTAGTTATATTTTTATATGTGTTAGTTATGTATACTATCATTTATCACACATTGAAAACACATAAATCATAATCATAACATAAGAAATTGACAACCATAAGACATGAATGTCAATATTATCATACCTTAAAATCCCCGGTATCATCTACATATGGGACGTTGATAAGACATTCAAGACCCAAAAGCAAAACAGATGTAATCTCTTTACTAGATTCCAGAATTCAAATGTGAACCTGCATAAACAGAACGGTATCACCACACCAATTAAGATGTTAACAGTCTTGAACACTAATCAAGCAAACTGAAAAACTATGAGCAAAAAACAGAGGAAGAGGTGCTACACAGATGTGGAAAAAAAAACTAATTGACATGACAATTCAGTATATAGAAAGGTGGGTCCATTCTCAAACATGCCACACGCATGATATGGTACACCTACACAAAGCGTAAAAAATCCCAAAACTAGGTCACATTATTTCACCTGATCCCATGACATTTCATGAACATATACTTGCAACATACAATCACAGATAGACATAAAGCTGAGAAAACAAACCTGCCTTGCAAAACGAGGTGAAGAACAGTGCAAAGTTCTACATGATATGTTCCTAAACAAGGGGGAAATTTTGTCAGAGATGCTTCACAAGTAACTTAGTAGTATGTCCGGATTCAATTTTGCCATAATCCAGAGACTTACTTGTTCCTCACTTGAACCATAAGAATATGCCTCAAGAATATTGGTAGTGTTCCCAAACTGAAGGGCTACCACCTGTGAACACAAAAATGAAAGATACACGCACATAGAAACACATACAAAACACAACATGCACACACAACGACTCAAAGGCAAACAAAGGCACACAACACAAAGTACAGACACAGAGCACACAGAAATGAGCACGTATAGCACACAAACACAGGCACACGCACAGGGACATAAACTAAGCTGTTGATATAAGAAAAAGTAGGACAGAAAACATAGGAAGAAAACATAACCTGAGCTCCAGGTCGAGTCTCATGCAAAAGCTCAAGAAACATATTCACAATAGCTTTTAGAAACGTCCAATGAGCTCTTAAAAATCGAGGATACTGTCCCACAACATACCTACCAACAGAAGCAATGGCAAATTATTAAACAGAGGTATAGCATCATTTAACATCGAGCAAATCAATACAAAAACATCCCTTACATGATATTACGTGCAAGAACAACTTTGTTATCTTTTCCCGTTGTGGTTTCACTGAGATATAACACATCCCAAATGACCATGACAAAAAGTATGTATTCCTGCCACATAAACATGATGTGAGTAATAATTGTTTCAAAAAAAAATCGAACCAAAAGATAAACAAAGATACCTGTCGTCTTCTCAATTTCTTTTTTTAATTTTCCAAAAATGAAGGAGTTGGTTTCTTGGGGCCTATATCTTCTCTAGTGCGCCTTTTATTAAAACAAAATACAATCACCTACAAAATAAATTTTTAGCTAGATTTTAGTTATATTTTTATATGTGTTAGTTATGTATACTATCATTTATCACACTTTGAAAACACATAAATCATAATCATAACATAAGAAATTGACAACCATAAGACATGAATGTCAATATTATCATACCTTAAAATCCCCGGTATCATCTACATATGGGACGTTGATAAGACATTCAAGACCCAAAAGCAAAGCAGATGTAATCTCTTTACTAGATTCCAGAATTCAAATGTGAACCTGCATAAACAGAACGGTATCAACACAGCAATTAAGATGTTAACAGTCTTGAACACTAATCAAGAAAACTGAAAAACTATGGGCAAAAAACAGAGGAAGAGGTGCTACACAGATGTGGAAAAAAAACTAATTGACATGACAATTTAGTATATAGAAAGGTGGGTCCATTCTCAAACATGCCACACGCATGATATGGTACACCTACACAAAGCGTAAAAAATCCCAAAACTAGGTCACATTATTTCACCTGATCCCATGACATTTCATGAACATATACTTGCAACATACAATCACAGATAGACATAAAGCTGAGAAAACAAACTTGCCTTGCAAAACGAGGTGAAGAACAGTGCAAAATTCTACATGATATGTTCCTAAACAAGGGGGAAATTTTGTCAGAGATGCTTCACAAGTAACTTAGTAGTATGTCCGGATTCAATTTTGCCATAATCCAGAGACTTACTTGTTCCTCACTTGAACCATATGAATATGCCTCAAGAATATTGGTAGTGTTCCCAAACTGAAGGGCTACCACCTGTGAACACAAAAATGACAGATACACGCACATAGAAACACATACAAAACAGAACATGCACACACAAGGACTCAAAGGCAAACAAAGGCACACAACACAAAGTACAGACACAGAGCACACAGAAATGAGCACGTATAGCACACAAACACAGGCACACGCACAGGGACATAAACTAAGCTGTTGATATAAGAAAAAGTAGGACAGAAAACATAGGAAGAAAACATAACCTGAACTCCAGGTCGAGTCTCATGCAAAAGCTCAAGAAACATATTCACAATAGCTTTTAGAAACGTCCAATGAACTCTTAAAAATCGAGGATACTGTCCCACAACATACCTGCCAACAGAAGCAATGGCAAATTATTAAACAGAGGTATAGCATCATTTAACATCGAGCAAATCAATACAAAAACATCCCTTACATGATATTACGTGCAATAACAACTTTGTTATCTTTTCCCGTTGTGGTTTCACTGAGATATAACACATCCCAAATGACCATGACAAAAAGTATGTATTCCTGACACATAAACATGATGTGAGTAATAATTGTTTCAAAAAGAAATCGAACCAAAAGATAAACAAAGATACCTGTCGTCTTCTCAATTTCTTTTTTTAATTTTCCAAAAACGAAGGAGTTGGTTTCTTGGGGCCTATATCTTCTCTAGTGCGCCTTTTATTAAAACAAAATACAATCACCTACAAAATAAATTTTTAGCTAGATTTTAGTTATATTTTTATATGTGTTAGTTATGTATACTATCATTTATCACACTTTGAAAACACATAAATCATAATCATAACATAAGAAATTGACAACCATAAGACATGAATGTCAATATTATCATACCTTAAAATCCCCGGTATCATCTACATATGGGACGTTGATAAGACATTCAAGACCCAAAAGCAAAGCAGATGTAATCTCTTTACTAGATTCCAGAATTCAAATGTGAACCTGCATAAACAGAACGGTATCAACACAGCAATTAAGATGTTAACAGTCTTGAACACTAATCAAGCAAACTGAAAAACTATGAGCAAAAAACAGAGGAAGAGGTGCTACACAGATGTGGAAAAAAAAACTAATTGACATGACAATTCAGTATATAGAAAGGTGGGTCCATTCTCAAACATGCCACACGCATGATATGGTACACCTACACAAAGCGTAAAAAATCCCAAAACTAGGTCACATTATTTCACCTGATCCCATGACATTTCATGAACATATACTTGCAACATACAATCACAGATAGACATAAAGCTGAGAAAACAAACCTGCCTTGCAAAACGAGGTGAAGAACAGCGCAAAGTTCTACATGATATGTTCCTAAACAAGGGGGAAATTTTGTCAGAGATGCTTCACAAGTAACTTAGTAGTATGTCCGGATTCAATTTTGCCATAATCCAGAGACTTACTTGTTCCTCACTTGAACCATAAGAATATGCCTCAAGAATATTGGTAGTGTTCCCAAACTGAAGGGCTACCACCTGTGAACACAAAAATGAAAGATACACGCACATAGAAACACATACAAAACACAACATGCACACACAACGACTCAAAGGCAAACAAAGGCACACAACACAAAGTACAGACACAGAGCACACAGAAATGAGCACGTATAGCACACAAACACAGGCACACGCACAGGGACATAAACTAAGCTGTTGATATAAGAAAAAGTAGGACAGAAAACATAGGAAGAAAACATAACCTGAGCTCCAGGTCGAGTCTCATGCAAAAGCTCAAGAAACATATTCACAATAGCTTTTAGAAACGTCCAATGAGCTCTTAAAAATCGAGGATACTGTCCCACAACATACCTACCAACAGAAGCAATGGCAAATTATTAAACAGAGGTATAGCATCATTTAACATCGAGCAAATCAATACAAAAACATCCCTTACATGATATTACGTGCAAGAACAACTTTGTTATCTTTTCCCGTTGTGGTTTCACTGAGATATAACACATCCCAAATGACCATGACAAAAAGTATGTATTCCTGCCACATAAACATGATGTGAGTAATAATTGTTTCAAAAAAAAATCGAACCAAAAGATAAACAAAGATACCTGTCGTCTTCTCAATTTCTTTTTTTAATTTTCCAAAAATGAAGGAGTTGGTTTCTTGGGGCCTATATCTTCTCTAGTGCGCCTTTTATTAAAACAAAATACAATCACCTACAAAATAAATTTTTAGCTAGATTTTAGTTATATTTTTATATGTGTTAGTTATGTATACTATCATTTATCACACTTTGAAAACACATAAATCATAATCATAACATAAGAAATTGACAACCATAAGACATGAATGTCAATATTATCATACCTTAAAATCCCCGGTATCATCTACATATGGGACGTTGATAAGACATTCAAGACCCAAAAGCAAAGCAGATGTAATCTCTTTACTAGATTCCAGAATTCAAATGTGAACCTGCATAAACAGAACGGTATCAACACAGCAATTAAGATGTTAACAGTCTTGAACACTAATCAAGAAAACTGAAAAACTATGGGCAAAAAACAGAGGAAGAGGTGCTACACAGATGTGGAAAAAAAACTAATTGACATGACAATTTAGTATATAGAAAGGTGGGTCCATTCTCAAACATGCCACACGCATGATATGGTACACCTACACAAAGCGTAAAAAATCCCAAAAGTAGGTCACATTATTTCACCTGATCCCATGACATTTCATGAACATATACTTGCAACATACAATCACAGATAGACATAAAGCTGAGAAAACAAACTTGCCTTGCAAAACGAGGTGAAGAACAGTGCAAAATTCTACATGATATGTTCCTAAACAAGGGGGAAATTTTGTCAGAGATGCTTCACAAGTAACTTAGTAGTATGTCCGGATTCAATTTTACCATAATCCAGAGACTTACTTGTTCCTCACTTGAACCATATGAATATGCCTCAAGAATATTGGTAGTGTTCCCAAACTGAAGGGCTACCACCTGTGAACACAAAAATGACAGATACACGCACATAGAAACGCATACAAAACACAACATGCACACACAAGGACTCAAAGGCAAACAAAGGCACACAACACAAAGTACAGACACAGAGCACACAGAAATGAGCACGTATAGCACACAAACACAGGCACACGCACAGGGACATAAACTAAGCTGTTGATATAAGAAAAAGTAGGACAGAAAACATAGGAAGAAAACATAACCTGAACTCCAGGTCGAGTCTCATGCAAAAGCTCAAGAAACATATTCACAATAGCTTTTAGAAACGTCCAATGAACTCTTAAAAATCGAGGATACTGTCCCACAACATACCTGCCAACAGAAGCAATGGCAAATTATTAAACAGAGGTATAGCATCATTTAACATCGAGCAAATCAATACAAAAACATCCCTTACATGATATTACGTGCAATAACAACTTTGTTATCTTTTCCAGTTGTGGTTTCACTGAGATATAACACATCCCAAATGACCATGACAAAAAGTATGTATTCCTGACACATAAACATGATGTGAGTAATAATTGTTTCAAAAAAAAATCGAACCAAAAGATAAACAAAGATACCTGTCGTCTTCTCAATTTCTTTTTTTAATTTTCCAAAAACGAAGGAGTTGGTTTCTTGGGGCCTATATCTTCTCTAGTGCGCCTTTTATTAAAACAAAATACAATCACCTACAAAATAAATTTTTAGCTAGATTTTAGTTATATTTTTATATGTGTTAGTTATGTATACTATCATTTATCACACTTTGAAAACACATAAATCATAATCATAACATAAGAAATTGACAACCATAAGACATGAATGTCAATATTATCATACCTTAAAATCCCCGGTATGATCTACATATGGGACGTTGATAAGACATTCAAGACCCAAAAGCAAAGCAGATGTAATCTCTTTACTAGATTCCAGAATTCAAATGTGAACCTGCATAAACAGAACGGTATCACCACACCAATTAAGATGTTAACAGTCTTGAACACTAATCAAGAAAACTGAAAAACTATGAGCAAAAAACAGAGGAAGAGGTGCTACACAGATGTGGAAAAAAAACTAATTGACATGACAATTCAGTATATAGAAAGGTGGGTCCATTCTCAAACATGCCACACGCATGATATGGTACACCTACACAAAGCGTAAAAAATCCCAAAACTAGGTCACATTATTTCACCTGATCCCATGACATTTCATGAACATATACTTGCAACATACAATCACAGATAGACATATAGCTGAGAAAACAAACCTGCCTTGCAAAACGAGGTGAAGAACAGTGCAAAATTCTACATGATATGTTCCTAAACAAGGGGGAAATTTTGTCAGAGATGCTTCACAAGTAACTTAGTAGTATGTCCGGATTCAATTTTGCCATAATCCAGAGACTTACTTGTTCCTCACTTGAACCATATGAATATGCCTCAAGAATATTGGTAGTGTTCCCAAACTGAAGGGCTACCACCTGTGAACACAAAAATGACAGATACACGCACATAGAAACACATACAAAACACAACATGCACACACAAGGACTCAAAGGCAAACAAAGGCACACAACACAAAGTACAGACACAGAGCACACAGAAATGAGCACGTATAGCACACAAACACAGGCACACGCACATGGACATAAACTAAGCTGTTGATATAAGAAAAAGTAGGACAGAAAACATAGGAAGAAAACATAACCTGAACTCCAGGTCGAGTCTCATGCAAAAGCTCAAGAAACATATTCACAATAGCTTTTAGAAACGTCCAATGAGCTCTTAAAAATCGAGGATACTGTCCCACAACTTACCTGCCAACAGAAGCAATGGCAAATTATTAAACAGAGGTATAGCATCATTTAACATCGAGCAAATCAATACAAAAACATCCCTTACATGATATTACGTGCAATAACAACTTTGTTATCTTTTCCCGTTGTGGTTTCACTGAGATATAACACATCCCAAATGACCATGACAAAAAGTATGTATTCCTGCCACATAAACATGATGTGAGTAATAATTGTTTCAAAAAAAAATCGAACCAAAAGATAAACAAAGATACCTGTCGTCTTCTCAATTTCTTTTTTTAATTTTCCAAAAACGAAGGAGTTGGTTTCTTGGGGCCTATATCTTCTGTAGTGCGCCTTTTATTAAAACAAAATACAATCACCTACAAAATAAATTTTTAGCTAGATTTTAGTTATATTTTTATATGTGTTAGTTATGTATACTATCATTTATCACACTTTGAAAACACATAAATCATAATCATAACATAAGAAATTGACAGCCATAAGACATGAATGTCAATATTATCATACCTTAAAATCCCCGGTATCATCTACATATGGGACGTTGATAAGACATTCAAGACCCAAAAGCAAAGCAGATGTAATCTCTTTACTAGATTCCAGAATTCAAATGTGAACCTGCATAAACAGAACGGTATCACCACACCAATTAAGATGTTAACAGTCTTGAACACTAATCAAGCAAACTGAAAAACTATGAGCAAAAAACAGAGGAAGAGGTGCTACACAGATGTGGAAAAAAAACTAATTGACATGACAATTCAGTATATAGAAAGGTGGGTCCATTCTCAAACATGCCACACGCATGATATGGTACACCTACATAAAGCGTAAAAAATCCCAAAACTAGGTCACATTATTTCACCTGATCCCATGACATTTCATGAACATATACTTGCAACATACAATCACAGATAGACATAAAGCGGAGAAAACAAACCTGCCTTGCAAAACGAGGTGAAGAACAGTGCAAAATTCTACATGATATGTTCCTAAACAAGGGGGAAATTTTGTCAGAGATGCTTCACAAGTAACTTAGTAGTATGTCCGGATTCAATTTTGCCATAATCCAGAGACTTACTTGTTCCTCACTTGAACCATATGAATATGCCTCAAGAATATTGGTAGTGTTCCCAAACTGAAGGGCTACCACCTGTGAACACAAAAATGACAGATACACGCACATAGAAACACATACAAAACACAACATGCACACACAAGGACTCAAAGGCAAACAAAGGCACACAACACAAAGTACAGACACAGAGCACACAGAAATGAGCACGTATAGCACACAAACACAGGCACACGCACATGGACATAAACTAAGCTGTTGATATAAGAAAAAGTAGGACAGAAAACATAGGAAGAAAACATAACCTGAACTCCAGGTCGAGTCTCATGCAAAAGCTCAAGAAACATATTCACAATAGCTTTTAGAAACGTCCAATGAGCTCTTAAAAATCGAGGATACTGTCCCACAACTTACCTGCCAACAGAAGCAATGGCAAATTATTAAACAGAGGTATAGCATCATTTAACATCGAGCAAATCAATACAAAAACATCCCTTACATGATATTACGTGCAATAACAACTTTGTTATCTTTTCCCGTTGTGGTTTCACTGAGATATAACACATCCCAAATGACCATGACAAAAAGTATGTATTCCTGCCACATAAACATGATGTGAGTAATAATTCTTTCAAAAAAAAATCGAACCAAAAGATAAACAAAGATACCTGTCGTCTTCTCAATTTCTTTTTTTAATTTTCCAAAAACGAAGGAGTTGGTTTCTTGGGGCCTATATCTTCTGTAGTGCGCCTTTTATTAAAACAAAATACAATCACCTACAAAATAAATTTTTAGCTAGATTTTAGTTATATTTTTATATGTGTTAGTTATGTATACTATCATTTTTCACACTTTGAAAACACATAAATCATAATCATAACATAAGAAATTGACAACCATAAGACATGAATGTCAATATTATCATACCTTAAAATCCCCGGTATCATCTCCATATGGGACGTTGATAAAACATTCAAGACCCAAAAGCAAAGCAGATGTAATCTCTTTACTAGATTCCAGAATTCAAATGTGAACCTGCATAAACAGAACGGTATCACCACACCAATTAAGATGTTAACAGTCTTGAACACTAATCAAGCAAACTGAAAAACTATGAGCAAAAAACAGAGGAAGAGGTGCTACACAGATGTGGAAAAAAAACTAATTGACATGACAATTCAGTATATAGAAAGGTGGGTCCATTCTCAAACATGCCACACGCATGATATGGTACACCTACACAAAGCGTAAAAAATCCCAAAACTAGGTCACATTATTTCACCTGATCCCATGACATTTCATGAACATATACTTGCAACATACAATCACAGATAGACATAAAGCTGAGAAAACAAACTTGCCTTGCAAAACGAGGTGAAGAACAGTGCAAAATTCTACATGATATGTTCCTAAACAAGGGGGAAATTTTGTCAGAGATGCTTCACAAGTAACTTAGTAGTATGTCCGGATTCAATTTTGCCATAATCCAGAGACTTACTTGTTCCTCACTTGAACCATAAGAATATGCCTCAAGAATATTGGTAGTGTTCCCAAACTGAAGGGCTACCACCTGTGAACACAAAAATGAAAGATACACGCACATAGAAACACATACAAAACACAACATGCACACACAACGACTCAAAGGCAAACAAAGGCACACAACACAAAGTACAGACACAGAGCACACAGAAATGAGCACGTATAGCACACAAACACAGGCACACGCACAGGGACATAAACTAAGCTGTTGATATAAGAAAAAGTAGGACAGAAAACATAGGAAGAAAACATAACCTGAGCTCCAGGTCGAGTCTCATGCAAAAGCTCAAGAAACATATTCACAATAGCTTTTAGAAACGTCCAATGAGCTCTTAAAAATCGAGGATACTGTCCCACAACATACCTACCAACAGAAGCAATGGCAAATTATTAAACAGAGGTATAGCATCATTTAACATCGAGCAAATCAATACAAAAACATCCCTTACATGATATTACGTGCAAGAACAACTTTGTTATCTTTTCCCGTTGTGGTTTCACTGAGATATAACACATCCCAAATGACCATGACAAAAAGTATGTATTCCTGCCACATAAACATGATGTGAGTAATAATTGTTTCAAAAAAAAATCGAACCAAAAGATAAACAAAGATACCTGTCGTCTTCTCAATTTCTTTTTTTAATTTTCCAAAAATGAAGGAGTTGGTTTCTTGGGGCCTATATCTTCTCTAGTGCGCCTTTTATTAAAACAAAATACAATCACCTACAAAATAAATTTTTAGCTAGATTTTAGTTATATTTTTATATGTGTTAGTTATGTATACTATCATTTATCACACTTTGAAAACACATAAATCATAATCATAACATAAGAAATTGACAACCATAAGACATGAATGTCAATATTATCATACCTTAAAATCCCCGGTATCATCTACATATGGGACGTTGATAAGACATTCAAGACCCAAAAGCAAAGCAGATGTAATCTCTTTACTAGATTCCAGAATTCAAATGTGAACCTGCATAAACAGAACGGTATCAACACAGCAATTAAGATGTTAACAGTCTTGAACACTAATCAAGAAAACTGAAAAACTATGGGCAAAAAACAGAGGAAGAGGTGCTACACAGATGTGGAAAAAAAACTAATTGACATGACAATTTAGTATATAGAAAGGTGGGTCCATTCTCAAACATGCCACACGCATGATATGGTACACCTACACAAAGCGTAAAAAATCCCAAAAGTAGGTCACATTATTTCACCTGATCCCATGACATTTCATGAACATATACTTGCAACATACAATCACAGATAGACATAAAGCTGAGAAAACAAACTTGCCTTGCAAAACGAGGTGAAGAACAGTGCAAAATTCTACATGATATGTTCCTAAACAAGGGGGAAATTTTGTCAGAGATGCTTCACAAGTAACTTAGTAGTATGTCCGGATTCAATTTTACCATAATCCAGAGACTTACTTGTTCCTCACTTGAACCATATGAATATGCCTCAAGAATATTGGTAGTGTTCCCAAACTGAAGGGCTACCACCTGTGAACACAAAAATGACAGATACACGCACATAGAAACGCATACAAAACACAACATGCACACACAAGGACTCAAAGGCAAACAAAGGCACACAACACAAAGTACAGACACAGAGCACACAGAAATGAGCACGTATAGCACACAAACACAGGCACACGCACAGGGACATAAACTAAGCTGTTGATATAAGAAAAAGTAGGACAGAAAACATAGGAAGAAAACATAACCTGAACTCCAGGTCGAGTCTCATGCAAAAGCTCAAGAAACATATTCACAATAGCTTTTAGAAACGTCCAATGAACTCTTAAAAATCGAGGATACTGTCCCACAACATACCTGCCAACAGAAGCAATGGCAAATTATTAAACAGAGGTATAGCATCATTTAACATCGAGCAAATCAATACAAAAACATCCCTTACATGATATTACGTGCAATAACAACTTTGTTATCTTTTCCAGTTGTGGTTTCACTGAGATATAACACATCCCAAATGACCATGACAAAAAGTATGTATTCCTGACACATAAACATGATGTGAGTAATAATTGTTTCAAAAAAAAATCGAACCAAAAGATAAACAAAGATACCTGTCGTCTTCTCAATTTCTTTTTTTAATTTTCCAAAAACGAAGGAGTTGGTTTCTTGGGGCCTATATCTTCTCTAGTGCGCCTTTTATTAAAACAAAATACAATCACCTACAAAATAAATTTTTAGCTAGATTTTAGTTATATTTTTATATGTGTTAGTTATGTATACTATCATTTATCACACTTTGAAAACACATAAATCATAATCATAACATAAGAAATTGACAACCATAAGACATGAATGTCAATATTATCATACCTTAAAATCCCCGGTATGATCTACATATGGGACGTTGATAAGACATTCAAGACCCAAAAGCAAAGCAGATGTAATCTCTTTACTAGATTCCAGAATTCAAATGTGAACCTGCATAAACAGAACGGTATCACCACACCAATTAAGATGTTAACAGTCTTGAACACTAATCAAGAAAACTGAAAAACTATGAGCAAAAAACAGAGGAAGAGGTGCTACACAGATGTGGAAAAAAAACTAATTGACATGACAATTCAGTATATAGAAAGGTGGGTCCATTCTCAAACATGCCACACGCATGATATGGTACACCTACACAAAGCGTAAAAAATCCCAAAACTAGGTCACATTATTTCACCTGATCCCATGACATTTCATGAACATATACTTGCAACATACAATCACAGATAGACATATAGCTGAGAAAACAAACCTGCCTTGCAAAACGAGGTGAAGAACAGTGCAAAATTCTACATGATATGTTCCTAAACAAGGGGGAAATTTTGTCAGAGATGCTTCACAAGTAACTTAGTAGTATGTCCGGATTCAATTTTGCCATAATCCAGAGACTTACTTGTTCCTCACTTGAACCATATGAATATGCCTCAAGAATATTGGTAGTGTTCCCAAACTGAAGGGCTACCACCTGTGAACACAAAAATGACAGATACACGCACATAGAAACACATACAAAACACAACATGCACACACAAGGACTCAAAGGCAAACAAAGGCACACAACACAAAGTACAGACACAGAGCACACAGAAATGAGCACGTATAGCACACAAACACAGGCACACGCACATGGACATAAACTAAGCTGTTGATATAAGAAAAAGTAGGACAGAAAACATAGGAAGAAAACATAACCTGAACTCCAGGTCGAGTCTCATGCAAAAGCTCAAGAAACATATTCACAATAGCTTTTAGAAACGTCCAATGAGCTCTTAAAAATCGAGGATACTGTCCCACAACTTACCTGCCAACAGAAGCAATGGCAAATTATTAAACAGAGGTATAGCATCATTTAACATCGAGCAAATCAATACAAAAACATCCCTTACATGATATTACGTGCAATAACAACTTTGTTATCTTTTCCCGTTGTGGTTTCACTGAGATATAACACATCCCAAATGACCATGACAAAAAGTATGTATTCCTGCCACATAAACATGATGTGAGTAATAATTGTTTCAAAAAAAAATCGAACCAAAAGATAAACAAAGATACCTGTCGTCTTCTCAATTTCTTTTTTTAATTTTCCAAAAACGAAGGAGTTGGTTTCTTGGGGCCTATATCTTCTGTAGTGCGCCTTTTATTAAAACAAAATACAATCACCTACAAAATAAATTTTTAGCTAGATTTTAGTTATATTTTTATATGTGTTAGTTATGTATACTATCATTTATCACACTTTGAAAACACATAAATCATAATCATAACATAAGAAATTGACAGCCATAAGACATGAATGTCAATATTATCATACCTTAAAATCCCCGGTATCATCTACATATGGGACGTTGATAAGACATTCAAGACCCAAAAGCAAAGCAGATGTAATCTCTTTACTAGATTCCAGAATTCAAATGTGAACCTGCATAAACAGAACGGTATCACCACACCAATTAAGATGTTAACAGTCTTGAACACTAATCAAGCAAACTGAAAAACTATGAGCAAAAAACAGAGGAAGAGGTGCTACACAGATGTGGAAAAAAAACTAATTGACATGACAATTCAGTATATAGAAAGGTGGGTCCATTCTCAAACATGCCACACGCATGATATGGTACACCTACATAAAGCGTAAAAAATCCCAAAACTAGGTCACATTATTTCACCTGATCCCATGACATTTCATGAACATATACTTGCAACATACAATCACAGATAGACATAAAGCGGAGAAAACAAACCTGCCTTGCAAAACGAGGTGAAGAACAGTGCAAAATTCTACATGATATGTTCCTAAACAAGGGGGAAATTTTGTCAGAGATGCTTCACAAGTAACTTAGTAGTATGTCCGGATTCAATTTTGCCATAATCCAGAGACTTACTTGTTCCTCACTTGAACCATATGAATATGCCTCAAGAATATTGGTAGTGTTCCCAAACTGAAGGGCTACCACCTGTGAACACAAAAATGACAGATACACGCACATAGAAACACATACAAAACACAACATGCACACACAAGGACTCAAAGGCAAACAAAGGCACACAACACAAAGTACAGACACAGAGCACACAGAAATGAGCACGTATAGCACACAAACACAGGCACACGCACATGGACATAAACTAAGCTGTTGATATAAGAAAAAGTAGGACAGAAAACATAGGAAGAAAACATAACCTGAACTCCAGGTCGAGTCTCATGCAAAAGCTCAAGAAACATATTCACAATAGCTTTTAGAAACGTCCAATGAGCTCTTAAAAATCGAGGATACTGTCCCACAACTTACCTGCCAACAGAAGCAATGGCAAATTATTAAACAGAGGTATAGCATCATTTAACATCGAGCAAATCAATACAAAAACATCCCTTACATGATATTACGTGCAATAACAACTTTGTTATCTTTTCCCGTTGTGGTTTCACTGAGATATAACACATCCCAAATGACCATGACAAAAAGTATGTATTCCTGCCACATAAACATGATGTGAGTAATAATTCTTTCAAAAAAAAATCGAACCAAAAGATAAACAAAGATACCTGTCGTCTTCTCAATTTCTTTTTTTAATTTTCCAAAAACGAAGGAGTTGGTTTCTTGGGGCCTATATCTTCTGTAGTGCGCCTTTTATTAAAACAAAATACAATCACCTACAAAATAAATTTTTAGCTAGATTTTAGTTATATTTTTATATGTGTTAGTTATGTATACTATCATTTTTCACACTTTGAAAACACATAAATCATAATCATAACATAAGAAATTGACAACCATAAGACATGAATGTCAATATTATCATACCTTAAAATCCCCGGTATCATCTCCATATGGGACGTTGATAAAACATTCAAGACCCAAAAGCAAAGCAGATGTAATCTCTTTACTAGATTCCAGAATTCAAATGTGAACCTGCATAAACAGAACGGTATCACCACACCAATTAAGATGTTAACAGTCTTGAACACTAATCAAGCAAACTGAAAAACTATGAGCAAAAAACAGAGGAAGAGGTGCTACACAGATGTGGAAAAAAAACTAATTGACATGACAATTCAGTATATAGAAAGGTGGGTCCATTCTCAAACATGCCACACGCATGATATGGTACACCTACACAAAGCGTAAAAAATCCCAAAACTAGGTCACATTATTTCACCTGATCCCATGACATTTCATGAACATATACTTGCAACATACAATCACAGATAGACATAAAGCTGAGAAAACAAACCTGCCTTGCAAAACGAGGTGAAGAACAGCGCAAAATTCTACATGATATGTTCCTAAACAAGGGGGAAATTTTGTCAGAGATGCTTCACAAGTAACTTAGTAGTATGTCCGGATTCAATTTTGCCATAATCCAGAGACTTACTTGTTCCTCACTTGAACCATATGAATATGCCTCAAGAATATTGGTAGTGTTCCCAAACTGAAGGGCTACCACCTGTGAACACAAAAATGACAGATACACGCACATAGAAACACATACAAAACACAACATGCACACACAAGGACTCAAAGGCAAACAACACAAAGTACAGACACAGAGCACACATAAATGAGCACGTACAGCACACAAACACATGCACACGCACAGGGACATAAACTAAGCTGTTGATATAAGAAAAAGTAGGACAGAAAACATAGGAAGAAAACATAACCTGAACTCCAGGTCGAGTCTCTTGCAAAAGCTCAAGAAACATATTCACAATAGCTTTTAGAAACGTCCAATGAGCTCTTAAAAATCGAGGATACTGTCCCACAACATACCTGCCAACAGAAGCAATGGCAAATTATTAAACAGAGGTATAGCATCATTTAACATCGAGCAAATCAATACAAAAACATCCCTTACATGATATTACGTGCAATAACAACTTTGTTATCTTTTCCCGTTGTGGTTTCACTGAGATATAACACATCCCAAATGACCATGACAAAAAGTATGTATTCTTGCCACATAAACATGATGTGAGTAATAATTGTTTCAAAAAAAAAATCGAACCAAAAGATAAACAAAGATACCTGTCGTCTTCTCAATTTCTTTTTTTAATTTTCCAAAAACGAAGGAGTTGGTTTCTTGGGGCCTATATCTTCTCTAGTGCGCCTTTTATTAAAACAAAATACAATCACTTACAAAATAAATTTTTAGCTAGATTTTAGTTATATTTTTATGTGTTAGTTATGTATACTATCATTTATCACACTTTGAAAACACATAAATCATAATCATAACATAAGAAATTGACAACCATAAGACATGAATGTCAATATTATCATACCTTAAAATCCCCGGTATCATCTACATATGGGACGTTGATAAGACATTCAAGACCCAAAAGCAAAGCAGATGTAATCTCTTTACTAGATTCCAGAATTCAAATGTGAACCTGCATAAACAGAACGGTATCACCACATCAATTAAGATGTTAACAGTCTTGAACACTAATCAAGCAAACTGAAAAACTATGAGCAAAAAACAGAGGAAGAGGTGCTACACAGATGTGGAAAATAAACTAATTGACATGACAATTCAGTATATAGAAAGGTGGGTCCATTCTCAAACATGCCACACACATGATATGGTACACCTACACAAAGCGTAAAAAATCCCAAAACTAGGTCATATTATTTCACCTGATCCCATGACATTTCATGAACATATACTTGCAACATACAATCAAAGATAGACATAAAGCTGAGAAAACAAACCTGCCTTGCAAAACGAGGTGAAGAACAGTGCAAAGTTCTACATGATATGTTCCTAAACAAGGGGGAAATTTTGTCAGAGATGCTTCACAAGTAACTTAGTAGTATGTCCGGATTCAATTTTGCCATAATCCAGAGACTTACTTGTTCCTCACTTGAACCATATGAATATGCCTCAAGAATATTGGTAGTGTTCCCAAACTGAAGGGCTACCACCTGTGAACACAAAAATGACAGATACACGCACATAGAAACACATACAAAACACAACATGCACACACAAGGACTCAAAGGCAAACAAAGGCACACAACACAAAGTACAGACATAGAGCACACAGAAATGAGCACGTATAGCACACAAACACATGCACACGCACAGGGACATAAACTAAGCTGTTGATATAAGAAAAAGTAGGACATAAAACATAGGAAGAAAACATAACCTGAACTCCAGGTCGAGTCTCATGCAAAAGCTCAAGAAACATATTCACAATAGCTTTTAGAAACGTCCAATGAGCTCTTAAAAATCGAGGATACTGTCCCACAACATACCTGCCAACAGAAGCAATGGCAAATTATTAAACAGAGGTATAGCATCATTTAACATCGAGCAAATCAATACAAAAACATCCCTTACATGATATTACGTGCAATAACAACTTTGTTATCTTTTCCCGTTGTAGTTTCACTGAGATATAACACATCCCAAATGACCATGACAAAAAGTATGTATTCCTGCCACATAAACATGATGTGAGTAATAATTGTTTCAAAAAAAAATCGAACCAAAAGATAAACAAAGATACCTGTCGTCTTCTCAATTTCTTTTTTTAATTTTCCAAAATCGAAGGAGTTGGTTTCTGTTAGGAATAATGGCAATAAAGGAGAGAAGAGAGAAATAAACAATACTAAGAAGTATTTGTTTTGGTGCATTTGTAAACCTTACATAAGCTTCCTTATATAACAAAAGTGAGGCACACCATCTCACAATACTAAGCAATGTGGGACTAACATAGTGAGGAACACCATCTCACAATACTAAGCAATGTGGGACTAAGAAAAAACACACTACAAAACTTAATCAAACTACACAAAAATAACAATTCTCCCACTTGGAGTTTGATTACCACATAGTGTAATTGCCTTCATCATCAGTTATTCTTGAAGGCCAATTGAGGTACTGCAAAGCCTCAATTTTTCTGTTGTGACAACCTTTGTCAACATATCCGCTGGGTTCTTACTTCCTAGTATCTTCCTCAACGTTAGTACTTCATCCTCAAGCAGAGATCTGATAAAGTGATAACGGAGATCAATATGCTTCGTTCTGGAGTGAAATGTTGAATTCTTAGCCAGATGTATTGCACTTTGACTGTCACTATGCAAAACACTCCTTTCCTGGATGAATCCCAACTCTGTCAACAATCCTTGAAGCCATATCAATTCTTTGCTAGCTTCTGTTACTGCTACATATTCAGCCTCTGTAGTGGATAGAGCAACGATCTTTTGTATTTGTGACATCCAACTAACAGCTGTAGTTCCAACCGTAAATATGTAGCCAGTGGTACTTCTTCGGTGATCAATTTCTCCAGCAAAGTCTGCATCCACGTAGCCTTGTACTTTTAGTTCACCTTTACTAAAGCACAAACACTTCTCCTTAGTGGCTCGTAAATATCTCAAAATCCATTTCACAGCTTCCCAGTGAGCTTTACCTGGATTTGACATAAACCTGCTTACAACTCCCACTGCATAGCCAATGTCTGGCCTTGTGCATACCATCGCGTACATCAGACTTCCAATGGCTGAAGCATACGGAGTTTTAGCCATTAATTCCTTTTCTTCCTCTGTCTTAGGAGATTGGTCTGTTGATAGGCGAAAATGACTAGCCAAAGGTGTGCTAACTGGTTTAGCATTGCTCATGTTGAATCTTTGTAGGACACGGTTTATGTACTCCGCTTGAGATAACTGCAAAGTTCCCTTTTGCTTATCTCTCGTAATTTGCATTCCGAGGATCTTCTTTGCTGGTCCTAGATCTTTCATGTCAAATTCTTTTGACAACTGCTTCTTCAAATTTCTGATCTCAATCATATTTGAACCTGCTACTAACATATCATCGACATAAAGTAGCAAAATGATATAACTGGAGTTATACCTCTTGAAGAAACAACAATGGTCAGCATTGCACTTCTTAAAACCTTCCTTGTGCATGAAGCTCTCAAACTTCCTATACCACTGTCTTGGAGCTTGTTTCAGACCATACAAGCTCTTCTTCAACCTGCACACCATATTCTCTTTTCCTTTTTCTGAGAATCCTTCTGGTTGGTGCATGTATATCTCCTCATCTAGATCTCCATGAAGAAATGCGGTCTTCACATCCAACTGCTCTAGATAGAGCTCTTCACTAGCAACAATACTCAACACTGTTCTGATTGTATTGAGCTTCACAACTGGAGAAAAAATCTCTGTGTAGTCAACTCCTTCCTTTTGCTGGAATCCTTTGACGACTAATCGAGCTTTGTATCTTTTGGAGCCATCATGCTCCTCTTTTACTCGATACACCCATTTGTTGTGAAGTGCCTTCTTCCCCATAGGTAACTTTGCTAGTTCCCATGTTTGGTTTGAGATCAAAGACTTCATTTCTTCTTTCATTGCAAGCTCCCACTTGCTCGCATCTCTGGTTTGACATGCTTCTGAATAGTCTTCAGGTTCTCCTCCATCTGTTAACAACATGTAGTTCATGTATCTCCTGTTAGGCACAGGAACTCGAGAAGACCTTCTTAATTCAGGTTCTGGAACACATTGTTGCCCTCTGTCTGGTTCAATTGATTCCACTGACTGAGAACTCTCAACTGGAGGACTTTCAAGAGCATCGTCTACCTCTACATAAGTAGGCTCAATCGGTTTTGAGTTGCTGGCACTTGTGTTTTGTTTGTCTTTGTACATAACTCCTTCGTTGAAGATCACGTCTCTACTACGGGTCATCTTTTTGTTTTCATCATCCCAAAGACGGTAGCCAAACTCATCTTCACCATAACCGATGAAAGTGCACTTCTTCAATTGGTATCAAGAGCCCATTTCTTAGTATGCTCTGTGGTTGCAGCAGCATCTGATCTTCCACATCAGAAAAGATTTGGTTAGAGTAAAATTTTTCTTAGTATGCTCTGTGGTTGCAGTTGTGTCTGATCTTCCACATCAGAAAAGATTTTTTTTCTCTTGTTCTTGGGATCTCAGTTCAGAGAACTAGTGGGGGAGCTTTTCTTCAAAAGCAGTAGGAGTGATGGCAATGGACGAAGGCAAGATGAAGATTGAAAGGTTCGATGGTGCAGACTTCGGCTTTTGGAAGATGCAAATAGAGGACTATTTGTATCAGAAAGGCTTGCACGAACCTCTCACGGGCAAAAAACCAGAAGCTATGAAGGAAGATGAGTGGAGCTTTCTAGACAGAAAAGCTCTCGGAGCCATCCGTTTGACGTTATCCCGTAATGTTGCATTCAACATTGCAAAAGAAAAGACTACAGCTAGTCTTATGGCGGCCCTTTCCAGCATGTACGAAAAGCCGTCAGCCGCAAACAAAGTTCACTTGATAAGGCGGTTGTTCAACCTACGGATGACAGAAGGTGCATCAACAGCGCAACATATAAACGAACTCAACACAATTACAATTCAGTTGAGTTCAGTTGGAATCAATTTCGATGAAGAAGTACGAGCTTTAATACTTCTTTCTTCCCTACCAGAAAGTTGGAATGCTACTGTCACAGCTGTGAGTAGCTCCTCAGGAAGTAACAAGTTAAAGTTTGATGATGTTCGTGACTTGGTCCTCAGTGAAGAAGTCCGCCGAAGAGAGACGGGTGAATCCACAACCTCTTCAGTATTGCATACAGAGTCAAGAGGTAGAAGTTCAACCAGAGGAACCGGACGTGGCAAATCAAAGGAGAGATCCAAATCCAGAAATCATCAAAGCTCTAACAAATCAAAAACTATCGAATGTTGGAATTGTGGGAAGACTGGTCACTACAAAAATCAATGTAGGAGTGCCTCGAAGAAACAGGAGGTGAAAGATGAAGCAAATGTTGCTACGACCTCAGGAGGAGATGATGCGCTGATATGTTCTTTGGAAAACAAGGAAGAGTCTTGGGTGATAGACTGATATCCTGGTGTTCAGGCCTTGTTGGGCCCGATTGTCCACCTTTTCCACCACCATAGTATGATATTGTCCGCTTTGGGCCCAAGCCCGCACGGTTTTGTTTTTGGGCTCCTTCCCAAAAGGCCTCATACTATGTGGAATGGTGGACACTTATAAACTAGCCAATTTTCCTTCATTTTACCGATGTGGGACTTGGGATGAATCCCAACAAACCTCCCCTCAGACCAAGGACCACATGTCTCGTGATCTCCTCCCCTCAAGCGATAATCCGTCACCATCTTGTACCGCCGTTAACTCTGCAGGACACGCCGCCTGAACACCACAATATCAGGAAGACTTTCGACACAAGGCACCAAGTTCGAATCTCCATCGCGAGGCACAACACTGAGGGTCTTCCCGCATCAAACCCAGAAGAACCGTTGGCTCTGATACCACTTGTTGGGCCCGATTGTCCACCTTTTCCACCACCATAGTATGATATTGTCCGCTTTGGGCCCAAGCCCGCACGGTTTTGTTTTTGGGCTCCTTCCCAAAAGGCCTCATACTATGTGGAATGGTGGACACTTATAAACTAGCCAATTTTCCTTCATTTTACCGATGTGGGACTTGGGATGAATCCCAACAGTTTCTTGGGGCCTATATCTTCTCTAGTGTGCCTTTTATTAAAACAAAATACAATCACCTACAAAATAAATTTTTAGCTAGATTTTAGTTATATTTTTATATGTGTTAGTTATGTATACTATCATTTATCACACTTTGAAAACACATAAATCATAATCATAACATAAGAAATTGACAACCATAAGACATGAATGTCAATATTATCATACCTTAAAATCCCCGGTATCATCTACATATGGGACGTTGATAAGACATTCAAGACCCAAAAGCAAAGCAGATGTAATCTCTTTACTAGATTCCAGAATTCAAATGTGAACCTGCATAAACAGAACGGTATCACCACACCAATTAAGATGTTAACAGTCTTGAACACTAATCAAGCAAACTGAAAAACTATGAGCGAAAAACAGAGGAAGAGGTGCTACACAGATGTGGAAAAAAAACTAATTGACATGACAATTCAGTATATAGAAAGGTGGGTCCATTCTCAAACATGCCACACGCATGATATGGTACACCTACACAAAGCGTAAAAAATCCCAAAACTAGGTCACATTATTTCACTTGATCCCATGCCATTTCATGAACATATACTTGCAACATACAATCACAGATAGACATAAAGCTGAGAAAACAAACCTGCCTTGCAAAACGAGGTGAAGAACAGTGCAAAATTCTACATGATATGTTCCTAAACAAGGGGGAAATTTTGTCAGAGATGCTTCACAAGTAACTTAGTAGTATGTCCGGATTCAATTTTGCCATAATCCAGAGACTTACTTGTTCCTCACTTGAACCATATGAATATGCCTCAAGAATATTGGTAGTGTTCCCAAACTGAAGGGCTACCACCTGTGAACACAAAAATGACAGATACACGCACATAGAAACACATACAAAACACAACATGCACACACAAGGACTCAAAGGCAAACAAAGGCACACAACACAAAGTACAGACACAGAGCACACAGAAATGAGCACGTATAGCACACAAACACATGCACACGCACAGGGACATAAACTAAGCTGTTGATATAAGAAAAAGTAGGACAGAAAACATAGGAAGAAAACATAACCTGAACTCCAGGTCGAGTCTCATGCAAAAGCTCAAGAAACATATTCACAATAGCTTTTAGAAACGTCCAATGAGCTCTTAAAAATCGAGGATACTGTCCCACAACATACCTGCCAACAGAAGCAATGGCAAATTATTAAACAGAGGTATAGCATCATTTAACATCGAGCAAATCAATACAAAAACATCCCTTACATGATATTACGTGCAATAACAACTTTGTTATCTTTTCCCGTTGTGGTTTCACTGAGATATAACACATCCCAAATGACCATGACAAAAAGTATGTATTCCTGCCACATAAACATGATGTGAGTAATAATTGTTTCAAAAAAAAATCGAACCAAAAGATAAACAAAGATACCTTTCGTCTTCTCAATTTCTTTTTTTAATTTTCCAAAAACGAAGGAGTTGGTTTCTTGGGGCCTATATCTTCTCTAGTGTGCCTTTTATTAAAACAAAATACAATCACCTACAAAATAAATTTTTAGCTAGATTTTAGTTATATTTTTATGTGTTAGTTATGTATACTATCATTTATCACACTTTGAAAACACATAAATCATAATCATAACATAAGAAATTGACAACCATAAGACATGAATGTCAATATTATCATACCTTAAAATCCCCGGTATCATCTACATATGGGACGTTGATAAGACATTCAAGACCTAAAAGGAAAGCAGATGTAATCTCTTTACTAGATTCCAGAATTCAAATGTGAACCTGCATAAACAGAACGGTATCACCACACCAATATAGATGTTAACAGTCTTGAACACTGTAGACCCCTAAAATTGTCCGGGTCGGAAATAAGACTCGAAGACTCTCAAAGATCAAAGGAAAGTCAGCCAGAAGGACTCCCAGAAGACCATAGGATGACTATCTGTAGGTTTAGAGGTCTTAGAGTAGCCAAAAATAAGAAAGTGGGAGGTTTGGAGCTCAATACGGCCTCCTTGGAGTTCAGTACGGCCGTCCTGCACATTTTGTACTACAATACGGCCGTACTGAAACCAATACGGCCGTATTGAAGTTTCTGTATTTCAATACGGCCGTACTGAATTCAATACGGCCGTATTGAAGTACAAAAACTCAATACGGGCCGTATTGATCCCAGGGGCCGTACTGCGCCTCATCCCTATAAATAGGACGTCATTTGGACGTCATTTGACACTTTCACACACAGTTTTGACTCCCTCCTTGAGTATTCTGGGGTTTTTGAGCAGTGTTCTGCCCTAGAAATCTCTCTGGGAGTCGATCCGACGAAGTTCTGGAATTCCGAGCATTTAGCTTGGAGATTCGAACTAGTCGATAGTAAAAAATTATTTTGGAGGAAGGAACGAGCGGGCTTGTAGAGAGAGGGGGCGCCAAAAATCCTCCTAGATTTCATTGATATATATAAAAGCACGCTTCAAAGGTTTCCTTTCCAAATCCTTTCTTTTATCGCTTTCCTTTATTGCTTTCTGATTGCTGCATTACATGTTTAAAGTTTTCATAATGTAGATATCTCGTTTGTAATCGTTTACAATAAATACGCTATTATTTAATAAATAATCCGTCATAGGGAACCCTAATGGGGCATTGTGGGGGTGCTAACACCTTCCCCGCACGTAACCGACTCCCTTACCCAACTCTGGTTGTAATGGCCAAAGTTGATTTATAAAATCAATTGCCTTATCCCTTTTTCCAATGTTTTGAGTAAAACATTGGTGGCGACTCCAAGAACCCTTCTTTTTACGAAAACCACTAATCCATGGAGGGTCCCGCTTGTGATTAACATGGATTGGTGAATCATTTAATAAAATTGTTAGCTCGACAAGGTCTCAGTTTGAGAATAAGTCGTTCTAGCAATCCACCACTTTCCAAAACTTTAAAACGAGTCATGACCATCGTCGCGATTGCCAAGGTCCGTTTCGGCGGGTGGCGACAGATGGCGACTCCACTGGGGAAGCCTTGAGAGTCAGTCCCATTTAGTGATGGATTGTTTCTAAAAATAATAGTTTAAAATTACTTCATTACCCCTTACTTGTATGATAACATGTTTTATCTATTTGGCTTTAATAACTGTTGTATGTTTAAATTTTCGCAATTGTTTGAAATAAAAACTGCACACAAACCTTTGCACACAACAGTTCCCTCTATACCCGGGGGCATGAGTGGAAAGCCATAGGGAGTGGATGTTAGTACGGCCGGTTGTCGAATGGGTCTATAGGTGCCCGTAGACCGTTGTCGGAAAGCATCACTCAAGGTGATAACCATGAACTTGAGTCCGACAGTTCGTTGGAGCTTTCCATCGACTTACGACAAGAGGAATTGGGTCCCTATAATGGAGGCACCTTGGGGGCCTCAGACCGGTGAGAACAGTTAGAACCACCTTGAATATGCACTTTTCTGCAGGATACCCCTACCTCGTGATTCGCTCGTGACTGTTCGTGGATGAGTGAATTGTTTGTGTATAGGTTTTTGTGATATTGTTTGTGCATTAATAAAACCTCGTGATAAGGTCTAAAGAATACTCCTCATGCATGAAAATACCATGACATGAGAGGAAAGACCATGTGTGGAAATATAATAAAAGTGAGGAGCATGTACATCATTACCAATAAGACATCATGCATCCTCATAAACCATGCATTTTAGGTTCACCAATACCTCTTGACATGAGTAAAAGAGACCCATAATTATCGAGATTCTCCGTTGGGGAGGGATCATAAGTCAAGGAGGGTGGTAACACTCTGTTTTAAAAAGGCAGCGCCTTAAAAATGGAGGGTTATCAAGCTCATGTCAAGAGCGTATTCATTCCATAAAATAAACTAATTAAGCATTCATTTTAGAAAGTGGCTGGTCATCTCTCTGTCCTCACACGCGCGCAGAAAATCAAGAAGATGGAAGCGCTGGAGGACCAAAATAAGAAGCTTACAGCCGAGCTCTCACAGCTCAAAGAACAAATGGCGCAAATGATGGAACTCATGCGTCACCATAATGTACATGGGTCTCACCACAGTGACCATGAGTCCCATCATCATGAGGAGGAGGAGCACGAAGAAGAACCTCCACGAGCTGTACCCCTTGGGGCGGGGATCATGATTAAAGAGCCCGAGGTTTCAAAGGAACAATTCCATGCTCTTGAGGATCGGCTAAGGGCTATGGAGGGGCATGATTTTGACATCAAAGATGCCGCCGATATGTGCTTGGTGAGGGACATCCAATTCCCTCCCAAATTTAAAGTGCCAGATTTCCCAAAGTATGTGGGATCGACTTGCCCCAAAAGTCATCTCACCATGTATTGCCGAAAAATGGCTGCATATGCTACCAATGAAAAGCTCTTAATTCATTGCTTTCAAGAGAGCTTGGCTGAAACCGCACTCAATTGGTATATGCAGCTGGATGGAAATCAAGTGTGCACATGGAGGCAGTTGGCCGAAGCCTTTCTCAAGCGTTATAAATATAACATCGACCTAACACCTGATAGGTCTGATCTTCAAGCCTTGAGTAAAACAAATGATGAATCTTTCAAGGCATACGCCCAACGGTGGAGGGAGTTGGCGGCACAAATAGAGCCCCCGCTGTCGGATAAGGAGACGGTGTCCTTATTCATAAATTCGTTGACCGGTCCCTATTATGACAAAATGATAGGGAATACGACAACGCTCTTCTCGGACATTATCACCATTGGAGAAAGGGTGGAACAAGGGCTGAAAAGTGGGAAGCTAGCTAAGCCTTCCCAACCATTTGAAGCTAAGAAGACCTTCGGGAAGAAGAAAGAAGGAGGAGTCAACGCCATAACCATTTCTTCATCTTCTTCCACTTCGAAGTCAGGAAAGTCGCAATATAACCCTGTGAGGAAGCTTGACAAACTTCCGACCACATATAGCGACCTCTTGCCGAAGCTAGTAGAAGCCCATCTTCTAGCTTATGTTCCGCCAAGGAAGATGGATCCACCTTACCCCGAGTGGTACAAACCACAAGATAAATGTCTATACCACTCGGGGGCACCAGGGCATTCAACGGAGAACTGTAAAGCTCTCAAATACAAGGTCCAAGACCTCATCGATGCCGGGTGGGTCACCTTTGATTCGACAGCACCCGACGTGAGCAAGAATCCTCTACCAAAGCAGGAGTAGAGAATGGCAAGCCACGATAGGGCCCCTCCATATTCTTCTTTTAGGGACTCATGATCAGTACCCGAGATCATGAGAACCTTTTCATGTAAATAAGGGTTTTTGTACAGTTTTAATACATATCAATAAAGAGGCATTTTTCACATATCATTCTCTCTTTTGTTCTTTTCTCTCTTTCCTCATTAACATTAATAATTCTAAACCTAAACAGAACCAATGAAATAATTATGTCTGTAATTGTTCGCTCTGACCGGGATCCGGAAGTTGAGGATGAATGGGTTAAGCTGGACAGTGATGAGGAGGCCATCTCTCCGGATCTGCAAAGACTGCTAGATCAAAAAGCTCGTATACTCCAACCGTATCAAGAGAAATTGGAGACTGTGAATTTGGGGCAGGGCCGAGAGATAAAAGAGGTCAACATTGGGACCCATATCAGTGATGAAATAAGGACACATGTTTCCGCTATGATTATAATAAAATCATTCTTTATTCTTTCTCATTGCTTCTTTTCTTGCAATAAAATTCTAAACCACATTATTTTTAACCCTGTTTGAATAAACATGAATGAGGTTAAAATCATCTTAATAACAATAAACCCGCATCATTTTTATGTGGAAGTGTGTGTGACAACTTGGAGCACCTTCCCTTGGCCTCGACAAGTACCATCATGGATAAAAAGAAATCCCTTAAAATAAAAGAAGCTCGGCAGGAAACCCAAAAAGGGGGCTGTGCAAAAATAAGAGCAAAAGACCCGCTAGGAATCCCACGAAAGGGTGACCTAGGCAAAAATTAGGGTTGCAAAAATAAAAACAAAAGTCCTCTAAAACGCCACAGAAGGGTGTTTTAGGCAAAAATAAGGACAATCAAAAAACAAAAGAAATCCATGATGGTACCATGAACCGAATTCAAAAAGAAAGGTTCAAGAGAAGCTATCCAAGTTGTCAAAATCACAACGTCAATAAACAAGATTTTATTAACTTCATAAGTGTTTAATCAAACAAGCCTAAACACATAAGCCTACCTTGGCCAACCATTCTTACAAAAACCATTTTTGAAAAATAAATCCCCTCTAAAACACAAACTTCAGAATAAAAGTATCTTTCCCTTCTTTTCTCTCTTGTCCCAAATGATTTTAGAATAATCTAGTGGAAGCATGGAGAAATAAATCATCACTGAAAATGGATCTAATCTGAATAATAAAATGGTGGAAGAACTGTGCCAAGAATTCAAGATCCAACATCATAACTCTTCCCCATATCGGCCAAAGATGAATGGGGCAGTCGAGGCAACCAATAAGAACATCAAGAAAATAGTGCAAAAGATGGTTGTCTCATTTAAAGACTGGCACGAGATGTTACCCTTCGCTCCTCATGGCTATAGGACTTCAGTACGTACATCTACAGGAGCTACTCCATTCTCCCTCGTTTATGGGGTGGAGGCAGTTCTACCCGTCGAAGTCGAGATACCTTCTCTAAGGGTAATCATGGAAACAAAACTTTCCGAGGAAGAATGGGTTCAAAGCCGATACGACCAGTTGAACCTTATCAAAAAGAAACGGCTGAACGCCATATGCCATGGTCAAGCCTATCAGAGGAAGATCAAAAAAGCTTTTGACAAGAAAGTCCACCCTCGAGTCTACCATGAGGGAGAGCTGGTAATAAAGAAATTGCTACCAACTCGAAAGGACAAAATCGGAAAGTGTGCCCCAAATCACGGAGGACCATACGTGGTAAAACGAGCCTTCTCAGGAGGAGCATTGATCCTCACAGACATGGATGGAGAAGAACTTCGATACCCAGTCAACGCTGACGTGGTAAAGAAGTACTATGCTTGAAGACGTTGCTTGCATAGGCCCGCTAGGATGAAAACCCAAAAAGGGCGTCCTAGGCAAAAGTTAGGGCGAAATAAAAAGCCTGCCAGTACAAGGGTACTAGGCAAAACAAAGGTGAATTTATCCCCGCTAGGATACGTCCTAGGCAAAAATTAGGGGCAAAAGAATAAGATACAAAAACAAAGCAAGCAACGATCACTTGAATCGAAAACCGAAAGGCGGTTCAAGTGATTATCTTCTAGAAGCAAGCGTCTTGCTACACTCCTGGCTCAGGCATCTCACCCAAAGCAACTAGGGGAACGTAAAGAGCAACAATTACAGATATAATTGTTAAGCCAATGTATATAGCTTACCCTGGCCAGCCATTCTTCAGAAATTTCCTTCTGTATATCTTTCTGTAAAAACACTTGTAAATATCAATAAAATATCTATTCATTTCTCTTCTCTCTTGACCATGTGATTATGCCTCTAAAATTGGTATTTCATAAAAATTGTACGAAATTCCTTTAATAATCGGTCAATAAAGAAAATTGGAGGGGTTCCTATAAAATCCGTAATCTCCTGCATAAAAGGCTCACAAAAATATTCCCTCACGTCGACGACAGAAATTCCTCCAAGAAAAGGAAGATAGGGAGAGCCATTCATTTTTCTAAAAAACATTAATAAAAATAATCAAACTTGCATTTTTGCATCACACACACATTAGTTGCACATTCAAAGACCTTATCATGAGGCAATTGCATAAAATAGAAAAATAGAAAAATTGCTTGTGTATGACAACAGTCAACAGAAAAAGCCAAAAAACGACAAAAAGGCAAAAATACAGAAAAAGCCAAAAAAAATGACAAAAAGGGCAAAAATACAGAAAAAGCCAAAAACGACAAAAAAGGCAAAAGATTTAGAAAATCAATCGCATCAAATAACTGAGCCTGGAGAGGCTTGCCGAAATAATACTCGTACAGAATAATTGAGCCTGGAGAGGCTTGCCGAAATAATACTCGTACAGAATAATTGAGCCTGGAGAGGCTTGCCGAAATAATACTCGTACAGAATAACTGAGCCTGGAGAGGCTTGCCGAAATAATACTCCCACAGAATAATTGAGCCTGGAGAGGCTTGCCGAAATAATACTCTCTCAGAATAACTGAGCCTGGAGAGGCTTGCCGAAATAATACTCCCTCATCAGAATAATTGAGCCTGGAGAGGCTCGCCGAAATAATACTCCCCAGAGATATCTCAGCTTCCACTCACGGGCCAAATTCCCCAGTGAAAGCTATCAAACCAAGATCAGCAAGATTCCCCAAGGAGGGCTTGATCGTCTAAACAGAATATCCGAGTCGAAAGGACTATGACCTCCTCAGTGGAGGATAGCTTTCTAACTCAAGCGATGAGTGAAGCTAAGCCTGAAGAGGCTTTCTAAATAATACTCTGGGATATATAAACTTTAAATCCCCACTCGCCTACTCAGAGGCACCCCTTCAAGAAAAATCACAAAAGACAAATAATCATTCCCCAAGTGGAATCCGGCTCTCAGCCAAACATCAAACGTCAAGATAATCCGCCTAACAGAAGAGGCCAATCAAGATCATCACAATAGAATTCCCCAGCGGATAACAGCCTACACAGAGGCAACAAGATCAGAAAACCAAAAAGAGTCACCCGAATAAGGATAACCGGGATACTCCACCATCGTCGAAAGGACGTCAGCCAATCATAAGGCATCGCTCACATCAGAAAGAGCATCTTCGTGTCTACACCCCAAGGAAACAGAAATTCCTCAATGGGCACCAACTACGCAATGGAAAGTTGGGACACAAGAACCTATGAGTAACTGCACATCCCCTAGACGGATCCCTGCGTTATCCAGCCCTCAGTGGCACAAAAATAAAAAACAATCGTCGAAGCAGCATCGTGGACTGTGGAGACAAAATCATCACAAATCCCTGGAGAGGGCAAACTCACGCTACCCCGAGGTTGTCAAGAACACGGAGGTATGCAACTGCCAGTGTCGTCAAGAACACGCTGGTATAGCCTGGAGAGGCGGTACTCGGCTACCCCGAAGTTGTCAAGAACACGGAGGTATGCAACTACCACGAGGTTGTCAAGAACACGTTGGTATAGCCTGGAGAGGCGGTACTCGGCTACCCCGAGGTTGTCAAGAACACGGAGGTATGCAACTACCACGAGGTTGTCAAGAACACGTTGGTATAGCCTGGAGAGGCGGTACTCGGCTACCCCGAGGTTGTCAAGAACACGGAGGTATGCAACTACCACGAGGTTGTCAAGAACACGTTGGTATAGCCTGGAGAGGCGGTACTTGGCTACCCCGAGGTTGTCAAGAACACGGAGGTATGCAACTACCACGAGGTTGTCAAGAACACGTTGGTATAGCCTGGAGAGGCGACGACTAATATTCACCCTGGAGAGGGCAAACTCAACCTGGAGAGGCTACTCAACAATTTTCCCACCTGAAGACACTACAAGTCGGAAGGATGGCTTATTCCCCGGACAATTGGGTCAACTCCTTTACTTATCAAACGGTACACCAAAAGGCCGTTTGACTAAGTAAAGGGGGGGCAGCTGTAGACCCCTAAAATTGTCCAGGTCGGAAATAAGACTCGAAGACTCTAAAAGATCAAAGGAAAGTCAGCCAGAAGGACTCCCAGAAGACCATAGGATGACTATCTGTAGGTTTAGAGGTCTTAGAGTAGCCAAAAATAAGAAAGTGGGAGGTTTGGAGCTCAATCAGCCTCCTTGGAGTTCAGTACGGCCGTACTGCACATTTTGTACTACAATACGGCCGTACTGAAACCAATACGGCCGTATTGAAGTTTCTGTATTTCAATACGGTCGTACTGAATTCAATACGGCCGTATTGAAGTACAAAAACTCAATACGGGCCGTATTGATCCCAGGGGCCGTACTGCGCCTCATCCCTATAAATAGGACGTCATTTGGACGTCATTTGACACTTTCACACACAATTTTGACTCCCTCCTTGAGTATTCTGGGGTTTTTGAGCAGTGTTCTGCCCTAGAAATCTCTCTGGGAGTCGATCCGACGAAGTTCTGGAATTCCGAGCATTTAGCTTGGAGATTCGAACTAGTCGATAGTAAAAAATTATTTTGGAGGAAGGAACGAGCGGGCTTGTAGAGAGAGGGAGCGCCAAAAAGCCTCCTAGATTTCATTGATATATATAAAAGCACGCTTCAAAGGTTTCCTTTCCAAATCCTTTCTCTTATCGCTTTCCTTTATTGCTTTCTGATTGCTGCATTACATGTTTAAAGTTTTCATAATGTAGATATCTCGTTTGTAATCGTTTACAATAAATAGGGGTAATTTAGTAATTTTACGCTATTATTTAATAAATAATCCGTCATAGGGAACCCTAATGGGGCGTTGTGGGGGTGCTAACACCTTCCCCGCACGTAACCGACTCCCTTACCCAACTCTGGTTGTAATGGCCAAAGTTGATTTATAAAATCAATTGCCTTATCCCTTTTTCCAATGTTTTGAGTAAAACATTGGTGGCGACTCCAAGAACCCTTCTTTTTACGAAAACCACTAATCCATGGAGGGTCCCGCTTGGGATTAACATGGATTGGTGAATCATTTAATAAAATTGTTAGCTCGACAAGGTCTCAGTTTGAGAATAAGTCGTTCTAGCAATCCACCACTTTCCAAAACTTTAAAACGAGTCATGACCATCGTCGCGATTGCCAAGGTCCGTTTCGGCGGGTGGCGACAAACACTAATCAAGCAAACTGAAAAACTATGAGCGAAAAACAGAGGAAAAGGTGCTACACAGATGTGGAAAAAAAACTAATTGACATGACAATTCAGTATATAGAAAGGTGGGTCCATTCTCAAACATGCCACACGCATGATATGGTACACCTACACAAAGCGTAAAAAATCCCAAAACTAGGTCACATTATTTCACCTGATCCCATGACATTTCATGAACATATACTTGCAACATAAAATCACAGATAGACATAAAGCTGAGAAAACAAACCTGCCTTGCAAAACGAGGTGAAGAACAGTGCAAAATTCTACATGATATGTTCCTAAACAAGGGGGAAATTTTGTCAGAGATGCTTCACAAGTAACTTAGTAGTATGTCCGGATTCAATTTTGCCATAATCCAGAGACTTACTTGTTCCTCACTTGAACCATATGAATATGCCTCAAGAATATTGGTAGTGTTCCCAAACTGAAGGGCTACCACCTGTGAACACAAAAATGACAGATACACGCACATAGAAACACATACAAAACACAACATGCACACACAAGGACTCAAAGGCAAACAAAGGCACACAACACAAAGTACAGACACAGAGCACACAGAAATGAGCACGTATAGCACACAAACACATGCACACGCACAGGGACATAAACTAAGCTGTTGATATAAGAAAAAGTAGGACAGAAAACATAGGAAGAAAACATAACCTGAACTCCAGGTCGAGTCTCATGCAAAAGCTCAAGAAACATATTCACAATAGCTTTTAGAAACGTCCAATGAGCTCTTAAAAATCGAGGATACTGTCCCACAACATACCTGCCAACAGAAGCAATGGCAAATTATTAAACAGAGGTATAGCATCATTTAACATCGAGCAAATCAATACAAAAACATCCCTTACATGATATTACGTGCAATAACAACTTTGTTATCTTTTCCCGTTGTGGTTTCACTGAGATATAACACATCCCAAATGACCATGACAAAAAGTATGTATTCCTGCCACATAAACATGATGTGAGTAATAATTGTTTCAAAAAAAAATCGAACCAAAAGATAAACAAAGATACCTGTCGTCTTCTCAATTTCTTTTTTTAATTTTCCAAAAACGAAGGAGTTGGTTTCTTGGGGCCTATATCTTCTCTAGTGTGCCTTTTATTAAAACAAAATACAATCACCTACAAAATAAATTGTTAGCTAGATTTTAGTTATATTTTTATATGTGTTAGTTATGTATACTATCATTTATCACACTTTGAAAACACATAAATCATAATCATAACATAAGAAATTGACAACCATAAGACATGAATGTCAATATTATCATACCTTAAAATCCCCGGTATCATCTACATATGGGACGTTGATAAGACATTCAAGACCCAAAAGCAAAGCAGATGTAATCTCTTTACTAGATTCCAGAATTCAAATGTGAACCTGCATAAACAGAACGATATCACCACACCAATTAAGATGTTAACAGTCTTGAACACTAATCAAGCAAACTGAAAAACTATGAGCAAAAAACAGAGGAAGAGGTGCTACACAGATTTGGAAAAAAAACTAATTGACATGACAATTCAGTATATAGAAAGGTGGGTCCATTCTCAAACATGCCACGCGCATGATATGGTACACCTACACAAAGCGTAAAAAATCCCAAAACTAGGTCACATTATTTCACCTGATCCCATGACATTTCATGAACATATACTTGCAACATACAATCACAAATAGACATAAAGCTGAGAAAACAAACCTGCCTTGCAAAACGAGGTGAAGAACAACGCAAAATTCTACATGATATGTTCCTAAACAAGGGGGAAATTTTGTCAGAGATGCTTCACAAGTAACTTAGTAGTATGTCTGGATTCAATTTTGCCATAATCCAGAGACTTACTTGTTCCTCACTTGAACCATATGAATATGCCTCAAGAATATTGGTAGTGTTCCCAAACTGAAGGGCTACCACCTGTGAACACAAAAATGACAGATACACGCACATAGAAACACATACAAAACACAACATGCACACACAAGGACTCAAAGGCAAACAAAGGCACACAACACAAAGTACAGACATAGAGCACACAGAAATGAGCACGTATAGCACACAAACACAGGCACACGCACATGGACATAAACTAAGCTGTTGATATAAGAAAAAGTAGGACAGAAAACATAGGAAGAAAACATAACCTGAACTCCAGGTCGAGTCTCATGCAAAAGCTCAAGAAACATATTCACAATAGCTTTTAGAAACGTCCAATGAGCTCTTAAAAATCGAGGATATTGTCCCACAACATAACATACCTGCCAACAGAAGCAATGGCAAATTATTAAACAGAGGTATAGCATCATTTAACATCGAGCAAATCAATACAAAAGCATCCCTTACATGATATTACGTGCAATAACAACTTTGTTATCTTTTCCCGTTGTGGTTTCACTGAGATATAACACATCCCAAATGACCATGACAAAATGTATGTATTCCTGCCACAAAAACATGATGTGAGTAATAATTGTTTCAAAAAAAAATCGAACCAAAAGATAAACAAAGATACCTGTCGTCTTCTCAATTTCTTTTTTTAATTTTCTAAAAATGAAGGAGTTGGTTTCTTGGGGCCTATATATTCTCTAGTGTGCCTTTTATTAAAACAAAATACAATCACCTACAAAATAAATTTTTAGCTAGATTTTAGTTATATTTTTATGTGTTAGTTATGTATACTATCATTTATCACACTTTGAAAACACATAAATCATAATCATAACATAAGAAATTGACAACCATAAGACATGAATGTCAATATTATCATACCTTAAAATCCCCGGTATCATCTACATATGGGACGTTGATAAGACATTCAAGACCCAAAAGCAAAGCAGATGTAATCTCTTTACTAGATTCCAGAATTCAAATGTGAACCTGCATAAACAGAACGGTATCACCACACCAATTAAGATGTTAACAGTCTTGAACACTAATCAAGCAAACTGAAAAACTATGAGCAAAAAATAGAGGAAGAGGTGCTACACAGATGTGTGCCACACGCATGATATGGTACACCTACACAAAGCGTAAAAAATCCCAAAACTAGGTCACATTATTTCACCTGATCCCATGACATTTCATGAACATATACTTGCAACATACAATCAAAGATAGACATAAAGCTGAGAAAATAAACATGCCTTGCAAAACGAGGTGAAGAACAGTGCAAAATTCTACATGATATGTTCCTAAACAAGGGGGAAATTTTGTCAGAGATGCTTCACAAGTAACTTAGTAGTATGTCCGGATTCAATTTTGCCATAATCCAGAGACTTACTTGTTCCTCACTTGAACCATATGAATATGCCTCAAGAATATTGGTAGTGTTCCCAAACTGAAGTGCTACCACCTGTGAACACAAAAATGACAGATACACGCACATAGAAACACATACAAAACACAACATGCACACACAAGGACTCAAAGGCAAACAAAGGCACACAACACAAAGTACAAACACAGAGCACACAGAAATGAGCACGTATAGCACACAAACACAGGCACACGCACAGGGACATAAACTAAGCTGTTGATATAAGAAAAAGTAGGACAGAAAACATAGGAAGAAAACATAACCTGAACTCCAGGTCGAGTCTCATGCAAAAGCTCAAGAAGCATATTCACAATAGCTTTTAGAAACGTCCAATGAGCTCTTAAAAATCGAGGATACTGTCCCACAACATACCTGCCAACAGAAGCAATGGCAAATTATTAAACAGAGGTATAGCATCATTTAACATCGAGCAAATCAATACAAAAACATCCCTTACATGATATTACGTGCAATAACAACTTTGTTATCTTTTCCCGTTGTGGTTTCACTAAGATATAACACATCCCAAATGACCATGACAAAAAGTATGTATTCCTGCCACATAAACATGATGTGAGTAATAATTGTTTCAAAAAAAAATCGAACCAAAAGATAAACAAAGATACTTGTCGTCTTCTCAATTTCTTATTTTAATTTTCCAAAAACGAAGGAGTTGGTTTCTTGGAGCCTATATCTTCTCTAGTGTGCCTTTTATTAAAACAAAATACAATCACCTACAAAATAAATTTTTAGCTAGATTTTAGTTATATTTTTATGTGTTAGTTATGTATACTATCATTTATCACACTTTGAAAACACATAAATCATAATCATAACGTAAGAAATTGACAACCATAAGACATGAATGTCAATATTATCATACCTTAAAATCCCCGGTATCATTTACATATGGGACGTTGATAAGACATTCAAGACCCAAAAGCAAAGCAGATGTAA
The DNA here is from genome assembly GCF_000230855.2 of Cajanus cajan. NCBI lineage: Eukaryota > Viridiplantae > Streptophyta > Magnoliopsida > Fabales > Fabaceae > Cajanus > Cajanus cajan. The sequence continues at coordinate 124,239 of NC_138517.1, read as the reverse complement.
TCTCTTTACTAGATTCCAGAATTCAAATGTGAACCTGCATAAACAGAACGGTATCACCACACCAATTAAGATGTTAACAGTCTTGAACACTAATCAAGCAAACTGTAAAACTATGAGCAAAAAACAGAGGAAGAGGTGCTACACAGATGTGGAAAAAAAACTAATTGACATGACAATTCAGTATATAGAAAGGTGGGTCCATTCTCAAACATGCCACACGCATGATATGGTACACCTACACAAAGCGTAAAAAATCCCAAAACTAGGTCACATTATTTCACTTGATCCCATGACATTTCATGAACATATACTTGCAACATACAATCACAGATAGACATAAAGCTGAGAAAACAAACCTGCCTTGCAAAACGAGGTGAAGAACAGTGCAAAATTCTACATGATATGTTCCTAAACAAGGGGGAAATTTTGTCAGAGATGCTTCACAAGTAACTTAGTAGTATGTCCGGATTCAATTTTGCCATAATCTAGAGACTTACTTGTTCCTCACTTGAACCATATGAATATGCCTCAAGAATATTGGTAGTGTTCCCAAACTGAAGGGCTACCACCTGTGAACACAAAATTGACAGATACACGCACATAGAAACACATACAAAACACAACATGCACACACAAGGACTCAAAGGCAAACAAAGGCACACAACACAAAGTACAGACGCAGAGCACACAGAAATGAGCACGTATAGCACACAAACACAGGCACACGCACAGGGACATAAACTAAGCTGTTGATATAAGAAAAAGTAGGACAGAAAACATAGGAAGAAAACATAACCTGAACTCCAGGTCGAGTCTCATGCAAAAGCTCAAGAAACATATTCACAATAGCTTTTAGAAACGTCCAATGAGCTCTTAAAAATCGAGGATACTGTCCCACAACATACCTGCCAACAGAAGCAATGGCAAATTATTAAACAGAGGTATAGCATCATTTAACATCGAGCAAATCAATACAAAAATATCCCTTACATGATATTACGTGCAATAACAACTTTGTTATCTTTTCCCGTTGTGATTTCACTGAGATATAACACATCCCAAATGACCATGACAAAAAGTATGTATTCCTGCCACATAAACATGATGTGAGTAATAATTGTTTCAAAAAAAAGTCGAACCAAAAGATAAACAAAGATACCTGTCGTCTTCTCAATTTCTTTTTTTAAATTTCCAAAAACGAAGGAGTTGGTTTCTTGGGGCCTATATCTTCTCTGGTGTGCCTTTTATTAAAACAAAATACAATCACCTACAAAATAAATTTTTAGCTAGATTTTAGTTATATTTTTATATGTGTTAGTTATGTATACTATCATTTATCATACTTTGAAAACACAAATCATAATCATAACATAAGAAATTGACAACCATAAGACATGAATGTCAATATTATCATACCTTAAAATCCCCGGTATCATTTACATATGGGACGTTGATAAGACATTCAAGACCCAAAAGCAAAGCAGATGTAATCTCTTTACTAGATTCCAGAATTCAAATGTGAACCTGCATAAACAGAACGGTATCACCACACCAATTAAGATGTTAACAGTCTTGAACACTAATCAAGCAAACTGAAAAACTATGAGCAAAAAGCAGAGGAAGAGGTTCTACACAGATGTGGAAAAAAAACTAATTGACATGACAATTCAGTATATAGAAAGGTGGGTCCATTCTCAAACATGCCACACGCATGATATGGTACACCTACACAAAGCGTAAAAAATCCCAAAACTAGGTCACATTATTTCACTTGATCCCATGACATTTCATGAACATATACTTGCAACATACAATCACAGATAGACAAAAAGCTGAGAAAACAAACCTGCCTTGCAAAACGAGGTGAAGAACAGTGCAAAATTCTACATGATATGTTCCTAAACAAGGGGGAAATTTTGTCAGAGATGCTTCACAAGTAACTTAGTAGTATGTCCGGATTCAATTTTGCCATAATCCAGAGACTTACTTGTTCCTCACTTGAACCATATGAATATGCCTCAAGAATATTGGTAGTGTTCCCAAACTGAAGGGCTACCACCTGTGAACACAAAAATGACAGATACACGCACATAGAAACACATACAAAACACAACATGCACACACAAGGACTCAAAGGCAAACAAAGGCACACAACACAAAGTACAGACACAGAGCACACAGAAATGAGCACGTATACCACACAAACACAGGCACACGCACAAGGACATAAACTAAGTTGTTGATATAAGAAAAAGTAGGACAGAAAACATAGGAAGAAAACATAACCTGAACTCCAGGTCGAGTCTCATGCAAAAGCTAAAGAAGCATATTCACAATAGCTTTTAGAAACGTCCAATGAGCTCTTAAAAATCGAGGATACTGTCCCACAACATACCTGCCAACAGAAGCAATGGCAAATTATTAAAAAGAGGTATAGCATCATTTAACATCGAGCAAATCAATACAAAAACATCCCTTACATGATATTACGTGCAATAACAACTTTGTTATCTTTTCCCGTTGTGGTTTCACTGAGATATAACACATCCCAAATGACCATGACAAAAAGTATGTATTCCTGCCACATAAACATGATGTGAGCAATAATTGTTTCAAAAAAAAATCGAACCAAAAGATAAACAAAGATACCTGTCGTCTTCTCAATTTCTTTTTTTAATTTTCCAAAATCGAAGGAGTTGGTTTCTTGGGGCCTATATCTTCTCTAGTGTGCCTTTTATTAAAACAAAATACAATCACCTACAAAATAAATTTTTAGCTAGATTTTAGTTATATTTTTATATGTGTTAGTTATGTATACTATCATTTATCACACTTTGAAAACACATAAATCATAATCATAACATAAGAAATTGACAACCATAAGACATGAATGTCAATATTATCATACCTTAAAATCCCCGGTATCATCTACATATGGGACGTTGATAAGACATTCAAGACCCAAAAGCAAAGCAGATGTAATCTCTTTACTAGATTCCAGAATTCAAATGTGAACCTGCTTAAACAGAACGGTATCACCACACTAATTAAGATGTTAACAGTCTTGAACACTAATCAAGCAAACTGAAAAACTATGAGCAAAAAACAGAGGAAGAGGTGCTACACAGATGTGGAAAAAAAAACTAATTGACATGACAATTCAGTATATAGAAAGGTGGGTCCATTCTCAAACATGCCACACGCATGATATGGTACACCTACACAAAGCGTAAAAAATCCCAAAACTAGGTCACATTAATCCACCTGATCCCATGACATTTCATGAACATATACTTGCAACATACAATCACAGATAGACATAAAGCTGAGAAAACAAACCTGCCTTGCAAAACGAGGTGAAAAACAGTGCAAAATTCTACATGATATGTTCCTAAACAAGGGGGAAATTTTGTCAGAGATGCTTCACAAGTAACTTAGTAGTATGTCCGGATTCAATTTTGCCATAATTCAGAGACTTACTTGTTCCTCACTTGAACCATATGAATATGCCTCAAGAATATTGGTAGTGTTCCCAAACTGAAGGGCTACCACCTTGTGAACACAAAAATGACAGATACACGCACATAGAAACACATACAAAACACAACATGCACACACAAGGACTCAAAGGCAAACAAAGGCACACAACACAAAGTACAGACGCAGAGCACACAGAAATTAGCATGCAGAGCACACAAACACAGACACGCGCACAAGGACATAAACTAAGCTGTTGATATAAGAAAAAGTAGGACAGAAAACATAGGAATCAGAGATGCTTCACAAGTAACTTAGTAGTATGTCCGTATTCAATTTTGCCATAATCCAGAGACTTACTTGTTCCTCACTTGAACCATATGAATATGCCTCAAGAATATTGGTAGTGTTCCCAAACTGAAGGGCTACCACCTGTGAACACAAAAATGATAGATACACGCAAATAGAAAGACATAAAAAACACAACATGCACACACAAGGACTCAAAGGCAAACAAAGGCACACAACACAAAGTACAGACACAGAGCACACAGAAATGAGTACGCAGAGCACACAAACACTGGGACACGCACAGGGACATAAACTAAGCTGTTGATATAAGAAAAAGTAGGACATAAAACATAGGAAGAAAAAATAACCTGAACTCCAAGTCGAGTCTCATGCAAAAGCTCAAGAAACTTATTCACAACAGCTTTTAGAAAAGTCCAATAAGCTCTTAAAAATCGAGGATAATGTCCCACAACATACCTGCCAACAGAAGCAATGGCAAATTATTAAACAGAGGCATAGCATCATTTAACATCGAGCAAATCAATACAAAAACATCCCTTACATGATATTACGTGCAATAACAACTTTGTTATCTTTTCCCGTTGTGGTTTCACTGACATATAACACATCCCAAATGACCATGACAAAAAGTATGTATTCCTGCCACATAAACATGATGTGAGTAATAATTGTTTCAAAAAAAATCGCAACCAAAATATAAACAAAGATACCTGTCGTCTTCTCAATTTCTTTTTTTAATTTTCCAAAAACGAAGGAGTTGGGTTCTTCGGGCCTATATCTTCTATAGTATGCCTTTTAATAAAACAAAATACAATCACCTACAAAATAAATTTTTAGCTAGATTTTAGTTATATTTTTATATGCATTAGTTATGTATACTATCATTTATCACACTTTGAAAACACATAAATCATAATCATAACATAAGAAATAGACAATCATAAGACATGAATGTCAACATTATCATACCATAAAATCCCTGGTATCATCTACATATGGGACGTTGATAAGACATTCAAGACCCAAAAGCAAAGCAGATGTAATCTCTTTACTAGATTCCAGAATTCAAATGTGAACCTGCATAAACAGAACGGTATCACCAAATCAATAAAGATGTTAACAGACTTGAACACTAATCAAGCAAACTGAAAAACTGAGCAAAAAACAGAGGAAGAGGTGCTACACAGATGTGAAAAAAAAACTAATTGACATGACAATTCAGTATATAGAAAGGTGGGTCCATTCTCAAACATGCCACACACATGATATGGTACACATACACAAAGCGTAAAAAATCCCAAAACTAGGTCACATTATTTCACCTGATCCCATGACATTTCACGAACATATACTTGCAACATACAATCACAGATAGACATAAAGCTGAGAAAACAAACCTGCCTTGCAAAACGAGGTGAAGAACAATGCAAAATTCTACATGAGATGTTGCTAAACAATAGGGAAATTTTGTCAGAGATGTTTCACAAGTAACTTAGTAGTATGTCCGTATTCAATTTTGCCATAATCTAGAGACTTACTTGATCCTCACTTGAACCATATGAATATGCCTCAAGAATACTGGTAGTGTTCCCAAACTGAAGGGCTACCACCTGTGAACACAAAAATGACAGATACACGCACATAGAAACACATACAAAACACAACATGCACACACAAGGACTCAAAGGCAAACAAAGGCACACAACACAAAGTACAGACACAGAGCACGCAGAAATGAGCACGCAGAGCACACAAACACAGGGACACGCACAGGGACATAAACTAAGTTGTTGATATAAGAAAAAGTAGGACAGAAAACATAGGAAGAAAACATAACCTGAACTCCAGGACGAGTCTCATGCAAAAGCTCAAGAAACTTATTCACAACAGCTTTTAGAAACGTCAAATGAGCTCTTAAAAATCGAGGATACTGTCCCACAACATACCTGCCAACAGAAGCAATGACATATTATTAAACAGAGGTATAACATCATTTAACATCGAGCAAATCAAAACAAAAACATCCCTTACATGATATTACGTGCAATAACAACTTTGTTATCTTTTCCCGTTGTGGTTTTCTTGAGATATAACACATCCCAAATGACCATGACAAAAAGTATGTATTTCTGCCACATAAACATAATGTGAGTAATAATTGTTTCAAAAAGAATCGCAACCGAAAGCTAAACAATGATACCTGTCATCTTCTCAATTTCTTATTTTAATTTTCCAAAAACGAAGGAGTTGGGATCTTCGGGCCTATATCTTCTTTAGTGTGCCTTTTATTAAAACAAAATACAATCACCTACAAAATAAATTTTTAGCTAGATTTTAGTTATATTTTTATATGCATTAGTTATGTATACTATCATTTATCACACTTTGAAAACACATAAATCATAATCATAACATAAGAAATAGACAACCATAAGACATGAATGTCAACATTATCATACCTTAAAATCCCCGGTATCATGTACATATGGGACGTTGATAAGACATTCAAGACCCAAAAGCAAAGCAGATGTATTCTCTTTACTGGATTCCAGAATTCAAATGTGAACCTGCATAAACAGAAGAGTATCACCACACCAATAAAGATGTTAACAGACTTGAACACTAATCAAGCAAACTGAAAAACTATGAGCAAAAAACAGAGGAAGAGGTGCTACACAGATGTGAAAAAAAAAACTAATTGACATGACAATTCAGTATATAGAAAGGTAGGTCCATTCTCAAACATGTCACACGCATGATATGGAACACATACACAAAGCGTAAAAAATCCCAAAACTAGGTCACATTATTTCAATTGATCCCATGACATTTCATGAACATATACTTGCAACATACAATCACAGATAGACATAAAGCCGACAAAACAAACCTGCCTTGCAAAACGAGGTGAAGAACAGTGCAAAATTCTACATGATACCCTAAACAAGGGGGAAATTTTGTCAGAGATGCTTCACAAGTAACTAAATAGTATGTCCGGATTCAATTTTGCCATAATACAGAGACTTACTTGTTCCTCACTTGAACCATATGAATATGCCTCAAGAATATTGGTAGTGTTCCCAAACTGAAGGGCTGCCACCTGTGAACACAAAAATGACAGATACACGCACATAGAAACACATACAAAACACAACATGCACACACAAGGACTCAAAGGCAAACAAAGGCACACAACACAAAGTACAGACACAGGGCACACAGAAATGAGCACGCAGAGCACACAAACACAGGGACACGCACAGGGACATAAACTAAGCTGTTGATATAAGAAAAAATAGGACAGAAAACATAGGAAGAAAACATAACCTGAACTCCAGGACGAGTCTCATGCAAAAGCTCAAGAAACTTATTCACAACAGCTTTTAGAAACGTCCAATGAGCTCTTAAAAACTGAGGATACTGTCCCACAACATACCTGCCAACAGAAGCAATGACATATTATTAAACAGAGGTATAACATCATTTAACATCGAACAAATCAATACAAAAACATCCCTTACATGATATTACGTGCAATAACAACTTTGTTATCTTTTCCCGTTGTGGTTTCACTGAGATATAACACATCCCAAATGACCATGACAAAAAGTATGTATTCCTGCCACATAAACATGATGTGAGTAATAATTGTTTCAAAAAAAATCGCTACCAAAAGATAAACAAAGATACTTGTCGTCTTCTCAATTTCTTTTTTTAATTTTCCAAAAACGAAGGAGTTGGGTTCTTCGGGCCTATATCTTATCTAGTGTGCCTTTTATTAAAACAAAATACAATCACCTACAAAATAAATTTTTAGCTAGATTTTAGTTATATTTTTAAATGCATTAGTTATGTATACTATCATTTATCACACTTTGAAAACACATAAATCATAATCATAACATAAGAAATAGACAACCATAAGACATGAATGTCAACATTATCATACCTTAAAATCCCCGGTATCATGTACATATGGGACGTTGATAAGACATTCAAGACCCAAAAGCAAAGCAGATGTATTCTCTTTACTGGATTCCAGAATTCAAATGTGAACCTGCATAAACAAAAGAGTATCACCACACCAATAAAGATGTTAACAGACTTGAACACTAATCAAGCAAACTGAAAAATTATGAGCAAAAAACAGAGGAAGAGGTGCTACACAGATGTGAAAAAAAAACTAATTGTCATGTCAATTCAGTATATAGAAATATGGGTTCATTCTCAAACATGTCACACGCATGATATGGTACACATACACAAAGCGTTAAAAATCCCAAAAATAGGTCACATTATTGAAATTGATCCCATGACATTTCATGAACATATAATTGCAACATACAATCACAGATAGACATAAAGTCGAGAAAACAAACATGCCTTGCAAAACGAGGTGAAGAACAGTGCAAAATTCTACATGATACCCTAAACAAGGGGGAAATTTTGTCAGAGATGCTTCACAAGTAACTAAATAGTATGTCCGGATTCAATTTTTCCATAATACAGAGACTTACTTGTTCCTCACTTGAACCATATAAATATGCCTCAAGAATATTGGTAGTGTTCCCAAACTGAAGGGCTGCCACCTATGAACACAAAAATGACAGATACACACACACAGAAAGACATACAAAACACAACATGCACACACAAGGACTCAAAGGCAAACAAAGGCACACAACACAAAGTACAGACCCAGAGCACACAAAAATGAGCACGCAGAGCACACAAACACAGGGACACGCACAAGGACATAAACTAAGTTGTTGATATAATAAAAAATAGGACAGAAAACATATGAAGAAAACATAACCTGAACTCCAGGTCGAGTCTCATGCAAAAGCTCAAGAAACTTATTCACAACAACTTTTAGAAACGTCCAATGAGCTTTTAAAAACTGAGGATATTGTCTCACAACATACCTGCCAACAGAAGCAATGACATATTATTAAACAGAGGTATAACATCATTTAACATCGAACAAATCAATACAAAAACATCCCTTACATGATATTACGTGCAATAACAACTTTGTTATCTTTTCCCGTTGTGATTTCACTGAGATATAACACATCCCAAATGACCATGACAAAAAGTATGTATTCCTACCACATAAACATGATGTGAGTAATAATTGTTTCAAAAAAAATCGCAACCAAAAGATAAACAAAGATACCTGTCGTCTTCTCAATTTCTTTTTTTAATTTTCCAAAAACGAAGGAGTTGGGTTCTTCGGGCCTATATCTTCACTAGTGTGCCTGTTATTAAAACAAAATACAATCACCTACAAAATAAATTTTTAGCTAGATTTTAGTTATATTTTTATATGGATTAGTTATGTATACTATCATTTATCACACTTTGAAAACACATAAATCATAATCATAACATAAGAAATAGACAACCATAAGACATGAATGTCAATATTATCATACCTTAAAATCCCCGGTATCAACTACATATGGGACGTTGATAAGACATTCAAGACCCAAAAGCAAAGCAGATGTAATCTCTTTACTAGATTCCAGAATTCAAATGTGAACCTGCATAAACAGAACGATATCACCACACCAATAAAGATGTTAACAGACTTGAACACTAATCAAGCAAACTGAAAAACTATGAGCAAAAAACAGAGGAAGAGGTGTTACACAGATGTGAAAAAAAAACTAATTGACATGACAATTCAGTATATAGAAAGGTGGGTCCATTCTCAAACATGCCACATGCATGATATGGTACACATACACAAAGCGTAAAAAATCCCAAAACTAGGTCACATTATTTCACCTGATCCCATGACATTTCATGAACATATACTTGCAACATACAATCACAGATACACAAAAAGCTGAGAAAACAAACCTGCCTTGCAAAACGAGGTGAAGAACAGTGCAAAATTCTACAGGATACCCTAAACTAGGGGGAAATTTTGTCAGAGATGCTTCACAAGTAACTAAATAGTATGTTCGGATTCAATTTTGCCATAATACAGAGACTTACTTGTTCCTCACTTGAACCATATGATAATGCCTCAAGAATATTGGTAGTGTTCCCAAACTGAAGGGTTGCCACCTGTGAACACAAAAATGACAGATACACGCACATAGAAAGACATACAAAACACAACATGCACACACAAGGACTCAAAGGCAAACAAAGGCACATAACACAAAGTACAGACACAGAGCACACAGAAATGAGCACGCAGAGCACACAAACACAGGCACACGCACAGGGACATAAACTAAGCTGTTAATATAAGAAAAAGTAGGACAGAAAACATAGGAAGAAAACATAACCTGAACTCCAGGTCGAGTCTCATGCAAAAGCTCAAGAAACTTATTCACAACAGCTTTTAGAAACGTCCAATGAGCTCTTAAAAACTGAGAATACTGTCCCACAACATAACTGCCAACAGAAGCAATGGCATATTATTAAACAGAAGTATAACATCATTTAACATCGAGCAAATCAATACAAAAACATCCCTTACATGATATTACGTGCAATAACAACTTTGTTATATTTTCCCGTTGTGATTTCACAGAGATATAATACATTCCAAATGACCATGACAAAAAATATGTATTCTTGCCACATAAACATGATGTGAGTAATAATTGTTTAAAAAAAAATCGCAACCAAAAGATAAACAAAGATACCTGTCGTGTTCTCAATTTTGTTTTTTTAAAATTTTCCAAAAACAAAGGAGTTGGGTTCTTCGAGCCTATATCTTCTCTAGTGTGCCTTTTATTAAAACAAAATTAAATTACCTATAAAATAAATTTTTAACTGGATTTTAGTTATATTTTTATATGTATTAGTTATGTATACCATCATTCATCACACTTTGAAAACACAAGTTTCAGCAATCATAAATCATAATCATAACATAAGAAATAGACAACCATAAGACATGAATGTCAACATTATCGTACTTTAAAATCCTCGGTATCATCTACATATGAGATGTTGATAAGATATTCAAGACCCAAAAGCAAAGCAGATGTATTCTCTTTACTGGATTCCAGAATTCAAATATGAACCTGGATAAATAGAAGGGTATCATCACACCAATAAAAATGTTAATACACATGAACACTAATTAAGCAAACTGAAAAAATATGAGCAAAAAATATAGGACGGGTATCACCACACCAATAAATATGTTAACAGACTGACTTTTCATAAAAGCTTTATAATTTTTTTACCAATAAAAATTACAATAATAATTTTAAAGTTCAAACTCCATATCATACATATATAATTGTAATCTCTCACCATTAAATAGACCCTAGTAATTTAGAAGCACTCTTATTTAATTATTCTTTATGCTATAAGTTGATACGAGAACAATTTATTTAAGCTTTTAAAAAAATGATTATAAAATTATTATTTATTTCTTAAAAGATTGAAAATTGCATATTTCTAAAATAATCAATTAAGACAAACATAAAGAAAAATATTTATTTTATTAATAAAAAATTAAATATAATAAATGGATCATTAATATATAGAGAGAAAAAATTAGAATATAATAAACTCTATACTGTCGGCTTGTAATAATTTGGAAAACAGAAACAAAAAAGGCATGATCTTTTCTATAAATTTTTCATTTTAAAAAATAATTTATTCAAGTGAATGATTATATTGGGTTAAACATATCAATTAGCTAAACCAAAATATCTACATGTTATACTCTATTACAAATAAGAAGAAAAACATAATAGCACAATAAAATTAAAAAAAAAAAACATAAACTAATTCTTTGTCTCACATCGGGTTAAACTTTTTGGCAAAGGATTATTTCTCACTATAATTACACCTAGGAATACATTTCTAAGAATTACCAAAATAATCTTTTCATAGATCTTACAGATAAAAAAAATTAGAAACATGTAATTTTCCATTATGTGATTTGAAGATAGATATTTTTATTTACTGATGTAGTTTGATTTGATATATCCTCTAATATTTAAATTAAAAATTATTTAAATAAAGATATTTTTAATAATTATTATTTAATAATAATATGAAAAGAATAAAAGTTTAAAGTTATAAAGGAAAGAAAAATAGAAGTTTAGAAGTTTTATTGCAATCAAAAAGCTTAAAATTAAAGGAAAGATTACCTTGTAGATATCATCCGTATCTGAAATGGTGTAATGATTTTAATATTCCCACACAGTTGTCTTGAGATTGTCTTTATATGCCTCAAAAATGTGTCCATGATTGAAATTCCAAAGCTGAAATCAAATTCAAGTGCAAAAGGTAAGGCAAAAACTATCTTAAAATTATCTTCATGTGCAAAAGTGAAACTATCCCAAAATCTTAAAATTCACCGATCTCCTAAGACCCTCCACCTACATATAACAAAAAACAAAAAAAAATTCAAGAATTGCAAAATGCAAACTTCTCTCCCGCAACATGTGAGAGAATGAGTAAGAATCATAAAATAGTACAATTTAATTTCTGTTGTTTAAAAATCTAATAAGTAGTTGAAGTCAATCAAAATAACAGTTATTCGTGCATAATACTTGTAAAAATAAATTCGCTTATGCATCGTGAATCAGACACAATCAAAGACTGTTTGTAAGATAGCACTGAACCAAAGGAAATAAGGAAAATCCTTAACAAATCGCAATACACGAAGTCTTGCCATCTTCACCGCGACAATTTCACAAGTATCATACTTCTTCACTGCAACAAAAATAAAAATAAAAAATGAATGATAAATTTTTTATTGATGGCAACAATCTGAAAGGTCATGTTTAAGATTATTTATACATAAGGAGTTAATTTTCATAAACCATATGTGATTGGTTAACATTATTTACTTAAATCTAATATTGATGTTTTAATTTATTGTTTTCAGAATAAGGGATAAACAAATTGCACTTGAGAAAACGACAGTAAATGGCCAGGGGCTGTAAATCTCTCCTACAACATGTTAGAGAATGAGTAGGCTTCATAAAATAGCAAAGTTTAATTTCAGTAGTTTAAAAACCTAATAAATAGTTGTAGTCAATCAAAATAACTTAGTTATTCATGTGTAGTAATTATAAAATTAAATTCCCGAATGCAACTTCATTCAAAGTGAACATTCATCCTTCCTTGTGAATAGACCTAGAATAAAACATAAAAATATGTCAGCAAATAAATTTTGAAGACTCTAAACCTGTAGAATCCGAGCCCATCTTCAACTAGGTGCAGAAAAAAAAATATTTATTATATTAAAAAAAAATTTTACATTAAATAAATGGAGCATTAATATATGTAAAGAAAAATAATTTATTTTGGGTCAGTTTCTTATACATGCTAAAAGAATATAATGAACTTCACATATGTTGTCAACTTTTAATTATTTTCAAACGGAAAGTAAGGCATGATCTTTTCTATAAGTTTCAATTTAAAAAATAATTTATTATAGTTACAATGATCATATTGGGTTAAAATGTCAATTTAATTCAAAATTTAAAATTTAAATCTATATCTTATTGAACAAGTTTAAGCAAACAATTAACTAGCTCATCCAATATCGTTACATGTACACTATCTACATGTTATACTTTATTGCAAACAAAAAAAGGGAATAGCACAATAATATATAAAAAAATCATAAACTTATTCTTTGTCTCTCTCTTTTTGGCAGAGAATTTATCTCTCACTTTATAATTAGAAACATAACTTCCCTTTATGTTGTTTGAAGATAGATGTTTTTTTTGCTATATCCATTAACATTTAAATTTAAAAAAATATTTGAATAAAAATAATTTTAGTAATTATTATTTAGTTAATAATAATATGAAAAGATTAAAATTCTAAAAGCTATAGAGGAAATAAAAATAGAAAATTTATTGCAATCAAAAGCTTAAAATGAAACTACCTTGTATATATCATCCGTGTTTGCAATGGTGCAGTGACTTTTAGCTTCACATTCACAATTATCTTCAAAGACCTCAACAGATCTCTAACACTGCATGAGCACAATATCAAGGATTTATGTTGTATTATAAAAAAGTATTAACTATTTTATAATACAACATAATCCTATCCATGACACTAGCTAAAGATTTAAATGAGCATAGGAAATGCAATTTAAAAAAAAGGGACATTATATTAGGGGATAAAAACACCTTGGTTGAACAAATTCGCTATCTTAAGCTTTCACTTGTGCTTGCTCTTTAGATCAACTGCATCGATCTATCACCTAGCATTAAACAATATACATACAATAACATAGGATCATTATTATATAAATAATTTTAATAACATATAAATAAAATTGATAATGGCATTTTACATGAAAGCATGCAACTTAAGTAACCTATTTCACTACTATAAAGAATAATACCACAACAAGATACACAGAACTGATAATGAAGGAAGCAATAAACCCTTCAAAACAAGAGTTCGTGTCTTCTAAAATTCTGTTTAACATGTGCAATCCTTCACTACTATTTACTATCTAGATAGTATAACTAAATTTGTTTTGTTTTGTTGGAGATGAACCCTCTCCCTTTCAAAAATATAAACAAATACAACAAAAGAATATCTCTCAAAAAATAAACAAATAGAACAAAAGAATATTGAGATGGAAATAAGATTTAGTGCTGTGTGATTATGTATGCACTCATAAAGGGTGGAAATTTCAATGTGGCTTTTGGTAGAGTACCATGACCAACAACAAAAAACAAAAATGAATAAAGATGCTTAAGGAGATAATATAAGTTTAATCTGTCATTTATTACTATCTTGATTTTGCTAAAGGGATGCCTGATAGGAAAGTCAAGAGCATTATGATCATTATGAAGATCATTACTTCCATAGTAGTTGCAAGAAATCCATTAAATTACATTTGAGACATTAAATTACAAGAAATGACCGGTTGAAATTCCTTTCTTCAAAGAAAATGTATTGATTATTACTTTTGATTAGATTGATACCCAATATCAACGAATCACTAAAGGTATGTAACCGATCCTCATCAGAAACTTCAAAATATTAACATCAAAATATGATGTGTCAAGAGAACAAAAAAATAACTTTGTTTTTGGGGGAATTAGGAGGCATTGAAGTAAAAATTTCCATGGGCTTTCATGACTTTTTCCTTCTTTTGTTTTCAAGAAAACTTCACTGCAATAAAATCAAATTATGCGAGGAAATAATTTTAGAGCATGCATAGATATGGTTTTGACAAAGGAAAGCAAAGAGAAGCTGAAGACGTTTTCTGAATTCACCAACACTAGACATGTAAATGAAGTCTTCAAGGCAGCAAAATACAAAAGCAAAAATAAAATTAACTCCACAAAACCAGGTCGCAAAATAAAAAGCTGGGAATGCAAACAAACTAAATTTAATATTTAACATGCCATTGGATAATTGATATATCACAAGAGCTGAAGAATAGAGTACATAGGAAACCACAACTGAAACAGAGACAAGAAAGAAATTAGCTATATTCTTATAAAGAAATAAAATAATAGGGATCAAAATGATCATCCCTTGAAGATTAAAAAGATAGCAGTTGTAGATCCTTGGCTTTAAGTAAAGGAATAATATAAAAAGAAGTCAAGACAAACAAAAGCATTATGAAGAGCATAGAGTGAAATTTATTGATCCCAGGTCACACATGGAGTGGCCAACACTAAAAACAACAACAGTATAGTAGATATTTGAGTAGCCATTATACAGAAAGTCTAGATAGAAGGTAAATAATATATCAATTTATATTAGACAAATAAAAGGTCATGTATGTCTATAATAGGATGAGAAAAAATCCTCTAATATAATAGCCCGATGTTTCCCAAGAGCATAACCAATTGTACAAGCCTACCTTAGTTTGTTTATCATGTATTTAAGGTGAAGATGCTCAAGATTCAAGTATGTGAGGTCAAGGATTTAGCCAAAGTCAAAAAATAATGTACATCTCAAAGCCTCAACACCTATCCAGTATAATTGAGTAAAGCCTCCCGGAATTTCAATACTTCTATATCCTAGTGACTCCGTTGAATAAACTTTATTTAGTTCTCGTTCACCATGTTTAGTCAAAATTATACAGGAGATCACATAATACAAAACAATGTTTGAAATCTGGATAGCGGTGAGTAGCTGAACCTCGGAATCATATCATATTCTACGATACGAATCACGAATTGTGCAATACTTATTACAATGCTAGAGACATAGAACCCCCACCACTAAGAGTTGCAGCTACAATGAAAATGAAAAATAGCAAACAGGAAAGTTACGATTTTGGTCTATGTTTTTATGTTTCTGGTCATAGCTGATTAAGAATCAACAAATTCGAGTGAATGAAATGTGGCAATTTTCTTCTTTAAACTTTTCTTTCATGATTCTTTTTGAATTTGATACATAGTTATACCTATCTGATTCCCAGCCATCGAAAGGAAAGATGGATTGCATTTATAGTATGTGTTATTTCATCTTCACCAGAAATTACTGATACCAATTTCAGCAACAGACCAGATTCACATATCAATATTCACTCTAGCCTCACAAGACTTGGTCATTTAAACTAATTTACTCAGCTTGGCCTAAAGAAGCTAAGAGAGTTTGCTCATCATGGCCAATTCACAACATTGTCTAGATAACAAGACCAAAAACATAGAGAAGCAAGCCCAAGGAACATGATAATAACAATTACGATTTGAACCTGTAGCAATCAGATTATATATTGAAATCCATAGTCGGTTGATTGAAAGAAGTGTCTTGATATAATTCTTTTTACTCTCTTGAGAGTCTCCTTCAGATTCTTGTACACATTTAAGAAATAAAGATAAAGTAACAGCAAAATTAGCAACATTCAAAACTATATAAAAAATTCTTTTTCTTTCTCTTATAGGACATAGATCATGCATACGCAACCTTTATTTGGGGTTTGAGAACTCACTGAACGGTGGAGAAAATTTCGATTGCCTTCAGAAGAAAAGAACAGAACGTGTAGTGAGAATGCAAAAGTGGAACATGAAATCGAAAATGTGAAAGCGGAAAGTGAAATTGAGAATGAGAAAGGCTTACCCAACACTCTTGTCATTCTTGGGCAATTTTAATGGGTGGAAATGGAAACCATGATTGCACACGGGACTAGCAGAACAGGTGTTAATAAAAGAAAATAAGCTGAGAATGAATAATAGAAAACCCATGAGAAAGAGTTGGCAAAAGTGAGTTTGTTTAGAAATTAGAAGTGAGAGAGAAAGCGATTAGAGAGTGATTTGGTGAGGAAAAGCAGGGTTAAGGAGTTTTTGGGTTGTGAGTCTGACGACATCGGCTCATGGTCAAAACGTGGCTTCGAGTAGCTGATTTAGTTTGAGAAAACATAACCAAGGAATAGGATTGCCCATGGTTCTACCAAAAGCTTAAACGTTGGGTCAGGTGAGGTGAGCCATTTATGCAGTCTCATACATCGTCGTTCAATTCAGTTTACAAACAAATAAAATT
Organism: Cajanus cajan; assembly: GCF_000230855.2. NCBI lineage: Eukaryota > Viridiplantae > Streptophyta > Magnoliopsida > Fabales > Fabaceae > Cajanus > Cajanus cajan. Next base: position 106,986 of record NC_138517.1, on the reverse strand, counting down.
AGGTTCATTTATTTTTATTTTTCCCTCCTAAAATTACATATTTATTTTTATTTTTATTTTTATTTAATCTTCAATTTCCACTCTCCAGATTATAAAAATATTATTTTTAACATGTATTGGTTTAAAAGAATAATTATCATAAAATTCTTAAATAAAATATATAGAGACAGAGTAAATAATAATAGATATTTAAATATTGTAACAATTTATAATATATAAAAAATGACGACAGGCAAGAATGATATATTTTTCTAGTTTTTAATAAGTTTGTGTGTCATTGGTTACTTTCTTATACATATTAATTTATTATATAATACTAAATTTTAAAAAAGCTAAAATAATATTTTTAACTTTTAATTTTATTGTCACAATTTTAAATTTATTTTAATTTTCTCATTTGATGTTTTTATATTTCTAATTTAAAGTTAATTTTTCATTTGTTAGGATAACTAAAACTGTAAAATGTTTTGTAGTTAATTATTGTCTTAAATCCACTTTTAGTTCTATAGTTTTTTTTTTTTTTGAAATTCAAAATTTTAACTCATATCATTAAGAATATCATAAATGATATAATTTGGGATGTGAAAAAAATTACAAAGATTTGCACTTTCTATTGCTACTTTAGCAAGCTTATGAGTAACAATATTGGCAAATCTAGGGGAGAAACTCACATGAGAGTTTGGGGGGTTAACCATGATAGGCTTACATTTGTCAATAAGGCAACCAAATTCAGTTATGTCAACAGAGTGATGATTGGAGAAATAGGAAGGGATGCGATTACAATCGATTTCGAAAATAATGTCCTCCAGGTTCTGGTTATGGGTCCAGTTGATAGCATGAAGAAGAGCAAAGGCTTTACTAACGTGGGGTTCCAAACAACCTTTGATAGTGGTTGAACGAGTTCTAATAAAGGCACCTTGATGGTCTCTAATGCAGATGCCTATTCTAGTAAGTCCTTCCACTGGAAAAGAGTGAGTGACAATGTTGCACTTAAATGACCCTTGGGGAGGAGGAGACCACCACTGTCTGGTTTGGGTTTTAGTGCGCTGGACCAGGTCGATTCTATTAGCAGTGGCCCAATCATGAAGCATGGAGGAGGCACGAAGATTGATCTCGTTTGGGTTCCAAGGAGTGTTACTCCAATGCAAAGCATTCCGGCTGTGCCACATGCTCCAGAGAATCATGGAAAATTTTGCAGCAGCTTGAGGGGTCCAATACTGTAAAATATGAGATATCAGGTTAAAGACACCATCAGAGGAGTTGATCAAATTCAAGATACAAGAGTGAAGATTACTTCCCTACCAGCACAACTTGGCTGATGGACAACTAAAGAAAGTGTGCCAGGTGTTTTCGATATCAATATTACATCGAAAACATGTACTTGGGCAACGAATGCCTTTCTTTTGAAGGTTTGGCCGCGTGGGAAGGATGTCTCGCATCAATCTCCATATGAAATGCTTAATTTTGTGGGGAATGCGTAGATTCCAAATGTTTTTCCATGGACCAGGAACATTGAGATTACCCATGGAGAGGCAATGCTAGAGATAACCTTTATAAGCAGAGCGAACAGTGTAAGAACCCAAGGAATTCCATTTCCAAATAGTTTCTATAATTTTATAAATGTGTGATTTTAGTCTCTATAATTATAATTTTTTTTAAAGCAAACTTGATCCTTTTAGTTTTCAAAATTAACCATCCAATAACAAACCATAAAAGGTAAATAAAAAATATTAACATACTTGTGAATTAAAATTTATAATCTCTTAAAATATTTTTTTTAATTTTTAAAACCATTATTTTTTTTATGTGACTAGGTAACTGCCAGTAACATTCACATGCATATTAATATTTTTAATTTAATTTTGGATGACATGTTAATAAATAAATTAATATTGTTTAATTTTGAAATCTATAAGAGTAAAATTTGGAATAAATGAAACTATAAGAATCAAAAATGAATTTAAGCATTAATTATTTTACTATACTGGAATTAAGTTTTATTAAATATTTATTTATTATTTTATTATTAAAAATATAAAATAATATATTATTTAACTAAAATATATCTACAGTGATAAATTTGAATATTCATAAATAATGAAGTGTGTATACAGAAAAAACTTAAATCATGTAAAAAAAAGTTAGTATATGCAAGAATTTTAAATAAGACGTGATTGGTTTATCATTATTAATGTGATTAGTCAAGGACTATTAGCAAATTTAATAGTGATTTTTGAAGCATTCAATTTTTTCACCTTTTATTTTGGATTTAAAAATATTATTTTGCATATTCTCTCCCTTTATTGACAATCATCCGTGGCCCATACAAGTCATCTCTCACACCCTTCTACCCTGAAAAAATGAATAAGGATTTTGATTAAAATGTAATTTAGAAATAAAAGGTATATATATATATATATGATAAATAAATAATAAAATAAAATAAAAATTGCTAAACATAAATTCGTAGTAAAAGGGTTCACAAATCTCTCAACAAAACTCTTTAAAATAAAAGAAAATATAACTAAACAATATATAAAAAGTGTCTTGTTATGATTCTTTTTACTCTCTTAAAAGTCTTTTCCAGATTCTTGTACACATTTAAAAATAAAGATAAAGTAAGAACAAAAATTAACAACATTCATAACTATATAAAAAATTCTTTTTCTTTCTCTTCCAGGATACCCATCACACATATAACAAGGAAAATAAAATCAAAACAAACATAATTTTTAGTAAGTTATAACTTTAACCAAAAGATATATTTCTACTAGATACATTATTTTGACTCTCTATGTTTAACTCAACCAAAATTGATGGAAAATAAGTGAATAACCCAAATGCATGACATTCAAAATTGATGGTTGTAACACCCTGATTTTCACAGATTATACGAAGGCTCAAAGCCCAATAAGGATGATTTAGTAGCCCAGAACGAGTCATTTTCAAACTGGAACGACCCATTCCAAACTACAAAAATGGCCTATAACCTATGATGCACGGATACGATATGCGTATCAGATACAATACGTATCCGATACGACGATACGTCAAGTTTTGAAAATATAGGATACGATACGTTTATGATACATATTAAAAAAAATAAATTAATATATATAAAATAGTAATTGCAAATAAATATCATTCAAAAATCAAGATTAAGAATACATTTCTTGCTTTTTAATTTTTAAACATTACTAAAAAATTATAAATCATTTTTTATTGTCAAGAAATAGGAATAGTATCAATTTCATCCCCTCCTTGACCATCATCTGTAAACAAGACAGCTTCCATTTCTGGTTCATCAATAGATAATGATGTAACTTCAAGATTTTAAACACCATCAAAGCTACCCCATGCATCTCCACCAATGTCCCACACTCTAGTACTCCATTGCGTATATTCTTCACTTTTCCTAGACAAGAGTCGCAAATTAGTATGTACATAAACCAAGTCTTCTGCTATTTTAGGATTCAACTTATTTCTTTTCAGGGACTGAATGAAGGAATAAGTACTCCAATTCCTTTCGCAAAAAGATGAAGAACTAGGTTGTACAAGAAGTTTTAAAGAAAGCTTTTGAAGAAGAGGGACAAAAGAACCATGCATTACCCACCAAGATTTAGCATCTAATGTCCATTTATCTTCAATTGAGTAAAAATAAGCAAAATTATGAGCTTTTGATGAAAAATCAGCATATTCTAGAGAAACTTTTCTTCTTTCTTCAGTTGTTGTGAAAAGCTTTTTTAAACATTTATTTCTTTCCATAGAAATTTCTTCATCCTCATGTGGAGAAATTCTATTTGGAGCCTCTTGAAGCCATTCATCACTGTAGTACCTATGAATAAATAAAAAAGTTATTAAATAAAAAAATTTAGTAACTATCAAATTATTTATAAATAAATATATATATATATATATATATATTTAATAGGCTAATTTTACCTAGGATTCAAAGAGTGAGCCATGCAATGGAGATGGGTGCAACTCTTAGTCCACCTATCAATTAGTATAGAATAAACAACTTCATAAAATGTTGATGTATCATTTAACTTTTTTCCTTCATATCTATATATAGACGTCTTTACTTTTTCTATCATATTATCCCACATCTCATAAACCAAATGAAGTGTGGGACTATCTGTGTCACAAGCCCTAAGCATACTATAAATAGGCTCGGTGAAATTAAGAATATATGTAATTTTGACCCACCACACATCATTCAAAATAAATTCTTTTGCAGCTTGGGCCTTACCCACATCATCTTCTCTATAAGAGTTCCATTCTTCACTAATAACCATCGATTGCAAAACACCTTTCCAAAGTTTAAATCTCTTTAACATCACTAGAATAGATGTGTAACAGCCCGATTTTCACAGATTGTTTGAGGGCCCAAAGGCCCATATAGGGTGATTTAGTAGCCCAGAACGGGCCGTTCCCAAATTGGAACGGGTCATTCCAAACTACTAAAACGAGAGTGATTTTGTAGTTCAAAACGGGCCGTTCTCAAACTGGAACGGGCCGTTCTAAAATACAAAAATTGTCTACAAATTTTAGATGGGAACGGGGCGTTCCAAATCACCAAAAATGCCTATAACCCTAATTGAGAACGGGTTGTTCCAGATATGGCTGTTATGAGTTAAGTGCAACCCTAGAATAAGTCGTTCTGGTTTGAGAACAGGCCGTTCTGGATGTGAATTTTACACATGTCATCAGAGTCTAGAACGGGCCATTTCGGATTTGAAACGGGTCATTCCAGCGAGGCTTGATGCCTATAGAGAGCTCTAGCACTCCCAAAAGGCACACCTTTTAGTTATGACTTCTTTCAATTCTAACTTCTTTCTTCTACATTCTCTTCATTTCCTTCTACACTCTTTGAAGATCGAGGGGCACTCAGAGGAGGAGACCAAGGAGATCTCTATTTTAGTTTCAGCTACTGTTTATCCAGGTACGGGGGAAAAGGGGAGATTTATATGTAGAGTTACATGAGGATATTGGGTAGAGAAAAAGTCCCTTAGAATTATGGGTAATTTTATAATTATTTCTATTTGAAGAATTGATGATCTAATTAGATTTTGTATGTGTTGAGGATTAGAAATATATATTTAATTTGTAAGAATGATGATCCGGGAGAGATAACGAAATTGTAGAAAAGTGCCTGTGAGTTAGGTTTTAGGAAAAAAATTGGGGGTTTTACTGTTTGATTTAATATTGTATTAAATTGGTGAATTAATCAGGGTTCAGGGTTCGGGGTTCGGGGTTCGAGGTTCGGGGTTCGGGGTTCAGGGTTCAGGGTTCAGGGTTCAGGGTTCAGGGTTGGGGTTTAGGGGTTGGGGTCTAGGGGTTGGGGTCTAGGGTCTAGGGTTTAGGGTTTAGGGTTTAGGGTCTAGGGGTTGGGGTCTAGGGGTTGGGGTCTAGGGTTTAGGGGTTTAGGGTTTCGTGTTCAGGGTTCAGGGTTCAGGGTTCAGGGTTCAGGGTTCAGGGTGCAGGGTGCAGGGTGCAGGGTGCAGGGTGCAGGGTTTAGGGTTCAGGGTTCAGGGTTCATGGGTTCAGGGTTTAGGGGTTCAGGGTTCAGGATTCAGGGTTCAAGGGTTTAGGGTTTAGGGTTTAGGGTTTAGGGTTTAGGGTTTAGGGTTTAGGGTTTAGGGTTTAGGGTTTAGGGTTTAGGGTTTAGGGTTTATGGTTTAGGGTTTAGGGTTTAGGGTTTAGGGTTTAGGGTTTGGGATTTAAGGATTTTTAGGATTCAGGGTTAGTGATATAGGAATTTCTTGGGCCTTGTACGAATGGGTTAACCTTTTCGTAACAATGGTATCAGAGCCTTGTTTACGAACCCGGTGTCTCGAGTTCGAACCCGGAGAGGGAAGTTACTCCTGATATTGGGGGAGTTCCGACTTCACCAAGCTGCCAGGTGTCAGCTTCTGAAGAAGGGGCGTTTGATATAGGAATTTCTTGGGCCTTGTACGAATGGGTTAACCTTTTCGTAATAGTTGGGTAGGGTAGGGTTTATTTGGACTTGGGGCTTGTGGCTTGGGGCTTAGGGTTTTCTGGGGCTTAGGGTTCATGATTTTTAGGGTTCATGGATGAGGGTTTAGGGGTTAGGGATTTTTAGGGGGTTTAGGGGTTTTTAGGGTTTAGGGTTTTTGGGGTTAGGGTTCATGGCTCTAGGTTTGGGTTTTGAGGTTTAGAGTTTTTTAGGGTGTAGGGTCTTTAGGGGTTAGGGGTTTAGGGGTATGTGTCAAGTTAGTAGTTTCAGAAGAACTCATTTTCTCCCGTCAGAATCATGCATGTGTGAAGTTAGTAGCTTTAGGGAAATAGTGACAAAGTGTTGTAGTTAGTACAATTAGTAATTTTGATTAGTGATTTCTGAAGTTGCAGTTGCTACTTATGGTGACAACGTGTGTTGTACCGCTATGGATGATCAAATTGAAAATTCTTCCAGTTCTACTATTTCCCCAAGTTCCACTATTTCCTCAAGTTTCACTCTTACTAATTGCACAAATTTAGGTTGGAAAATTTATTTAATTACTCATAATGTTCTTTCATTTTCTTGGAAAACTGATTAATGTTCTTTGACTATTCTTGCAAGTATTATAATTTTCAATTTTTCTTTTAGGAACAAGTGACAACAATTGTGAAAGTGATTGTGAAAGCAAGTTTGATCCTCACGCGGTAATCTTAGGCTTGTATATCAATTTTAATTTGGATTTTAGGCTTGTATATAATTTGGTAATACTTATTTCACTAATTTAATCTGTTTTCTTCTTTGCAGGCCTGCATAATGAATGTGGACGAAAATGAGGTTTTTAGACAACTCATGTTTGCTAGAGCTGGACATACGCCATATGACCAATACTCATGTTGGAGAGACGTCAATTTATGGCATGAAAATTTTTAGGGAGATTTTTGAATCTAATTCATATGTCCGTAAACCTTCATTATCCGACATACTTTCAACTGGGCATAGATATCATACTATCTATACAGTAGATCTGTTGTTGAGCGGAATGCAGACTAGTTCCCTTAAGACATCTATTCAGCTTGTGTTTGGGGGGCCATTATCTGACCACAAAGGCACTTTAAAATTTCAAGACATTGAAAGAATGGAAAATGATACCTTTTTAACCTATTCGAAAGCTTACATTGAAGAAGTTGGATCTACTAAAAGTTTCACAGTGCAACAATCGAGGCCCATTGAGTGGAAGAAGCAAACAATTATTCCTCCCACATCATATGTCTAGGAAATGGAAAACTTGCAGAAGGAGATGGGTTATACAGGGCCTTAATCAGTCCAGTATGTTGAAGATTTGCAGCTTCTATCAATTAGTGATGAACAACAGTACTAGTTGCTCCAGCATTATGCCCAACATCTGGTAGATATATCGCCATATTAAATGAAGTACCAAAATTCAGAACAGGTTTTCCTCTTAGAGTTTTAGATGATGGTAAACAAAATTCTCAACATTCTATCTCTTCAAGTAGCTCTCATAAAAGAAGAAAACAATGAGAGTAAGTGAAGGTACGCAAGTTACGCATTTCCTTTGCAATTTAAAAATTATTCACAACTAGTTCTAAAGAAAATTAATTTAGTGTGTACCTACTGTAACATATCCTTTAGATGTATGTGTAGAGTTAAGGACTAATATGCTTATACAATATAAAAATAGTCAAGACCGCTACTTAGTATAAAATATCCTTTAGATGTATGCGTAGAGATGCAGACTAATATGTTAATACAAAAATTTCAACTCAAATATCACCAGATGAAATTAGCTATTCAGACTTAAAATATGCTCATCTATTTTTTGACTCCACAGGTTATTGGATCAACATGATAGTTTTAATATCAATAAACGATTATTCTACTTTATACTAATACAGATTGCTACTGTGTCAGGTGCTGCTTCTCCACCTCTGCTGCTCCAACTTATCCTACTATTGTTATTTTATAATTTTAAGATGTTTAACTATTATGTCTCAAATTACCCTACTGTTGTTGTTTTATAATGTTAGGATGTTTAATTATTCTGTTTGAATGTTTAAGGTTTAGGGTTTTAGAAATTTTTAGGGTTTATGGTTTAGGGTTTATGGTTTAGGTTTATGATTTAGGTTCAGGGTTTTAGGGTTTAGGGTTTCTTCTTTCACCATCTCTTTCTTCAGCATTGTCATGCTCAATATTCCCATCCTCCCTTCGGTTCTGCTATTCCTTGACACATCAGGGTCTTGCTTAGATTCATCGACTGGCAACTGAAGCCTGCATACTGGACAAGAACTATGAAGCTCCAGCCAGGGCAGGTACACCCACTATGAAACCTATGTTTGCAAGGCATCTCTTTAGCTTCAGAACCAACTTCAAAAGCATCCAGACACACAGAACACTGCAAATTATCATTGATTGTAACAGTAGGCAATGCTTCAATGACCTCCTTCTGAGCAGGTGGAGTTCCATATCTATTTGGATCATTCTCAGCCAAATGTTGCAACAATAAATCCAAACCAGGCCTTATGAAATAATCACCCAGAGACCCAACGGGGCTATGATTATCACTTTGAGCCCGGTTTGACTCATAGGAACCTCGGACAATAATGGTCTGATTTAAAGGATTAATCAAGATTACACGCTGTCTTTCCCTGTTATGGTTATCGCTGTCCGAATTCTCATATGATTTAGATGCCAGTCCAGCTCTTATACCTTAGAGAAATTGTAGAATGGTAGCCGAGTTTCTCCTTCTGCGAAGGATGGACTCAAGCTCTTGATCATAAGCAGTTTCTCCACCATGGCCTGCTACACCATCAACATCATCACGATTACCATTATCAAAATCATCATTCTCTATTTGCCTTAGTCTTGAGGATGACGTGGATTGCCCATCATGCCTAGCAAGATGGGTGCCCACTTTGGCGTGGATTGCCCATCAGCTTCTGGCATATTGTGAATGTAGCTGCGACTGGTGGCGTTTCTCATTTCTTCAACAAATCCACTTTGGCAAAAGGGGCATTTGATTTGCACATCCATGATAGGATTGACCATTTGAGAGCACATATGACACCAATACCTTGCTGCATTTGATTCCTCCATAATGTTCTCTTTAAATTCCTTGACTCCTGAAACATCAATCCAGCAGCTTAAAACCAAAAGCCCAAAACACAAAAAAGAAAAATATTAAAAAAATTAGAGAATCGCAGTTGTGAAGGTTGACACAATGAATTCATCCACAAACGATCTATCTCGCCGTTTCTGATGGGAAAAAAAGGACATTTATTTTTTTGCACTGTAAACCCACATCAAAACTTGGTATTTTCTTTCCTTATTCAAGCAATCGAGGGCAACGAACAATTGAACAAAACCCACAAACGAGAAAGCTGAAAAGGTAATACTTTTTCCTTTCATTCACCGTTAAAAAGAGTATGAAGCATGCTTCTAATATCCAGATAGATATGCAACGACACCAAACACCACAGGGTAAAAACACGTAGGAACCCAAACACTAACCTAAACAAATCTAAATCCCCAGGACCAATCACTAAGAGGAAAAACTATGGAAAAGAAATAAAATTAAATAAAAAAACAGAGAAAATCATCACCTTGGCAAAAGAATAATGAAAGAAGATATACAGCAGCGGATACAACAATAATTTTTCTGGAGAGTTTTATGAACAGCTAAAGCATAACTGAAGTTGTGGTAGGTGAGACTCGAAAGAGATTGTTAGGAAAATAATAAAATTCAGAGAATTAAAAGAAGGATCTGGAAGCGAGGACAACACGTCACAGCCCTCGTATATATTGATATTTGTTGACGATTAATAGTACAACGAAAGGAAATTATCGCAGAAACTACAAAGCCACATGATCATATTTGACACGCAACCAAAATAATTAAATTTAAATTTATTAAACAGAAAACAACTATTATGAAATTGTATTGTAAAAGTTGGAGATTTGAGAGTGAAAACCTACCAAATTCAACGAGGAACCCTTCTCAATTTCATCATCCATGCGGGTTTGGTTTTGTGTGCAGCAGTAAAGGATGCAATGTTCAATTTGGCCATGTGCGACAAAATCCTCCTCTTCACCATAAACCGTAAAATCCTCCTCTTCACCATAAATCGTCCAATCCCAACTGCGTCTTACCTCATTTCACCATTTGTTTGTCCAATACTTTTTTGCTTAAAATAAAAATAAAAAATATATTTGATTTTAAAAAATTAGTTCAATTTTTATGTAATATTTTTAAACTGATAATCAATTAGAAATTGTTTTATATAAATTTTTAAAGTAGTTATTAAAAAAAAAAAAATCTTACCACCAATAAATATAAGAACTTTATAATTAAGTAACATGAAAAACCTTTATAACGTTTGCGTATTCTAATTAAATTCAAAACAAAGTTTTTATTGGTAAATAAATTTTTTTCTATTTTACTATTTTTTAAATAATATATATTTTATGCACTAAATTTATTTTTTATTCATAAAAATTATAACGATTGTACTAATGTACTCAACACTCAGTTCATGTTATTGTAATTTTTATCGACTCTAGTAATTGTTATACAATTAGTACTATTAATTAATTAAAATTATCTTAAATATAATTTATAAGATCTTTATTATAGAAATGATGATGAGTTCATATAATTTGGTCACTAGAGCTTTGTTTCTAAAGCTAGGTAATATAACTTCCATAAGTTGTTCTTCTTACTATTACTATAATTTGTTCATATTCTTCATTTTCCTACCTTGTTTCTTGCACGGTAAAGTTCCTTCTCTTTTTTTTTCATTTCTGAAAAAAATCGTGAAAATAAGAAAAAGTAAGTGTTACAAAAAAGTTGTTCACAAAAAAAGAGATAAGAAAAAAATGTGTTCATTATATTACTAATATCTATAATATATTTTAGTTTTTTATCATTATAATATTTTTTTAGTTAACTCCTTAACAAAAATTGTAAACCTGATTAAATCTTCTAAATAACCTCTAAAGAAGGCAAATGGTGTGTTTGGATGAGAAATTTATATAGGGTAATTCATTTATTTGAAGAATTTCAAATTTTTGGAGGTGAAATGCTTTGTTTGGATGAGGAATTTACAAAGAATTTAAAATCCAAGCATTTGTGAAATTCCTTAAAATAGTAGAATTTCAAATTCTCCTAATAATGGGAGAATTTGAAATTTCTCATATTTGTTTTTCTTATTTCACCTATATATTTTATCTTATCTCTTCATTCTTTTAATTATTGGATATTCAAAAATATTTTTAAAATTACTAAATATTATCTTATATTAAAATTTCAAATTAAATATTATCTAATATTAATTTTTAAAATTATTAAATATTTAAAAATGGATTAATATTTATTTTTATAAAATTTAATTTAAAAATCTCAACATATAAATTAATTTTAAAATCAATTTTACTATGATGGAATCAAATTATCATATTCAACCTAACAATTTAAAATTTAAGAAATTTGAATTGACTCATCCAAACAAAATATTTTAAGAATGATAGAAATTAAAATCAAAGTAATTCAAATACCAAAAATTTAAAATTCCTTGAATTTATAAAATTCCTCATCCAAACACATTATAAGAGTACTAGAAAAAGGTAGAAGAATTTTATTATTAAAAAAATAAGAGTGATACAGGAGGGAAAGTGTAACTTTTTAGGGTAAATATGCAATAAAAATGGCAAGTAAAGATGATGCATCAAGTTAGGATATTAAAGGCATATCTGCATAAATGAGATTTTATCATTTAATAAGCTCTTCTATATTATGGTATAAGTGCATAAATTAATAAGTTGTTGCATTTCAATATGTTTTTAAGTATTTATGTAATTTTAAAATGCTTTGATGTATTTTTTTTTAAAGTTTACGGACATGATTTTTATAATATTTTAAAATTAATAATTAATAACTAATCTACATTTACAAGGATATGAATTTTGTTTGTTAAACATTATTTAAATATCTATAAGATGTTGTTTCATTTTAAAAAATTAAAAATTATAATTTAAATCTTGATTGGAAATAAAATAATTTTCTTAAAAGTAATTAATAATTCTTAAAAATAATATTATATATTAAAATAATAAGCTAGTCACATTCACGAAATTTTTATTTATAAAAATAAATAATAAAATATGATAAATCAATTATATATATAACCATAAATAAAACTAAGAATCATAAACTCTAAAATTAAAAATCAGTTTTATATATTCTATAAAATTATGATTAAAAAAATTTATTATATAAATATTAGTAACAAAATTATTTCAAAGTGTGCTATTTTCTAAAAGTTATGAAGACTTTTTATTCTAAGAAAATGTAGATTTGGGGAAGGGGGAGAGAAAAAATGGTGGGAAAAAAAAATATAAAGAGGAATGTAAACTTTTGGAAGAGTAATGGAAATCTTGAAGAGAATAATGAAAAGAGAATATAAAATTGATTTTTAATAAAAATAAAAATAAAAATAAAGCTATTTTAGTGAGTGACATGATTTGAGTATAGGTATTTTTAATTAAGTTATCGTATAAACTAAGTAATAAGTTATATTAAACAATTTATTAAAATAAGCTCAAAATATCTAATGGACTACTCATAAAATATTTTATAAATTTTTCCCATAAATACTTATAGAATAAGATAATTATAAATAAGTTGTTCATAAACTCTTCCAAATGATACCTAAGTTAACTCCAAGCGTGTGGTTCAGCGGTAGGGGTTGATCCATGCTTAAGCAAGGTCAGGGGTTCGAATCCTGCCTTGTGTATGCAGCCGCGTTAAATCTTGGGGCCAGCTATCCCACCCTTTGAGGTGCCTTCAACGTAGCGAGGAGATTAGTCACTCCTGTCGGCAGTGGATACTCAAGGAACGAACCTAAAAAAAAAAATGATACCTAAGTTTTTCTTAAAAGTCATACAACAATACTTTCAATGTTTTAATTTGATTTTAGAGAAATAAGATATAAGAGGGATAAACAAGAAAATGTGATTGCAAATATAGCAATCAAATAAAACTTTTAATTTAAGGAGGCAAGGTGAGCTCAAAGAGGTAGTCCTACTAATTAGGACATAGAATCAAATCTACCTCCCTAGATTTCAACTTTTTTGCCTTTTTCTTTTGTTCTTTCTTTTGTCTTTCTTTTGTTTGTTCTTTTCACTTTCTTTTTCTTTTAAACACGAGTTTCAATGCCTTTTTCAACACCTATGAGTCTTGATTTTAGTAATAAAAAGGTTGCCAAACAATTTTGCACAAACATGAGGTATACAAGTATGTGTGTGTGTGTGTGTTACAAGTGCTCCCAACTTAGCACACAAATTTTAGGTAACTTTTTTAGACACACTTTGTTTTTGTTTTTCTTACACTTTTGAACACTTAATACCTCTATTTTTCTCTGTTTTAAAGGCTTAAAAATAGGCACAAGTTTCAACCAACACAAGAGATTCAAGAAACCTAAGGAAACAAGTAGTAGTTTAGACAATTTTTTTAATGAAACATCAAGGAAACCTAACTCTAAAAATTTGCTAGAACTAATAGCAAATATAAACTCAAAGATGCAAAATAAACTAAAGACAAGAAAGGAATTAAGACATGAACGAAACAATTAAAAGAGACAAGAACACATAACCTCAAGAGCACCAAGGCTCTGATACCAAAAATGATGAAAGAAGGTTGAGATTTCTCTCTAGAGTTCTCTCTCTTAAAGGCTTAAAACTCTCTTTGATTTACTTTCAATTCTATTATCTTCTTCTTAAGAGTGTGGTAAGATTTGAGGTGTCATTCCTTGAAGAGAGTCTTTCACCATTGAAGATGAATTCTCCATTAGAAACTTTGAAGAAACTTGAAGAATGTCAAGAAAGAAAAGATTTAGAAAGAGGAATTATATCAATCTAATTTCTTTTAAAATTTTTATAAAAAAATTTATTCTATTAATTTTGCAAGATTAAATTATATAACCTCCAAAAAGTATATTTGCATAAATAAAAGCTATTTTACCTTATATAAAACTAAGTGGGTGGCCTATGCGATGTATGGACTATTTTATTTTTCAATTTGATAAATTGTTAATATATGATTATATATATATATATATATATATATATATATATATTTATAATTTTAAATATATGATGAAAGAAAAAAAACTGTATAACGTAACATATTAATGCATTATTTATACCAAATCAAAAATATTGCATCAAAATGAATTTCAAAAATAAGTAGTATTTAAATAAAGAATAACATGGAATATATACTTAAAAAAATAATAACATATAATAAAAAAATATAATTATTAGTAATTATATAATTTTAAACTAAAAAATTGTGAATCACATTAATTAAATTTGTTAGTGACTTTAGTAACCTTTGTATGAATAATATTGTGTGAATTAAATGATCGTATTTTCTACCTCTACAAAACTACTAATAATATTGATTTGTGTGCATTTTATGCTAAAAAAATTTAAACATCGATAATTTTTATTTATTTATTAATATATATAATAAGACATTGGGATTAACATTTAGGTAAAAATATATTAAGGCTAATTGAAACTAAAAATGAATAGCGTAATTATATTATCCAATGTCTAATTAACTTACATGAATATGAATGTAATATAATTAATAGTATATGAAATATATATCTCGATAACATGAGTGAGTGTAATCGTGCAATTCTACATATAGCAATAAAGTATATTATAATTATAATGAAAAAAATTCTTTTAAATGACAACAAATATTTTTTTTTACATCACATGAGTTTTTAAGTTTGGTATTAAAAAAATTAACATAAAAGATGAGAAAGATGGTATCGTTAATATATAAATTCTTAACTCATTATTACTTTCATAATTGATTAATAGCCACAACTCGCTTTTGTAGATGGTTCAATAATTGTTATTCGTTAAACTTTAAACAATATCCATAGTGGCTAGAATTATGTATATGCATTTATTAATAAAATATGTTATAATTATAAATAAAAAAATTGATGGAACTACTTGGAGAAAGTTGATGTTCTTCAAGTATTCTATGCAAAGGACCGTGAATACTCTTGAAGCAAATCTTCAAATCTCAGCTTGAAGCTCCATGAAGTAAACTCCAATGGAGGAGAGGCACCTTGAGGAGGTTCAGTTACTCCTTGGAGAGGTGAAGAAGCTTGAGGAACCAACCTTCTAGGAGAAGGAACTTTGAGAGAGAACCTACAAGAAGGTTTCTCACGAATTTGACTCTTGAAAATGAGAGAGAAATCTGATTTCTAATTCTCATAAATGTCCAAAAGTGAGTACAAGTGAAGGATTTACAAATATATAGGGAGAGGTAGCTTCTAGGAGAAGCTAACCTTAACCATGGTTCACTAGGAACCATGGTAAGGTGTAGCTAACCATCCATGATTTCTAAAACTTGTAGGAGAAGCTAACCTTGACCATGGTTCACTTAAGAACCATGATAAGGTCAGCCAACCCTACCAAGGTTTAGAAACTTGGAGGAGAAGCTTCAAAACCCAAGAGTGTAGCATGGAAATTTCGGCCAAGGAGGAGTAAAGGAGCTAGGCAGCCATGGCTTCATTTTCTCCTTTGAATTGTTTCAAAAATTATTGATTTGGTTTAGTTAGGTTCATCAAATGATGATGAGACCTAGCTAAATCAAATCTATGAAAAATTAAGAGAAAAATGAGTCCAATATGCAAAATTTTACCTAGGCCCAACTCAGGCCCAATTTCTAAACACACCCTCAAGCATTGCTAAATGCCACCTCTTTTTTCCTACTGAAAAAATACAAAATGAATGTATCAACTAGGAAGGTTAAATGGAGTTAAACTCTCTAAGTAGCCCACCTTAAAATCAATATACAAACACTAGAAAAAGCAAGTAAAGTGCCTCACAAATACAAAGGCAAAAATTAGACCTATACAAAGGAACTATGTACAAAATATATGAAAAAGGTCTTTAAGATCATCCCATTCCTCTTGGTTCTTTTAAGGTATCACCTCTTGGATTCCTTGGCCTGAGCCATAGTCTATCATCCCCTCCTTTTTGAAAAGGATTTGACCTCAAATCTCGAGGGTCTTCATGATTATTGGCCACACCTACAAATATAATAAAATTCATGAATAAATGTGAAAGGTATATCCTAGTAGGAATCCTTTCACGGAACCTAAAGAAATCTATGATATTAGACCTACTAATATAATGAATAGGATCCTCTCCTAAACATAGACTAGGTATATTTCTAAATCCTAAAAATGTGCTAAAACTAAAACTATAGCACACTAAAGACTTAATCCTAAAAACTAAAACATCTTGCCTAAAGTACCCTATGTGGTAACCTAGGCATTTCCTAGAAAATAAGGAAAAAACTACTAAGAAATTTTCTAAACAATTTTGGATTATATTATTTGTTGGATAGTTATGAAAAGAATTTGTCACAAGGAACCTTAAAGGTTCATATGTTATATCCAACAAATAATATATTCCATAAATTGGGTGCATTATTGACGCAACTAAGGTAGGATAAGTCTTACACAAAAGAAGGCTATCTACTCCTTCACAAAATCTTGAAGTTGAGATTCTTTTTCTTTAAAAATAATGAATTTGTGAATCTGTTCTTCAAGACTAGTGGCACCGTGAGGGTAAGAGTTAAGGTCTTTATGAATAAAGAGAATAATTTTCATAGGTTCTCTAGTGATAAAACAATTGTCTTTAGACATAACTCCCTTAGAGGATATTTCTTCCTCTTTACTCTTCCCTACTTTTTCTCTTTTTTTTTTTTTTTCATTTGTGCTTGATCCTCAACCACTTGTTGAGGTGAGAGAGGATAAAGTACAAATTTCTTTTCCTTATGAGTGAAGGAGATTTCATTAGTAAGACCATTATGTATAGTTTTCTTTTCAAATTGCCATGGTCTTCCTAACAAAATATGACAAGCTTCCATTGGTACTATATCACATAAAACTTGGTCCTCATACTTCCCAATGAAAAACTTAACCTTCACTTGTTGATCAACTACTATGTCACCATCCTTATTAAGCCATTGCAAATGATAAGGTTGAGGATGTGACATAGTAATTAAACTCAACTTTTAACCAACCTAGTGCTACAATAGTTGCACCATGAGCCACTATCAACAATGAGAGAGCAAACATTATTTAAAACATTACATCTTGTATGAAAGATGTTCTTTCTTTGTGATAGGGTACCACTAGGTTGATTATGAAGGATTCTCCTAGGCATTAGGAGCTCTCCTTCATAAGGATAAACTGGCTCCACTTTGGACCTTTGAAGCTTTGTTTCAACCTCACTCTCACTAGAAGAGGAGGTAGTAGTCTCTTCTTGACTACTATAAGTGTCATGCCCCCTTAAGATCATGACTTTCTTTATGGGACATTGAGAAGCAATGTGGTCTCTCCCTAGACACTTGAAACATTTAATATCACTAGTCTTTGTGCTAGTGTGTGGAGTGATGAGATCTTTATCCTTATCTTTAATTTTCTCTTTCCTGTTAGCCAATTCATTGGAGGGTTCTGAAATAATTTTCTTTTCAAAAGGTTTTTCTTCCTCCATGTAGTCTTTCTTAAGAGATCTAGAGTGGGAGCTTTCTCTTTTAGAAGATTTTCTCAATATTTGTTGTTCTACCCTTACACAAAGTTGGACCAAGTCATTTAGGTTCCTGTAGGGTAGTAGCTCCACTTGGTCTCTAATCTCTAAGTTAAGACCACTCATGAATCTGGCTACTATAGTGGCTTCCTCTTCCCTTATACAAGCCCTCATCATGTAAAGCTCCATTTGTTGCCTGTACTGTTCTACAGACATATCTTTTTGTTGGAGCCTTTGGAGCTTATTCATAAGCTCCCTGCCATAGTAAGAGGGAATGTGTCTCCTCCTCAATGCACTCCTAAGATCATTCCAATATTGGATAGGAGGATCATTGTGGAGACGTCTTTCTCTTTCCAAAGAGGTCCACCAATACATTGCATGCCCTTGAAAGCTAAGGGTTGCAAGTGAAACTTTCTTTTCTTCACTTACCCTATGGCAAGCAAAGAGTTGTTCTACCTTCATCTCCCAATCAAGGTAGGCCTCCACATCATCCTTCCCAAAAAATTAAGGGAGATCTACCTTGGATTCCTTAGGTTTAATAGTTTTTCTAGGGAAAGGTTGATAATGGTTGCCCACATTAAGGCTTTCATTAGGAGATGTGTATTGGGAGTGTGAACTCCTACTTTTTTTTATGTTTTCTCATATTTTCTTTCAATTTTTCTTCTTCTTGTTTTAAAATTCTCAACTCTTCCTCAATATAAGCAAGTTGTCCTTCTCTTTCAATTTTTTTTCTCTTTGAAGAGACTCTTGCTTTTTCCATAGTTTAAATGATTTGAGCTCTTTAGTAATATATGAAAGACTTTTTGGAGAGCCATCACTTTTACTATTAGAGGAATTTTGAGACATTTTAACACAAAAAGATTTTTCCACACAAAAATAATTTTTATGAAAATAAGATTTTTTTGAAGTGCTTAGACTTGGCAGTTGGAGGTCTAACAAATTGAACTTTGGAGGGAGGTGAGCTACTAAAGAGCCACTTAATAACCAAGCCTCTTCAAGTAAAAATCTCTAAACCCCCTTGTACGTTTGCCTTGCACAAAGCAATTTCACAAAAATCTTTTTTCAAAGAAAATTAACAAACAAGTGCCTAGAGTGTACAATTATATTTTGCTTGAAAACATAAATGACAAGAAAACATAAATTGCCTGAAAACTTAAATTGCTGAAAACATAAATTACTTAAAACATAACTTGCTTGAAAACTTAAAGACAAGAAAACATAAACTAGACGTGGAAAATAATTAAACCTATGTGAGAGCTTGAAAGACACCAAAGACTTTCAAGGACCCTCTCACAAGTACTAAACGAAAATTACTATTAGAACACTTAAGGAGAGATGAAGATACACCAAAGGTACTCCAAAACACTCCTTAATAAAGGCCTTGTACAAAATTTGGAAATTAAAAGATTACAAAAATGAAATGTAAATTTACACCAAATGAAATGCAAATACACATTCAAGATGAAATGCAAATTTACACCAAATGAAATGTAAATTCACTTAAACAAAATTTAGTGGCTGCACCAAGAATTTTAGAACAAAAAAAATCAGCCACTAATTTAGTGACAATTTTAGTGATGGATTTGGTATTGAAATTTTTTGAAGAATAATTTCCGTCACTAAATTTGTTACTAAATTCTTTACAAATTTTTCACAAAAAACTTTTGCTCCTTCTTCTTCCAATTCAGCCACCTAGCTTGCAGCCTCACAATGTGTTTCACTCCTCTTTAGAAGCAACCTTGATGTTGGTTACTCCTAGGTGTTTGAATTTCCAAGAATCCAATCCAATGAGAAACAAGCTCCTAGGTCACCACCAAAATCCTTCAATAATGGCTATCCTTGAGCTTGGCCTTCAACACCTTCCAAGAGGCACTCAACACAACTTAAGATGCTGGAATATTAGTACAAAAACTGAAAAGGAGCAATTAGGAACAGCTACACCAATTGGTGGAAGAAAATGAGACAAGACTAGAAGGAATTCCACAAAAATGACAAGCAACAATTAAGGCAATTTTAGGAAGTTAGCACACAAAAGATAACCTATCAAAGGCACTAGAATGGATTACAAAAACAAGGCTAAGATTAGAAACAAAAATAAGACACAAATTATGTGGCTGGACTGAAAATATTTAAGGCAAAGCTTCACCAAAACCGAGAACTAGTTTCACTAGGTTTTTCACTCCTTTTGGCTTTTTCTTTTGCTATTTTCTTTCTTTTCTTTTTGTAAAATATTTTTCACTTCTTTTTCTTTTAATGATCAGGAGTTCAAATGCCTTTTAACACATATAAGTCTCGGATTTAGGCTACTAAAAACTGCAGCAAATTTTTTACACAAAACAAGAGGTGTTCACATACATTTTATAACTAGTGCTTCACAATTTTGTAGTGTTTTTAGGTCAAATTTTTAAGCACTCATTCTTTTGTTTTTCTCATGCATTTAGACCACTTACACCTCTGTTTTGTCTCTGTTTTAATGTTTAAAAAATGCAATAGGTTTCAGCCACACAAAAGACTCAAGGAAAAACCTAATAGGAATTAGTGTTTATGAATTTTTTTGACAAAACTTTTAACAAGACATCATAGAAACCTAACTCTAGGAAATTTGCTAGAACTAATAGCAAATTATGAACTCAAATATGTAAAACAAAAGCACATATAGGTAAGGTTCAGATTCAATAAGAAAATACACAAAAATTTCAGACACAATCAACACAAAAAAATTTAGGTCAAACAAGCTAGTCTAGGAAGTTTCAACAAGCAAAAGGACTACACATGACTTCTATGACAAAACAAGTGATTCAAAAACAAATCTAATATAAAATGAATGTTGTCCAATCACGGACACATGTGAATGAATGCAGATACTCAACAAAACAAAAACCCACAAGCAAAGAGAACCTAAAGAACAACACAAGTGATTCACGAATTAGGAAACAAGCAAGAACATGAATCAACTTACTTCTTATGTGACATATAGGATCTATCAAAATTTTTTTAGAAAATTTAGATCCATTCAGTAAAGACATATTTAGACATAGAAGAAGGAAGAGACAACACGGATTCATACAAAAAAAATTAGAACACCAAACCTCAAGAGCACTAGGCTCTAGATACCAAAAATGATGGAACTACTTGGAGAAGGTTGATGTTCTTCAAGTATTCCATGCAAAGGACCGTGAATACTCTTGAGGCAAATCTTCAAATATGAGCTTGAAGCTCCATGAAGTAAACTCCAATGGAGGAGAGGCACCTTGAGGAGGTTCGGTTACTCCTTGGAGAGGTGAAGAAGCTTGAGGAACCAAACTTCTAGGAGAAGGAACTTTGAGAGAGAACCTAAGAGAAGGTTTCTAACAAATTTGACTCTTTAAAATGAGAGAGAAATCTGATTTCTAATTCTTATAAATGTCCAAAAGTGAGTACAAGTGAAGGATTTACAAATATATAGGGAGAGGTAGCTTCTAGGAGAAACTAACCTTAACCATGGTTCACTAGCAACCATGGTAAGGCGTAACTAACTATCCATGGTTTTTAAAACTTGTAAGAGAAGCTAACCTTGACCATGGTTCACTTAAGAACTATGGTAAGGTCAGCCAACCTTACCAAGGTTTAGAAACTTGGAGGAGAAGCTTCAAAACCCAAGAGTGTAGCATGGAAATTTCGACCGAGGAGGAGTAACAGAGCTAGGCGGCCACGACTTCATTTTCTCCTTTGAATTGTTTCAAAAATTATTGATTTGGTTTAGTTAGGTTCATCAAATGATGATGAGACCTAGCTAAAGCAAATCTATGAAAAATTAGGAGAAAAATGAGTCCAATATGCAAAATTTTGCCTAGGCCCAACTCAGACCCAATTTCTAAACACACCCTCAAGCATTGCTAAATGCCACCCTTTTTTCCCTACTGAAAAAATACAAAATGAATTTATCAACTAGGGAGGTTAAATGGAGTTAAACTCTCCAAGTAGCCCACCTTAAAATCAATATACAAACACTAGGAAAAGCAAGTAAAGTGTCTCACAAATACAAAGGAAAAAATTAGACCTATACAAAGGAACTATGTACAAAATATATGAAAAAGGTCTTTAAGATCATCTCATTCCTCTTGGTTCTTTTAAGGTATCATCTCTTGGATTCTTTGGCCTGGGCCATAGTCTATCAAAAATCCTTTAAATGACAACAAATGTTTTTGCACATCACATGAGTTTTTAAGTTTAATATTAAAATTAACATAATAGCCATAGCTTGTTTTTTGTAGTTGGTTCAATAATTGTTATTCATTAAACTTTAAACAACATTTATAGTCACTAGAATTATGTATCTACATTAAAAAATGTAACATCAAGTTATTTAATTATAAACAACATATTCATGAGACAAAATCAGACCGTGTAACATGATATTGGAATAAAACATGTATTGTAAAATATAACAATGACAATCATGTAAAAGGATTTTACAGTACAAAATTCATATAATTAAGTTAAATATAAAATTAAATTACAAAATACACGTCATATATATATATATATAATTTATGAATAAACAAAAATACCTTCAGTGTTCTCAATTTTTTTTTACTTTTTCAAAAACAAAGGAGTCGGGTTCTTCGGGCCTATATCTTCTCTAGTGTGCCTTTTATTAAAACAAAATAAAATTACCTATAAAATAAATTTTTAACTGGATTTTAGCTATATTTTTATATGTATTAGCTATATATACTATCATTTATCACACTTTGAAAACACAAGTTTCAGTAATCATAAATCATAATCATAATATAAGAAATAGACAACCATAAGACATGAATGTCAACATCATCATACCTTAAAATCCTCAGTATCATCTACATATGAGACGTTGATAAGACATTCAAGAGCCAAAAACAAAGGAGATGTATTCTCTTTACTGGATTCCAGAATTCAAATGTGAACCTGCATAAACAGAAGGGTATCACCACACTAATAAAGATGTTAACAGACTTGAACAATAATCAAGCAAACTAAAAAACTATGAGCAAAAAATAGAGGAAGAGGTGCTACACAACTGTGAAAAAAAAACTAATTGACATGACAATTCAGTATATAGAAAGGTGGGTCCATTCTCAAACATGCCACACGCATAATATGATACACATACACAAAGCGTAAAAAATCCCAAAACTAGGTCACATTATTTCATCGGATCCCATGACATTTCATGAACATATACTTGCAACATACAATCACAGATAAACATAAAGCTGAGAAAACAAACCTGCCTTGCAAAACGAGGTGAAGAACAGTTCAAAATTCTACATGATACCCTAAACAAGGGAGAAATTTTGTCAGAGATGCTTCACAAGTAACTTAGTAGTATGTCCGGATTCAATTTTTCCATAATACAGAGACTTACTTGTTCCTCACTTGAACCATATGAATATGCCTCAAGAATATTGGAAGTGTTCCCAAACTGAAGGGCTGCCACTTGTGAACACAAAAATGACAGATACACGCACATAGAAACACATACAAAACACAACATCCACACACAAGGACTCAAAGGCAAACAAAGGCACACAACACAAAGTACAGACACAGAGCACACAGAAATGAGCACGCAGAGCACACAAACACAGGCACACGCACAGGGACATAAACTAAGCTGTTGATATAAGAAAAAGTAGGACAGAAAACATAGGAAGAAAACATAACCTGAACTCCAGGACAAGTCTCATGCAAAAGCTCAAGAAACTTATTCACATCAGCTTTTAGAAACGTCCAATGAGCTCTTAAAAATCGAGGATACTGTCCCACAACATACCTGCCAACAGAAGCAATGACATATTATTAAACAGAGGTATAACATCATTTAACATCGAGCAAATCATTACAAAAACATCCCTTACATGATATATAACAACTTTGTTATCTTTTCCCGTTGTGGTTTCACTAAGATATAACACATCCCAAATGACCATGACAAAAAGTATGTATTCATGCCACATAAACATGATGTGAGTAATAATTGTTTCAAAAAAAATCGCAACCAAAAGATAAACAAAGATATCTGTCGTCTTCTCAATTTCTTTTTTTAATTTTCCAAAAACGAAGGAGTTGGGTTCTTCGGGCCTATATCTTTTCTAGTGTGCCTTTTATTAAAACAAAATACAATCACCTACAAAATAAATTTTTAGCTAGATTTTAGTTATATTTTTATATGCATTAGTTATGTATACTATCATTTATCACACTTTGAAAACACATAAATCATAATCATAACATAAGAAATTGACAACCATAAGACATGAATGTCAACATTATCATACCTTAAAATCTCCAGTATCATCTACATATGGGATGTTGATAAGACATTCAAGACCCAAAAGCAAAGCAGATGTATTCTCTTTACTGGATTCCAGAATTCAAATGTGAACTTCTATAAACAGAAGGGTATCACCACACCTATAAAGATGTTAACAGTCTTGAACACTAATCAAACAAACTGAAAAACTATGAGCAAAAAACAGAGGAAGAGGTGCTACACAGATGTGAAAAAAAACTAATTGACATGACAATTCAGTATATAGAAAGGTGGGTCCATTCTCAAACATGCCACAAGCATGATATGGTACACGTACACAAAGCGTAAAAAATCCCAAAACTAGGTCACATTATTTCACCTGATCCCATGACATTTCATGAACATATACTTGCAACATACAATCACAGATAGACATAAAGCTGAGAAAACAAACCTGCCTTGCAAAACGAGGTGAAGAACAGTGCAAAATTCTACATGATATGTTCCTAAACAAGGGGGAAATTTTGTCAGAGATGCTTCACAAGTAACTTAGTAGTATGTCCAGATTCAATTTTGCCATAATCCAGAGACTTACTTGTTCCTCACTTGAACCATATGAATATGCCTCAAGAATATTGGTAGTGTTCCCAAACTGAAGGGCTACCACCTGTGAACACAAAAATGACAGATACACGCACATAGAAACACATACAAAACACAACATGCACACACAAGGACTCAAAGGCAAACAAAGGCACACAACACAAAGTACAGACACAGAGCACACAGAAATGAGCACGTATAGCACACAAACACAGGCACACGCACAGGGACATAAACTAAGTTGTTGATATAAGAAAAAGTAGGAAAGAAAACATAGGAAGAAAACATAACCTGAACTCCAGGTCGAGTCTCATGCAAAAGCTCAAGAAACATATTCACAATAGCTTTTAGAAACGTCCAATGAGCTCTTAAAAATCGAGGATACTGTCCCACAACATACCTGCCAACAGAAGCAATGGCAAATTATTAAACAGAGGTATAGCATCATTTAACATCGAGCAAATCGATACAAAAACATCCCTTACATGATATTACGTGCAATAACAACTTTGTTATCTTTTCCCGTTGTGGTTTCACTGAGATATAACACATCCCAAATGACCATGACAAAAAGTATGTATTCCTGCCACATAAACATGATGTGAGTAATAATTGTTTCAAAAAAAAATCGAACCAAAAGATAAACAAAGATACCTGTCGTCTTCTCAATTTCGTTTTTGAATTTTCCAAAAACGAAGGAGTTGGTTTGTTGGGGCCTATATCTTCTCTAGTGTGCCTTTTGTTAAAACAAAATACAATCACCTACAAATTAAATTTTTAGCTAGATTTTAGTTATATTTTTATATGTGTTAGTTATGTATACTATCATTTATCACACTTTGAAAACACATAAATCATAATCATAACATAAGAAATTGACAACCATAAGACATGAATGTCAATATTATCATACCTTAAAATCCCCGGTATCATCTACATATGGGACGTTGATAACACATTCAAGACCCAAAAGCAAACCAGATGTAATCTCTTTACTAGATTCCAGAATTCAAATGTGAACCTGCATAAACAGAACGGTATCACCACACCAATTAAGATGTTAACAGTCTTGAACACTAATCAAGCAAACTGAAAAACTATGAGCAAAAAACAGAGGAAGAGGTGCTACACAGATGTGGAAAAAAACTAATTGACATGACAATTCAGTATATAGAAAGGTGGGTCCATTCTCAAACATGCCACACGCATGATATGGTACACCTACACAAAGCGTAAAAAATCCCAAAACTAGGTCACATTATTTCACCTGATCCCATGACATTTCATGAACATATACTTGCAACATACAATCACAGATAGACATAAAGCTGAGAAAACAAACCTGCCCTACAAAACGAGGTGAAGAACAGTGCAAAATTCTACATGATATGTTCCTAAACAAGGGGGAAATTTTGTCAGAGATGCTTCACAAGTAACTTAGTAGTATGTCCGGATTCAATTTTGCCATAATCCAGAGACTTACTTGTTCCTCACTTGAACCATATGAATATGCCTCAAGAATATTGGTAGTGTTCCCAAACTGAAGGGCTACCACCTGTGAACACAAAAATGACAGATACACGCACATAGAAACACATACAAAACACAACATGCACACACAAGGACTCAAAGGCAAACAAAGGCACACACCACAAAGTACAGACACAGAGCACACAGAAATGAGCACGTATAGCACACAAACACAGGCACACGCACAAGGACATAAACCAAGTTGTTGATATAAGAAAAAGTAGGACAGAAAACATAGGAAGAAAACATAACCTGAACTCCAGGTCGAGTCTCATGCAAAAGCTCAAGAAACCTATTCACAATAGCTTTTAGAAACGTCCAATGAGCTCTTAAAAATCGAGGATATTGTCCCACAACTTACCTGCCAACAGAAGCAATGGCAAATTATTAAACAAAGGTATAACATCATTTAACATCGAGCAAATCGATACAAAACCATCCCTTACATGATATTACGTGCAATAACAACTTTGTTATCTTTTCCCGTTGTGGTTTCACTGAGATATAACACATCCCAAATGACCATGACAAAAAGTATGTATTCCTGCCACATAAACATGATGTGAGTAATAATTGTTTCAAAAAAAAATCGAACCAAAAGATAAACAAAGATACCTGTCGTCTTCTCAATTTCTTTTTTTAATTTTCCAAAAACGAAGGAGTTGGTTTGTTGGGGCCTATATCTTCTCTAGTGTGCCTTTTGTTAAAACAAAATACAATCACCTACAAAATAAATTTTTAGCTAGATTTTAGTTATATTTTTATATGTGTTAGTTATGTATACTATCATTTATCACACTTTGAAAACACATAAATCATAATCATAACATAAGAAATTGACAACCATAAGACATGAATGTCAATATTATCATACCTTAAAATCCTCGGTATCATTTACATATGGGACATTGATAAGACATTCAAGACCCAAAAGCAGAGCAGATGTAATCTCTTTACTAGATTCCAGAATTCAAATGTGAACCTGCATAAACAAAACGGTATCACCACACCAATTAAGATGTTAACAGTCTTGAACACTAATCAAGCAAACTGAAAAACTATGAGCAAAAAACAGAGGAAGAGGTGCTACACAGATGTGGAAAAAAAACTAATTGACATGACAATTCAGTATATAGAAAGGTGGGTCCATTCTCAAACATGCCACACGCATGATATGGTACACCTACACAAAGCGTAAAAAATCCCAAAACTAGGTCACATTATTTCACCTGATCCCATGACATTTCATGAACATATACTTGCAACATACAATCACAGATAGACATAAAGCTGAGAAAACAAACCTGCCTTGCAAAACGAGGTGAAGAACAATGCAAAATTCTACATGATATGTTCCTAAACAAGGGGGAAATTTTGTCAGAGATGCTTCACAAGTAACTTAGTAGTATGTCCGGATTCAATTTTGCCATAATCCAGAGACTTACTTGTTCCTCACTTGAACCATATGAATATGCCTCAAGAATATTGGTAGTGTTCCCAAACTAAAGGGCTACCACCTGTGAACACAAAAATGACAGATACACGCACATAGAAACACATACAAAACACAACATGCACACACAAGGACTCAAAGGCAAACAAAGGCACACAACACAAAGTACAGACACAGAGCACACAGAAACGAGCACGTATAGCACACAAACACAGGCACACGCACAGGGACATAAACTAAGCTAATGATATAAGAAAAAGTAGGACAGAAAACATAGGAAGAAAACATAACCCGAACTCCAGGTCGAGTCTCATGCAAAAGCTCAAGAAACATATTCACAATAGCTTTTAGAAACGTCCAATGAGCTCTTAAAAATCGAGGATACTGTCCCACAACATACCTGCCAACAGAAGCAATGGCAAATTATTAAACAGAGGTATAACATCATTTAACATCGAGCAAATCAATACAAAAACATCCCTTACATGATATTACGTGCAATAACAACTTTGTTATCTTTTCCCGTTGTGGTTTCACTGATATATAACACATCCCAAATGACCATGACAAAAAGTATGTATTCCTGCCACATAAACATGATGTGAGTAATAATTGTTTCAAAAACAAATCGAACCAAAAGATAAACAAAGATACCTGTCGTCTTCTCAATTTCTTTTTTTAATTTTCCAAAAACGAAGGAGTTGGTTTGTTGGGGCCTATATCTTCTCTAGTGTGCCTTTTGTTAAAACAAAATACAATCACCTACAAAATAAATTTTTAGCTAGATTTTAGTTATACTTTTATATGTGTTAGTTATGTATACTATCATTTATCACACTTTGAAAACACATAAATCATAATCATAACATAAGAAATTGACAACCATAAGACATGAATGTCAATATTATCATACCTTAAAATCCCCGGTATCATCTACATATGGGACGTTGATAAGACATTCAAGACCCAAAAGCAAAGCAGATGTATTCTCTTTACTAGATTCCAGAATTCAAATGTGAACCTGCATAAACAGAACGGTATCACCACACCAATTAAGATGTTAACAGTCTTGAACACTAATCAAGCAAACTGAAAAACTATGAGCAAAAAACAGAGGAAGAGGTGCTACACAAATGTGGAAAAAAAACTAATTGACATGACAATTCAGTATATAGAAAGGTGGGTCCATTCTCAAACATGCCACACGCATGATATGGTACACGTACACAAAGCGTAAAAAATCCCAAAACTAGGTCACATTATTTCACCTGATCCCATGACATTTCATGAACATATACTTGCAAGATACAATCACAGATAGACATAAAGCTGAGAAAACAAACCTGCCTTGCAAAACGAGGTGAAGAACAGTGCAAAATTCTACATGATATGTTCCTAAACAAGGGGGAAATTTTGTCAGAGATGCTTCACAAGTAACTTAGTAGTATGTCCAGATTCAATTTTGCCATAATCCAGAGACTTACTTGTTCCTCACTTGAACCATATGAATATGCCTCAAGAATATTGGTAGTGTTCCCAAACTGAAGGGCTACCACCTGTGAACACAAAAATGACAGATACACGCACATAGAAACACATACAAAACACAACATGCACACACAAGGACTCAAAGGCAAACAAAGGCACACACCACAAAGTACAGACACAGAGCACACAGAAATGAGCACGTATAGCACACAAACACAGGCACACGCACATGGACATAAACTAAGGTGTTGATATAAGAAAAAGTAGGACAGAAAACATAGGAAGAAAACATAACCTGAACTCCAGGTCGAGTCTCATGCAAAAGCTCAAGAAACATATTCACAATAGCTTTTAGAAACGTCCAATGAGCTCTTAAAAATCGAGGATATTGTCCCACAACATACCTGCCAACAGAAGCAATGACAAATTATTAAACAGAGGTATAGCATCATTTAACATCGAGCAAATCAATACAAAAACATCCCTTACATGATATTACGTGCAATAACAACTTTGTTATCTTTTCCCGTTGTGGTTTCACTGAGATATAACACATCCCAAATGACCATGACAAAAAGTATGTATTCCTGCCACATAAACATGATGTGAGTAATAATTGTTTCAAAAAATAATCGAACCAAAAGATAAACAAAGATACCTGTTGATAGACCATGGGTCAAGGGCCTAGTGACCAGAGCTATGGCTAGGAGGATACAGGAAGAGCTGGATCTTGAGAAGACTAATGGGCTTGTTAGGCCCAAGATAATC
Source organism: Cajanus cajan (assembly GCF_000230855.2). NCBI lineage: Eukaryota > Viridiplantae > Streptophyta > Magnoliopsida > Fabales > Fabaceae > Cajanus > Cajanus cajan. The sequence continues at coordinate 77,265 of NC_138517.1, read as the reverse complement.
TTCACTTGGAATGCTCTATCATGAAGAGAAGGCCTAGTTCTATTTGTTCATATTGTACAGTTTATACATAGTCTATTGTATAGGTTATTTTTGCCTTTGTATTTGAGAGGCACTTTATTTGCTTTTTCCTATTATGTGTATATTGTTTTTAAGGTAGGTTACTTGGAGAGTTTAGCTCCATTTAACCTCCCTAGATGATACATTCATTTTATATTTTTTCAGTAGGGAAAAGGGGGTGACATTTAGCAATGCTTGAGGGTGTGCTTAGAAATTGGGCCTGAATTGGGCCTAGGCAAAATTTTGCATATTGGACTCATTTTGCTCCTAATTTTTCATAGATTTGATTTAGCTAGGTCTCATCATCATATGATGAACCTAACTAAACCAAATCAAAGCTTTTCAAATTAAATCATGGAGCCATTTTTGTCCAAGGCCGCCTAGCTCATATGCTTCTCCTTGGCCGAATTTCTCAAGCTTCACCTCTTGGTTTTGAAGCTTGTCTTGCAAGCTTCTAAACCAAGGGAGGTTAAGCTTACCTTACCATGGTTCTTAAGTGAACCATGGTCAAGGTTAGCTTCTCCTAGAAGCTAGCTAAACCGTGGGAGTTTAAGTTAATCCTACCATGGTTCCTAGTGAACCATGGTTAAGGTTAGCTTCTCCTACAAGCTACCTCTCCCTATATATTTGATTTCTACACTTTGTAAGACACTTTTGAACATATTTTGAGAATGAAATCAGATTTTCCTCTCAACTCAAGAGTCATAAAAACCGTGGAGATTTCCTCTCTTAGGTTTCCTTCAAGGTTCCTTCAAACCTTGCCTTGGTTCATCAAGCTTCTACCTCAAGCTTGAAGTAACCGAACATCATTCTTGGCTTCACCTCCATTGGAGCTTCTTCAAAGGAGGATTCAGAGATTCTTCAAGTGTCTACCTCAAGTGCAAACGGTCCTAAGCATGGAAGAGTTGAGGAACACCAATCTTCCTCACCTAGTTCCATCATTTTTGGTATCTAGAGCCTAGTGCTCTTGAGGTTTTGTTTCCAAACTTTTCTACTTGAATCCGTGTTGTATCTTCCTTCTATTACATGTCTTCTTATGTTTGCTGAATGGATCTAGATTTTATTCACACTTTGATGGATCCAAAATGTCACATAATAATTGTTTGATTCATATTTGCTTGTTCTCCTAATTCTTGAATCAAACCGGTTTTGTTGTGCTTTAGGTTCCTATACTTGTGTTTTTAATTTTGCTTGAGTCTCTTCATTCTATAACATGTGTCCGTGATTGGACAACATTCATATTGCATAGATTTTGGTTTTGAATCACTTGTTTTGTCCTAGTAAGTCATGTGTAGTCCTTTATATGTTGTAACTTCCTAGAATAGCTTGTTTGACCTAATTTTTGCTTTGTGTTTTTGTGTCCGAAAATTATTGAATATTTTCTTGATAAATCTGAACCTTCCTATATGTGCTTTTGCTTTACATGTTTGAGTTCTTAATTTGCTAATAGTTCTAGCAAATTTCCTAGAGTTAAGTTTCTATTATGTCTTGTTAAAAGTTTTGTCAAAAAAATTCTTAAACACTAATTCCTATTAGGTTTCTTTGAGTCTTGTGTTGTGGCTGAAACTTTGTGCAATTTTTTTTTGCCTTAAAACAGAACCAAAACAGAGGTGTGTGTGTTTTATATGCATGAGAAAAACAAAGGAATGAGTGCTTAAAAGTTTGACCTAAAAAATAATACAAAAGAGTGAAGCACTAGTTGTAACATGCATGAAAACACCTCTTGTTTTGTGTGAAATTTTACTGCAGTTTTTTCTATATTGAAACCGAGACTTATAAGTGATAAAAAGGCATTGAAACTCCTGAACATCAAAAGAAAATTAAGTGAAAAATATTTTGCAAAAGAAAAAGAAAGAAAATAGCAAAAGAAAAAGCCAAAAAAGGAGTAAAAATTGGTTAAGAGTGCTCTCGGTTTTGGTATTGTTTTTGCATGTAAATCTTTGTGACCAGCCACATTTTTGAGTCTTATTTTGTTTTCTAATCTTAGCTTTTAATTTTGTAATCCATTCTAGTGCCTTTCCTAGGTTAATCTTTGTGTGCTAGCCTTCAAAATTTCCTTTAATTGTTGCTTGTCTTTTTGTGGAATTCTTTCTAGTCTTGTCTCATTTGTTTTCCACCAATTGGTGTAGCCATTCTAAATTGTTCATTTTCAGTTTTAGCACTAATATTCAGTCTTGAAGGTGGTTGAGTGCTTCTTGAAAGGTGTAGGAGGCCAAGGCAAAGGACATCCACTTGAAGGCTTTGGTGGTTGCTTAGGGAGTTTGTTCTCTCTTGGTGGCTAGGCTCTTGGAAACACCTAGAAGTGACTAATATCAAAGTTGCTTCTAAAGAGAGGAGTGAAACACCTTGGGAGGCTGCAGTTGGTGACTGATTTGGAGCAACAAGAAACTAAACCAATTGTGAAAAATTTTTGTGAAAATCTAGAACTAAATTTAGTGACGGAAATTTTGGTTTCTAAAACCTAGTTTTTCATTACAAAATCCGTCTCTAAATTTGTTCTAAATTAGTGGCTAATTTGTTTTCCTTAAAATTAGGTGCAGCCACTAAATTCATTTGAGAGTGAATTTACATTTCATTTGGAGTGTAAATTTACATTTCATTTGAAGCAAATTTGAATTTCATTTACCTTGTAATTTTTGCTTTCTAAATTTTTGTACAAGGCCTTTATTAAGAAGTGTCTTGGAGTGCCTTTGGTGTATCTCCATCTCTCCTTAAGAACTTTTATAGTAATCCACGTGTAGTACTTGTGAGAGTGGTCCTTGAAGGTCTTTGGTACCTCTCAAGCTCTCACTTAGGTTTTATTGCTTTAAACGTCTAGTTTAAGTTTTCTTGTCTTTAAGTTTTCAAGCACTTTATGTTTTAAGCAATTTATGTTTTCAGTCATTTAAGTTTTCAAGCAATTTATGTTTTCATGCTCTTTATGTTTTCAAGCATTTTATAAATTGTACACATAGGCACTTGCTTGTTATTTTCTTTAGAAAAGTTCTTTGTGAAAATTGTTTTGTGCAAGACAAAAGTACAAGGGGGTTTAGAGATTTTTACTTGAAGAGGCTTGGTTATTAAGTGGCTCTTTAGTAGCTCACCTCCCTCCAAAGTTCAATTTGTACTCTTAGACCTCTAAGTGCCAAGTCTAAAGCACTCCAAAACCTTATTTTCATAAAAACTATTTTTGTGTGAAAAATATCTCTTGAATTAAAATGTCTCAAGATTCCTCCCATAGTAAAAGTGATGGCTCTCCAAAAAGTCTTTCTTACATTACTAAAGAGCTCAAATCACTTAAACTATGGAAAAAGCAAGAGTCCATTCAAAGAGAGAAGGAAAGAATTGAAAGAGAAGGACAACTTGCTTATCTTGAGGAAGAGTTGAGAATTTTAAGACAAGAGGAGGAAAAATTGAAAGAAGATATGAAGAAACATAGGAAAAAGAGTAGGAGCTCACATTCCCAATACACATCCCCTAATGAAAGCATGAATCAAGGGGATCACTACCAACATACTCCTAGGAGAATTACTAGGCCAAGGGAAGTCAAGGTTGACCTCCCACAATTCTTTGGCAAAGATGATGTGGAGTCTTATTTAGATTGGGAAATGAAGGTTGAGCAACTCTTTGCTTGCCATAGGGTAAGTGAAGAGAGGAAAGTACCTTTGGCTGCCCTTAGCTTCCAAGGGCATGCCATGTATTGGTGGACAGCCCTAGAGAGAGAGAGACGCCTCCACAATGATCCTCCAATTCAATATTGGAATGATCTTAAAAGTGCAATGAGGAGGAGGCACATTCCTACCTACTATGGGAGGGAGCTTATGAATAAGCTCCAAAGGCTCCAACAAAGAGACATGTCTGTAGAACAGTACAGGCAACAAATGGAGCTATTAATGATGAGGGCTTGTATTAGGGAAGAGGAAGATACTACTGTAGCTAGATTTTTGAGTGGTCTTAATTTAGAAATAAGAGACCAAGTGGAGCTACTACCCTACAGGGACCTAAATGACTTGGTCCAACTTTGTGTAAGGGTAGAACAACAAAGAATGAGAAAATCTTACAAAAATAGCTCCAACTCTTCATTTCTAAAGAAAGATTCCAAGAAGGAGGGAAAAACTTTTGAAAAGAAGAAATCTTTTGAACCCTCCAAAAATCTAGCCACAGAAAAAGATAAGGGAAAGGGAAAGGACACTACACACACTAGTTCTAGGACTAGTGATATTAAGTGCTTTAAATGTTTAGGGAGAGGCCACATTGCCTCCCAATGCCCCACAAAGAAGGTAATGATCATGAGGGGGCATGACATTTATAGTAGCCAAGATGAGGCTACTACTTCCTCTAGTAATAGTGAGGAAGAAGCAAGTGATCAAGAGAAAGGTGTAGAGTCTACTTTTCCTTATGAAGGGGAGCTCTTAATGATTAGGAGACTCCTCAACAACCAACCTAGTGATACTCTATCACAAAGAGAGAACATATTTCATACTAGATGCAAAGTTTCAAACAGTGCATGTTCTCTCATTGTTGATAGTGGCTCATGGTGTAATTGTTGTAGCACTAGGCTGGTTGAGAAGTTGGGTTTAACTACTAATTCTCATCCTAAACCTTATCAACTCCATTGGATTAATGAGGATGGTGATTTAGCAGTTGACCAACAAGTAAAGGTCAAAATTTCCATTGGAAACTATGAAGATGAGGTGCTATGTGATGTAGTACCAATGGAAGCTTGTCACATCTTATTAGGAAGGCCATGGCAATTTGATAAGAAAACCATGCACAATGGCCTTACTAACGAGATTACCTTTACTCATAAGGAAAGAAAGTTTGTGCTTCATCCTCTTTCTCCTCAACAGGTGGCTGAGGATCAAGCACAAATGAAACTCAAAAGAGATAGTGAAAAGAGATTTATAAAAAAAGAAGAAAAGAGAGAAAAAAAAAAGTCTGTGAAACTTAAGGATAGAGAGGAATCTAGGGAGAAAAGAGTTCCCTCCCTAGAGGTCGTTAGTCAAGAGAATAAAATTTCCAAACAAACCCTCTTGATTCAACAACCCTCTTATTTCCTTCTCTGTAAAGGAACTCTTTCTTGCACTGCCACATCTAGTGGACATGAGACTTTACCTAAGGGGATAAAAACACTTTTAAAGGAATTTGATGATCTATTTCCTCCTGAGGGTCCAATGGGCCTTCCTCCTTCTAGAGGAATAGAACATCAAATTGATTTGGTGCCTGGAGCTAGCCTACCTAATAGGCCTGCCTACAGGACCAACCCCCAAGAAACTAAAGAAATTGAGTCTCAGGTCCAAGATTTGTTGGAGAAGGGCTGGGTTCGAAAGAGCTTAAGTCCTTGTGCTGTTCCAGTATTGTTGGTTCCAAAAAACGATGGCAAGTGGAGAATGTGTTGTGATAGTAGAGTCATCAACAACATCACTGTGAAATATAGACACCCCATCCCTAGGCTTGATGACATGTTAGATGAGTTTCATGGAGCCATCATATTTTCTAAAGTTGATCTTAAAAGCGGATACAATCAAATTAGAATCAAAGAAGGAGATGAATGGAAAACCGCTTTCAAGACCAAGTTTGGATTATATGAGTGGTTAGTGATGCCCTTTGGGCTCACCAATGCTCCTAGTACATTCATGCGTCTCATGAATCATGTCCTTAGGGATTGTATAGGTAGATTTGTAGTAGTTTATTTTGATGATATTCTCATATACAGTAGGAGTCTAAGTGATCATATAGGACACTTAAGGCAAGTTTTTAATATTCTTAGGAAAAATCAACTTTTTGGAAATTTAGAAAAATGTACCTTTTGTGTAGATAGTGTAGTTTTTCTAGGGTTTATAATTAGTAAAAAAGGGGTTCATGTGGACCCCGAGAAAATCAAGGCCAACCAAGAATGGCCCACTCCTAAAAATGTTGGAGATATTAGGAGCTTACATGGTTTGGCAAGCTTCTATAGGAGGTTTGTTCCTAATTTCTCCACACTTGCCTCCCCATTAAATGATTTAGTCAAGAAAAATGTGGAATTTATATGGGGAGAGAAACAAGAAAATGCCTTCATAACTTTAAAGCATAAGCTTACTCATGCACCACTTCTAGCTCTACCAGATTTTTCAAAAACTTTTGAGTTAGAATGTGATGCTTCTGGAGTTGGCATAGGTGCGGTTTTGTTACAGGGTGGGCACCCTATTGCATATTTCAGTGAAAAACTCAAAGGTGCCTCTCTTAACTACCCTACCTATGACAAAGAGCTTTATGCTTTAGTTAGGGCCCTTCAAACTTGGGAACACTATCTTATTCCCAAAGAATTTGTCATTCATAGTGACCATGAGTCACTTAAATATTTGAGGGGCCAAGGCAAGCTAAACAAAAGGCATGCTAAGTGGGTAGAGTTCTTAGAACAATTTCCATATGTGATTAAATACAAGAAAGAGAAAAATAATGTTGTGGCTGATGCCCTTTCTAGGAGACACACTTTGTTAATCTCCCTTGGATCTCAAATCTTGGGATTTAATCACATTAAGGAATTGTATACTAATGATCTCGAATTTAAAGAAAATTATACCCAATGCTTAGCAAAGCCTCAAGGAGGTTTCTATATTTCTGAGGGGTACTTATATAAAGAGGGAAGAATTTGTATACCCCAAGGATCTATAAGAAAACTCCTTGTTCAAGAAAGTCATGAGGGTGGTCTCATGGGGCACTTTGGAGTTGAAAAGACTCTAAGTTTTCTAAAAGAAAAATTCTTTTGGCCCCATATGAGAAGGGATGTTGAGAGGTTTTGCTCTAGATGTATAGCTTGTTTACAAGCAAAGTCTAAAGTAATGCCTCATGGCATCTATACACCCTTGCCTGTTGCTAACTCTCCATGGGTTGATATCAGTATGGATTTTATTTTGGGCTTGCCCAAGACCCAGAGAGGCATGGATTCTATTTTTGTGGTAGTGGACAGATTTAGTAAAATGGCCCACTTTATACCCTGCCACAAAATAGATGATGCAAGCAACATAGCAAGACTCTTCTTCAAGGAAGTGGTTAGACTTCATGGTCTACCCAAAACTATTGTCTCAGATAGGGATACTAAGTTCCTTAGTCATTTCTGGAAAACTCTTTGGAGTAGGCTAGGAACTAAATTACTTTTCTCTACTACTTGTCACCCACAAACTGATGGGCAAACGGAAGTAGTTAATAGATCCCTATCTACAATGTTAAGGGCAGTCCTTAAGGGTAACCATAAATCTTGGGATGAGTACTTGCCCCACATTGAATTTGCTTACAACAGGGTAGTCCATAAGACTACCAAAATCTCACCTTTTGAGGTTGTATATGGTTTTAACCCTCTTACTCCTTTAGACCTAATACCCCTACCAGATTCTTCTCATTATTTTCATAAAGAAGGGGTATCGAGGGCTGAATTTGTTAAGAAATTGCATGAGAAGGTTAAAACTCAAATACAACAACAAAATGAGAGAACTGCTTTAGATAGAAGCAAGGGAAAGAAAACCCTCATTTTTGAGGAAGGAGATTAGGTTTGGCTTCACTTGAGAAAGGAAAGGTTTCCTTCTCAAAGAAAGTCAAAACTCAACCCAAGAGGAGATGGTCCCTTCCAAGTCCTCCAAAGAATTAATGATAATGCTTACAGGTTAGATCTTCCTAGTGATTATGGAGTAAGTAACACTTTTAATATAAGTGATCTTATTCCCTTTGCAGGTTATGATGAGGAAGAAGAACCTACAGATTTGAGGACAAATCCTTCTCAAGAAGGAGGGGATGATAGACCATGGGCCAAGGGCCCAGTGACCAGAGCTATGGCTAGGAGGATACAGGAAGAGCTGGATCTTGAGAAGACTAATGGGCTTGTTAGGCCCAAGATAATCTTCACTTGGAATGCTCTATCATGAAGAGAAGGCCTAGTTCTATTTGTTCATATTGTACAGTTTATACATAGTCTATTGTATAGGTTATTTTTGCCTTTGTATTTGAGAGGCACTTTATTTGCTTTTTCCTATTATGTGTATATTGTTTTTAAGGTAGGTTACTTGGAGAGTTTAGCTCCATTTAACCTCCCTAGATGATACATTCATTTTATATTTTTTCAATAGGGAAAAGGGGGTGACATTTAGCAATGCTTGAGGGTGTGCTTAGAAATTGGGCCTGAATTGGGCCTAGGCAAAATTTTGCATATTGGACTCATTTTGATCCTAATTTTTCATAGATTTGATTTAGCTAGGTCTCATCATCATATGATGAACCTAACTAAACCAAATCAAAGTTTTTCAAATTAAATCATGGAGCCATTTTTGTCCAAGGCCGCCTAGCTCATATGCTTCTCCTTGGCCGAATTTCTTAAGCTTCACCTCTTGGTTTTGAAGCTTGTCTTGCAAGCTTCTAAACCAAGGGAGGTTAAGCTTACCTTACCATGGTTCTTAAGTGAACCATGGTCAAGGTTAGCTTCTCCTAGAAGCTAGCTAAACCGTGGGAGTTTAAGTTAATCCTACCATGGTTCCTAGTGAACCATGGTTAAGGTTAGCTTCTCCTACAAGCTACCTCTCCCTATATATTTGATTTCTACACTTTGTAAGACACTTTTGAACATATTTTGAGAATGAAATCAGATTTTCCTCTCAACTCAAGAGTCATAAAAACCGTGGAGATTTCCTCTCTTAGGTTTCCTTCAAGGTTCCTTCAAACCTTGCCTTGGTTCATCAAGCTTCTACCTCAAGCTTGAAGTAACCGAACCTCATTCTTGGCTTCACCTCCATTGGAGCTTCTTCAAAGGAGGATTCAGAGATTCTTCAAGTGTCTACCTCAAGTGCAAACGGTCCTAAGCATGGAAGAGTTGAGGAACACCAATCTTCCTCACCTAGTTCCATCACCTGTCGTCTCCTCAATTTCATTTTTTAACTTTCCAAAAACGAAGGAGTTGGTTTGTTGGGGCCTATATCTTCTCTAGTGTGCCTTTTATTAAAACAAAATACAATCACCTACAACATAAATTTTTAGCTAGATTTTAGTTATATTTTTATATGTGTTAGTTATGTATACTATCATTTATCACACTTTGAAAACACATAAATCATAATCATAACATAAGAAATTGACAACCATAAGACATGAATGTCAATATTATCATACCTTAAAATCCCCGGTATCATCTACATATGGGACGTTGATAAGACATTCAAGACCCAAAAGCAAAGCAGATGTAATCTCTTTACTAGATTCCAGAATTCAAATGTGAACCTGCATAAACAGAACGGTATCACCACACCAATTAAGATGTTAACAGTCTTGAACACTAATCAAGCAAACTGAAAAACTATGAGCAAAAAACAGAGGAAGAGGTGCTACACAGATGTGGAAAAAAAACTAATTGACATGACAATTCAGTATATAGAAAGGTGGGTCCATTCTCAAACATGCCACACGCATGATATGGTACACCTACACAAAGCGTAAAAAATCCCAAAACTAGGTCACATTATTTCACCTGATCCCATGACATTTCATGAACATATACTTCCAACATACAATCACAGATAGACATAAAGCTGAGAAAACAAACCTGCCTTGCAAAACGAGGTGAAGAACAGTGCAAAATTCTACATGATATGTTCCTAAACAAGGGGGAAATTTTGTCAGAGATGCTTCACAAGTAACTTAGTAGTATGTCTGGATTCAATTTTGCCATAATCCAGAGACTTACTTGTTCCTCACTTGAACCATATGAATATGCCTCAAGAATATTGGTAGTGTTCCCAAACTGAAGGGCTACCACCTGTGAACACAAAAATGACAGATACACACACATAGAAACACATACAAAACACAACATGCACACACAAGGACTCAAAGGCAAACAAAGGCACACAACACAAAGTACAGACACAGAGCACACAGAAATGAGCACGTATAGCACACAAACACAGGCACACGCACAGGGACATAAACTAAGTTGTTGATATAAGAAAAAGTAGGACAGAAAACATAGGAAGAAAACATAACCTGAACTCCAGGTCGAGTCTCATGCAAAAGCTCAAGAAACATATTCACAATAGCTTTTAGAAACGTCCAATGAGCTCTTAAAAATCGAGGATACTGTCCCACAACATACCTGCCAACAGAAGCAATGGAAAATTATTAAACAGAGGTATAGCATCATTTAACATCGAGCAAATCAATACAAAAACATCCCTTACATGATATTACGTGCAATAACAACTTTGTTATCTTTTCCCGTTGTGGTTTCACTGAGATATAACACATCCCAAATGACCATGACAAAAAGTATGTATTCCTGGCACATAAACATGATGTGAGTAATAATTGTTTCAAAAAAAAATCGAACCAAAAGATAAACAAAGATACCTGTCGTCTTCTCAATTTCTTTTTTTAATTTTCCAAAAACGAAGAAGTTGGTTTCTTGGGGCCTATATCTTCTCTAGTGTGCCTTTTATTAAAACAAAATACAATCACCTACAAAATAAATTTTTAGCTAGATTTTAGTTATATTTTTATATGTGTTAGTTATGTATACTATCATTTATCACACTTTGAAAACACATAAATCATAATCATAACATAAGAAATTGACAACCATAAGTGATAGACCATGGGCCAAGGGCCCAGTGACCAGAGCTATGGCTAGGAGGATACAGGAAGAGCTGGATCTAGAGAAGACTAATGGGCTTGTCAGGCCCAAGATAATCTTCACTTGGAATGCTCTATCATGAAGAGAAGGCCTTAGTTCTACTTGTTTATATTGTACAGTTTATACATAGTCTTGTGTATAGGTTATTTTTGCCTTTGTATTTGTGAGGCACTTTACTAGTTTTTTCTAGTGTTTGTATATTGATTTTGAGGTAGGTTACTTGGAGAGTTTAACTCCATTTAACCTCCCTAGTTGACACATTCATTCTTTATTTTTCAGTAGGAAAAAGGGGGTGACATTTAGCAAAGTTAGGGAGTGTGCTTAGAAATTGGGCCAGAGTTGGGCCTAGGCAAAATTTTACATATTGGACTCATTTTGCTCCTAATTTTTCATAGATTTGATTTAGCTAGGTTTCATCATCATATGATGAACCTAACTAAACCAAATCAAAGAATTTCAAATTAAATCAAGGAGCTATTTGAACCATGGGCCGCCTAGCTTGTTTCCTTCTCCTTGGCCGAATTTTTCAAGCATTCTTACTTGAGTTTGAAGCTTGTCTTGCAAGCTTCTAAACTCAAGCAAGGTTAGCTTAACCTTACCTTGGTTCCTAAAAGAATCATGGTCAAGGTTTAGCTTCTCCTAGAAGCTAGCTAAACCGTAGGAGTTTAAGTTAATCCTACCATGGTTCTTAATGAACCATGGTTAGGGATAACTTCTCCTACAAGCTACTATTCCCTATATATTTGATTTTCCTACACTTGTACTCACTTTTGAACATTTGGAGAATAAGAATTATGATTTTTCTCTCCCACTCAAGAGTCTCAAAACCGAGAGAACTTCCACTCTAGGTTTTCTCTTAAAGTTCTTCTACTTTGAACTTGGTTCCTTAAGCTTCTACCACAAGCTAAGGAGAACCGAACCTCCTTCAAGGTCTTCCACTCCATTGAAGCTTCTTCAAAGGAGATTTCAGAGTTCCTAAGGAGTAAACCTCAAGAAGCATCACGGTCCAAGCATGGAGCTATTGAAGATCAACAATCATCTTCAATCTAGTTCCATCATTTTTGGTATCTAGAGCCTAGTGCTCTTGAGGTTTTTGTTTCTAACTTTTTGTTCTTGAATCCGTGTTGTATCTTCCTCCTTTTACATGTCTCTTTGTGTTGCTGCATGGATCTAGTTTTAATAAATATGTTGATGGATCCTTATGTCACATATGAAGTAATTGATTCATAGTTTTGCTTGTTCCTTATTCTTGAATCAATTTGTGTTGTGCGCCTAGGTTCATGTACTTGTGCTTTTAATTTTTGCTTGAGTCTTCTCCATTCCTTTAACATGAGTCCGTGATTGGACATTGATAATGTTTAGTGTATATTTTGTTTTTGAATCATATGTTTTGTCTAGAGTCATGTGTAGTCCTTTGAATGTCATTGATTCCTAGACTAGTTTGTTTGACCTAATTTTTTGCTTTGTGTTTTTGTGTCCGAAAATTATTGAATATTTTCTTGATAAATCTGTACCTTACTATATGAGCTTTTGATTTACATGTTTGAGTTCCTAATTTGCTATTAGTTCTAGCAAATTTCCTAGAGTTAGGTTTCCTTTATGTCATATTAAAAGTTTTGTCAAGAAAAGTTCATAAACACTCTCCTATTAGGTTTCCTTGTGTCTTGTGTTGTGGCTGAAACTTATTGAAATTTTTTGGACCTTAAAACAGAACCAAAACAGAGGTGTGAGTGTCCTAATTGTTTGAGAAAAACAAAGAAACAAAGTGCTTAAAAATTTGACCTAAAAAAATACTACAAAATAGTGAAGCACTAGTGAAAACATACTTGTGAACACCTCTTGTTTTGTGTCATAATTTTGCTGCAGTTTTTCTATATTGAAACCGAGACATATAAGTGCTTAAAAGGCATTGAAACTCCTGAACATACAAAGAAAAATAAGTGAAAAATAATTTGCAAAAGAAAAAGAAAGAAAATAGCAAAAGAAAAGCCAAAGGAGTGAAAATTTGAGAAAATATTGCTCTCGGTTTTGATCTATTTTGTGTGACATTTTTGTGTTGGTCCAGCCACATATTGTGTCTTGTTTTTGTTCATAATCTTAGCTTTTAATTTTGTAATCTATTCTAGTGCCTTTCCTAGGTTACTCTTGTGTGTACTAGCTTCCAAATTTGCCTTAATTTTTGCTTGTCAATTTGTGGAACTCTTTCTAGTCTTGTCTCATTTTCTTCTACCACTTGGTGTAGCCATTCTAAATTGTTCATTTTCAGTTTTAGCACTAATATTCAGTCTTGAAGGTGGTTGAGTGCTTCTTGAAAGGTGTAGGAGGCCAAGGCAAAGGACATCCACTTGAAGGCTTTGGTGGTTGCTTAGGGAGTTTGTTCTCTCTTGGTGGCTAGGCTCTTGGAAACACCTAGAAGTGACTAACATCAAAGTTGCTTCTAAAGAGAGGAGTGAAACACCTTGTGAGGCTGCAGTTGGTGGCTGATTTGGAGCAACAAGAAACTAAACCAATTGTGAAAATTTTTGTGAAAATTTAGAACTAAATTTAGTGACGGAAATTTTGGTTTCTAAAACCTAGTTTTTCATTACAAAATCTGTCTCTAAATTTGTTCTAAATTAGTGGCTAATTTGTTTTCCTTGAAATTAGGTGCAGCCACTAAATTCATTTGAGAGTGAATATACATTTCATTTGGAGTGTAAATTTACATTTCATTTGAAGCAAATTTGAATTTCATTTACCTTGTAATTTTTGTTTTCTAAATTTTTGTACAAGGCCTTTATTAAGGAGTGTCTTGGAGTGCCTTTGGTGTATCTCCATCTCTCCTTAAGAACTTTTATAGTAATCCACGTGTAGTACTTGTGAGAGTGGTCCTTGAAGGTCTTTGGTGCCTTTCAAGCTCTCACTTAGGTTTACTTGCTTTCAACGTCTAGTTTATGTTTTCTTGAATTTATGTTTTAAGCAATTTATGTTTTCAGTCATTTAAGTTTTCAAGCAATTTATGTTTTCATGCTCTTTATGTTTTCAAGCATTTTATAAATTGTACACATAGGCACTTGCTTGTTATTTTCTTTAGAAAAGTTCTTTGTGAAAATTGTTTTGTGCAAGACAAAAGTACAAGGGGGTTTAGAGATTTTTACTTGAAGAGGCTTGGTTATTAAGTGACTCTTTAGTAGCTCACCTCCCTCCAAAGTTCAATTTGTACTCTTAGACCTCTAAGTGCCAAGTCTAAAGCACTCCAAAACCTTATTTTCATAAAAACTATTTTTGTGTGAAAAATATCTCTTGAATTAAAATGTCTCAAGATTCCTCCCATAGTGAAAGTGATGGCTCTCCAAAAAGTCTTTCTTACATTACTAAAAAGCTCAAATCACTTAAACTATGGAAAAAGCAAGAGTCCATTCAAAGAGAGAAGGAAAGAATTGAAAGAGAAGGACAACTTGCTTATCTTGAGGAAGAGTTGAGAATTTTAAGACAAGAGGAGGAAAAATTGAAAGAAGATATGAAGAAACATAAGAAAAAGAGTAGGAGCTCACATTCCCAATACACATCCCCTAATGAAAGCATGAATCAAGGGGATCACTACCAACATACTCCTAGGAGAACTACTAGGCCAAGGGAAGTCAAGGTTGACCTCCCACAATTCTTTGGCAAAGATGATGTGGAGTCTTATTTAGATTGGGAAATGAAGGTTGAGCAACTCTTTGCTTGCCATAGGGTAAGTGAAGAGAGGAAAGTACCTTTGGCTGCCCTTAGCTTCCAAGGGCATGCCATGTATTGGTGGACAGCCCTAGAGAGAGAGAGACGCCTCCACAATGATCCTCCAATTCAATATTGGAATGATCTTAAAAGTGCAATGAGGAGGAGGCACATTCCCACCTACTATGGGAGGGAGCTTATGAATAAGCTTCAAAGGCTCCAACAAAGAGACATGTCTGTAGAACAGTACAGGCAACAAATGGAGCTATTAATGATGAGGGCTTGTATTAGGGAAGAGGAAGCTACTACTGTAGCTAGATTTTTGAGTGGTCTTAATTTAGAAATAAGAGACCAAGTGGAGCTACTACCCTACAGGGACCTAAATGACTTGGTCCAACTTTGTGTAAGGGTAGAACAACAAAGAATGAGGAAATCTTACAAAAATAGCTCCAACTCTTCATTTCTAAAGAAAGATTCCAAGAAGGAGGGAAAAACTTTTGAAAAGAAGAAAACTTTTGAACCCTCCAAAAATCTAGCCACAGAAAAAGATAAGGGAAAGGGAAAGGACACTACACACACTAGTTCTAGGACTAGTGATATTAAGTGCTTTAAATGTTTAGGGAGAGGCCACATTGCCTCCCAATGCCCCACAAAGAAGGTAATGATCATGAGGGGGAATGACATTTATAGTAGCCAAGATGAGGTTACTACTTCCTCTAGTAATAGTGAGGAAGAAGCAAGTGATCAAGAGAAAGGTGTAGAGTCTACTTTTCCTTATGAAGGGGAGCTCTTAATGATTAGGAGACTCCTCAACAACCAACCTAGTGATACTCTATCACAAAGAGAGAACATATTTCATACTAGATGCAAAGTTTCAAACAGTGCATGTTCTCTCATTGTTGATAGTGGCTCATGGTGCAATTGTTGTAGCACTAGGCTGGTTGAGAAGTTGGGTTTAACTACTAATTCACATCCTAAACCTTATCAACTCCATTGGATTAATGAGGATGGTGATTTAGCAGTTGACCAACAAGTAAAGGTCAAAATTTCCATTGGGAACTATGAAGATGAGGTGCTATGTGATGTAGTACCAATGGAAGTTTGTCACATCTTATTAGGAAGGCCATGGCAATTTGATAAGAAAACCATGCACAATGGCCTTACTAACGAGATTACCTTTACTCATAAGGAAAGAAAGTTTGTGCTTCATCCTCTTTCTCCTCAACAGGTGGCTGAGGATCAAGCACAAATGAAACTCAAAAGAGATAGTGAAAAGAGATTTAAAAAAAAGAAGAAAAGAGAGAAAAAAAAAAGTCTGTGAAACTTAAGGATAGAGAGGAATCTAGGGAGAAAGGAGTTCTCTCCCTAGAGGTCGTTAATCAAGAGAATAAAATTTCCAAACAAACCCTCTTGATTCAACAACCCTCTTATTTCCTTCTCTGTAAAGGAACTCTTTCTTGCACTGCCACATCTAGTGGACATGAGACTTTACCTAAGGGGGTAAAAACACTTTTAAAGGAATTTGATGATCTATTTCCTCCCGAGGGTCCAATGGGCCTTCCTCCTTCTAGAGGAATAGAACATCAAATTGATTTGGTGCCTGGGGCTAGCCTACCTAATAGGCCTGCCTATAGGACCAACCCCCAAGAAACTAAAGAAATAGAGTCTCAGGTCCAAGAGTTGTTGGAGAAGGGCTGGGTTCGAAAGAGCTTAAGTCCTTGTGCTGTTCCAGTGTTGTTGGTTCCAAAGAAAGATGGCAAGTGGAGAATGTGTTGTGATAGTAGAGCCATCAACAACATCACTGTGAAGTATAGACACCCCATCCCTAGGCTTGATGACATGTTAGATGAGCTTTATGGAGCCATCATATTTTCTAAAGTTGATCTTAAAAGCGGATACAATCAAATTAGAATCAAAGAAGGAGATGAATGAAAAACCGCTTTCAAGACCAAGTTTGGATTATATGAGTGGTTAGTGATGCCTTTTGGGCTCACCAATGCTCCTAGTACATTCATGCGTCTCATGAATCATGTCCTTAGGGATTGTATAGGTAGATTTGTAGTAGTTTATTTTGATGATATTCTCATATACAGTAGGAGTCTAAGTGATCATATAGGACACTTAAGGCAAGTTTTTGATATTCTTAGGAAAAATCAACTTTTTGGAAATTTAGAAAAATGTACCTTTTGTGTAGATAGTGTAGTTTTTCTAGGGTTTATAATTAGTAAAAAAGGGGTTCATGTGGACCCCGAGAAAATCAAGGCCATCCAAGAATGGCCCACTCCTAAAAGTGTTGGAGATATTAGGAGCTTCCATGGTTTGGCAAGCTTCTATAGGAGGTTTGTTCCTAATTTCTCCACACTAGCCTCCCCATTAAATGACTTAGTCAAGAAGAATGTGGAATTTATATGGGGAGAGAAACAAGAAAATGCCTTCATAACCTTGAAGCATAAGCTTACCCATGCACCACTTCTAGCTCTACCTGATTTTTCAAAAACTTTTGAGTTAGAATGTGATGCCTCTGGAGTTGGTATAGGGGCGG
This sequence comes from Cajanus cajan, assembly GCF_000230855.2. Classification (NCBI taxonomy): domain Eukaryota; kingdom Viridiplantae; phylum Streptophyta; class Magnoliopsida; order Fabales; family Fabaceae; genus Cajanus; species Cajanus cajan. The sequence goes on along the minus strand of NC_138517.1, from coordinate 60,340 downwards.
TTTTGTTACAGGGAGGGCACCCTATTGCATATTTCAGTGAAAAACTCAAAGGTGCCTCCCTTAACTATCCTACCTATGACAAAGAGCTCTATGCCTTGGTTAGGGCCCTTCAAACTTGGGAACATTACCTTATTCCCAAAGAGTTTGTCATTCATAGTGACCATGAGTCACTTAAATATTTGAGGGGCCAAGGCAAGCTAAACAAAAGGCATGCTAAGTGGGTAGAGTTCTTAGAACAATTTCCATATGTGATTAAATACAAGAAAGGGAAAAATAATGTTGTTGCTGATGCCCTTTCTAGGAGACACACTTTGTTAATCTCCCTTGGATCTCAAATCTTGGGATTTAATCACATTAAGGAATTGTATACTAATGATCTCGAATTCAAGGAAAATTATACCCAATGCTTAGCAAAGCCTCAAGGAGGTTTCTATATTTCTGAGGGGTACTTATATAAAGAGGGAAGAATTTGTATACCCCAAGGATCTATAAGAAAACTCCTTGTTCAAGAAAGTCATGAGGGTGGTCTCATGGGGCACTTTGGAGTTGAAAAGACTCTAAGTTTTCTAAAAGAAAAATTCTTTTGGCCCCATATGAGAAGGGATATTGAGAGGTTTTGCTCTAGATGTATAGCTTGTTTACAAGCAAAGTCTAAAGTAATGCCTCATGGCATCTATACACCCTTGCCTGTTGCTAACTCTCCATGGGTTGATATCAGTATGGATTTTATTTTGGGCTTGCCCAAGACCCAGAGAGGCATGGATTCTATTTTTGTGGTAGTAGACAGATTTAGTAAAATGGCCCACTTTATACCTTGCCACAAAATAGATGATGCAAGCAACATAGCAAGACTCTTCTTCAAGGAAGTGGTTAGACTTCATGGTCTACCCAAGACCATTGTTTCAGATAGGGATACCAAGTTCCTTAGCCATTTCTGGAAAACTCTTTGGAGTAGGCTAGGAACTAAATTACTTTTCTCTACTACTTGTCACCCACAAACTGATGGGCAAACAGAAGTAGTTAATAGATCCCTATCTACAATGTTAAGGGCAGTTCTTAAAGGTAACCATAAGTCTTGGGATGAGTACTTGCCCCACATTGAATTTGCTTATAACAGGGTAGTCCATAAGACTACCAAAATCTCACCTTTTGAGGTTGTATATGGTTTTAACCCTCTTACTCCTTTAGACCTAATACCCCTACCAGATTCTTCTCATTATTTTCATAAAGAAGGGGTATCGAGGGCTGAATTTGTTAAGAAATTGCATGAGAAGGTTAAAACTCAAATACAACAACAAAATGAGAGAACTGCTTTAGATAGAAGCAAGGGAAAGAAAGCCCTCATTTTTGAGGAAGGGGATTGGGTTTGGCTTCATTTGAGAAAGGAAAGATTTCCTTCTCAAAGGAAGTCTAAACTCAACCCAAGAGGAGATGGTCCCTTCCAAGTCCTCCAAAGAATAAATGATAATGCTTATAGGTTAGATCTTCCCAGTGATTATGGAGTGAGTAACACTTTTAATGTGAGTGATCTTATTCCTTTTACAGGCTATGGTGAAGAAGATGAACCTACAGATTTGAGGACAAATCCTTCTCAAGAAGGAGGGGATGATAGACCATGGGCCAAGGGCCCAATGACCAGAGCTATGGCTAGGAGGATACAGGAAGAGCTGGATCTAGAGAAGACTAATGGGCTTGTCAGGCCCAAGATAATCTTCACTTGGAATGCTCTATCATGAAGAGAAGGCCTTAGTTCTACTTGTTTATATTGTACAGTTTATACATAGTCTTGTGTATAGGTTATTTTTGCCTTTGTATTTGTGAGGCACTTTACTAGCTTTTTCTAGTGTTTGTATATTGATTTTGAGGTAGGTTACTTGGAGAGTTTAACTCCATTTAACCTCCCTAGTTGACACATTCATTCTTTATTTTTCAGTAGGAAAAAGGGGGTGACATTTAGCAAAGTTAGGGAGTGTGCTTAGAAACTGGGCCAGAGTTGGGCCTAGGCAAAATTTTACATATTGGACTCATTTTACTCCTAATTTTTCATATATTTGATTTAGCTAGGTTTCATCATCATATGATGAACCTAACTAAACCAAATCAAAGAATTTCAAATTAAATCAAGGAGCAATTTGAACCATGGGCCGCCTAGCTTGTTTCCTTCTCCTTGGCCGAATTTTTCAAGCATTCTTACTTGAGTTTGAAGCTTGTCTTGCAAGCTTCTAAACTCAAGCAAGGTTAGCTTAACCTTACCTTGGTTCCTAAAAGAATCATGGTCAAGGTTTAGCTTCTCCTAAAAGCTAGCTAAACCGTAGGAGTTTAAGTTAATCCTACCATGGTTCTTAATGAACCATGGTTAGGGATAACTTCTCCTACAAGCTATTATTCCCTATATATTTGATTTTCCTACACTTGTACTCACTTTTGAACATTTGGAGAATAAGAATTCTGATTTTTCTCTCCCACTCAAGAGTCTCAAAACCGAGAGAACTTCCACTCTAGGTTTTCTCTCAAAGTTCTTCTACTTTGAACTTGGTTCCTTAAGCTTCTACCACAAGCTAAGGAGAACCGAACCTCCTTCAAGGTCTTCCATTCCATTGAAGCTTCTTCAAAGGAGATTTCAGAGTTCCTAAGGAGTAAACCTCAAGAAGCATCACGGTCCAAGCATGGAGCTATTGAAGATCAACAATCATCTTCAATCTAGTTCCATCAATAAGACATGAATGTCAATATTATCATACCTTAAAATCCCCGGTATCATCTACATATGGGACGTTGATAAGACATTCAAGACCCAAAAGCAAAGCAGATGTAATCTCTTTACTAGATTCCAGAATTCAAATGTGAACCTGCATAAACAGAACGGTATCACCACACCAATTAAGATGTTAACAGTCTTGAACACTAATCAAGCAAATTGAAAAACTATGACCAAAAAACAGAGGAAGAGCTGCTACACAGATGTGGAAAAAAAACTAATTGACATGACAATTCAGTATATAGAAAGGTGGGTCCATTCTCAAACATGCCACACGCATGATATGGTACACATACACAAAGCGTAAAAAATCCCAAAACTAGGTCACGTTATTTCACCTGATCCCATGACATTTCATAAACATATACTTGCAACAAACAATCACAGATAGACATAAAGCTGAGAAAACAAACCTGCCTTGCAAAACGAGGTGAAGAACAGTGCAAAATTCTACATGATATGTTCCTAAACAAGGGGGAAATTTTGTCAGAGATGCTTCACAAGTAACTTAGTAGTATGTCCGGATTCAATTTTGCCATAATCCAGAGACTTACTTGTTCCTCACTTGAACCATATGAATATGCCACAAGAATATTGGTAGTGTTCCCAAACTGAAGGGCTACCACCTGTGAACACAAAAATGACAGATACACGCACATAGAAACACATACAAAACACAACAAGCACACACAAGGACTCAAAGGCAAACAAAGGCACACAACACAAAGTACAGACACAGAGCACACAGAAATGAGCACGTATAGCACACAAACACATGCACACGCACAGGGACATAAACTAAGCTGTTGATATAAGAAAAAGTAGGACAGAAAACATAGGAAGAAAACATAACCTGAACTCCAGGTCGAGTCTCATGCAAAAGCTCAAGAAACATATTCACAATAGCTTTTAGAAACGTCCAATGAGCTCTTAAAAATCGAGGATACTGTCCCACAACATACCTGCCAACAGAAGCAATGGCAAATTATTAAACAGAGGTAAAGCATCATTTAACATCGAGCAAATCAATACAAAAACATCCCTTACATGATATTACGTGCAATAACAACTTTGTTATCGTTTCCCGTTGTGGTTTCACTGAGATATAACACATCCCAAATGACCATGACAAAAAGTATGTATTCCTGCCACATAAACATGATGTAAGTAATAATTGTTTCAAAAAAAAATCGAACCAAAAGATAAACAAAGATACCTGTCGTCTTCTCAATTTCTTTTTTTAATTTTCCAAAAACGAAGGAGTTGGTTTCTTGGGGCCTATATCTTCTCTAGTGTGCCTTTTATTAAAACAAAATACAATCACCTACAAAATAAATTTTTAGCTAGATTATAGTTATATTTTTATATGTGTTAGTTATGTATACTATCATTTATCACACTTTGAAAACACATAAATCATAATCATAACATAAGAAATTGACAACCATAAGACATGAATGTCAATATTATCATACCTTAAAATCCCCGGTATCATCTACATATGGGACGTTGATAAGACATTCAAGACCCAAAAGCAAAGCAGATGTAATCTCTTTACTAGATTCCAGAATTCAAATGTGAACCTGCACAAACAGAACGGTATCACCACACCAATTAAGATGTTAACAGTCTTGAACACTAATCAAGCAAACTGAAAAACTATGAGCAAAAAACAGAGGAAGAGGTGCTACACAGATGTGAAAAAAAAAACTAATTGACATGACAATTCAGTATATAGAAAGGTGGGTCCATTCTCAAACATGTCACACGCATGATATGGTACACATACACAAAGCGTAAAAAATCCCAAAACTAGGTCACGTTATCTCACCTGATCCCATGACATTTCATTAACATATACTTGCAACAAACAATCACAGATAGACATAAAGCTGAGAAAACAAACCTGCCTTGCAAAACGAGGTGAAGAACAGTGCAAAATTCTACATGATATGTTCCTAAACAAGGGGGAAATTTTGTCAGAGATACTTCACAAGTAACTTAGTAGTATGTCCGGATTCAATTTTGCCATAATCCAGAGACTTACTTGTTCCTCACTTGAACCATATGAATATGCCTCAAGAATATTGGTAGTGTTCCCAAACTGAAGGGCTACCACCTGTGAACACAAAAATGACAGATACACGCACATAGAAACACATACAAAACACAACATGCACACACAAGGACTCAAAGGCAAACAAAGGCACACAGAAATGAGCACGTATAGCACACAAACACAGGCACACGCACAGGGACATAAACTAAGTTGTTGATATAAGAAAAAATAGGACAGAAAACAAAGGAAGAAAACATAACCTGAACTCCAGGTCGAGTCTCATGCAAAAGCTCAAGAAACATATTCACAATAGCTTTTAGAAACGTCCAATGAGCTCTTAAAAATCGAGGATACTGTCCCACAACATACCTGCCAACAGAAGCAATGGCAAATTATTAAACAGAGGTATAGCATCATTTAACATCGAGCAAATCAATACAAAAACATCCCTTACATGATATTACGTGCAATAACAACTTTGTTATCTTTTCCCGTTGTTGTTTCACTGAGATATAACACATCCCAAATGACCATGACAAAAAGTATGTATTCCTGCCACATAAACATGATGTGAGTAATAATTGTTTCAAAAAAAAATCGAACCAAAAGATAAACAAAGATACCTGTCGTCTTCTCAATTTCTTTTTTTAATTTTCCAAAAACGAAGGAGTTGGTTTCTTGGGGCCTATATCTTCTCTAGTGTGCCTTTTATTAAAACAAAATACAATAACCTACAAAATAAATTTTTAGCTAGATTTTAGTTATATTTTTATATGTGTTAGTTATGTATACTATCATTTATCACACTTTGAAAACACATAAATCATAATCATAACATAAGAAATTGACAACCATAAGACATGAATGTCAATATTATCATACCTTAAAATCCCCGGTATCATCTACATATGGGACGTTGATAAGACATTCAAGACCCAAAAGCAAAGCAGATGTAATCTCTTTACTAGATTCCAGAATTCAAATGTGAACCTACATAAACAGAACGGTATCACCACACCAATTAAGATGTTAACAGTCTTGAACACCAATCAAGCAAACTGAAAAACTATGAGCAAAAAACAGAGGAACAGGTGCTACACAGATGTGGAAAAAAAACTAATTGACATGACAATTCAGTATATAGAAAGGTGGGTCCATTCTCAAACATGCCACACGCATGATATGGTACACATACACAAAGCGTAAAAAATCCCAAAACTAGGTCACGTTATTTCACCTGATCCCATGACATTTCATTAACATATACTTGCAACATACAATCACAGATAGACATAAAGCTGAGAAAACAAACCTGCCTTGCAAAACGAGGTGAAGAACAGTGCAAAATTCTACATGATATGTTCCTAAACAAGGGAGAAATTTTGTCAGAGATACTTCACAAGTAACTTAGTAGTATGTCCGGATTCAATTTTGCCATAATCCAGAGACTTACTTGTTCCTCACTTGAACCATATGAATATGCCTCAAGAATATTGGTAGTGTTCCCAAACTGAAGGGCTACCACCTGTGAACACAAAAATGACAGATACACGCACATAGAAACACATACAAAACACAACATGCACACACAAGGACTCAAAGGCAAACAAAGGCACACAACACAAAGTACAGACACAGAGCACACAGAAATGAGCACGTATAGCACACAATCACAGGCACACGCACAGGGACATAAACTAAGTTGTTGATATAAGAAAAAGTAGGACAGAAAACAAAGGAAGAAAACATAACCTGAACTCCAGGTCGAGTCTCATGCAAAAGCTCAAGAAACATATTCACAATAGCTTTTAGAAACGTCCAATGAGCTCTTAAAAATCGAGGATACTGTCCCACAACATACCTGCCAACAGAAGCAATGGCAAATTATTAAACAGAGGTATAGCATCATTTAACATCGAGCAAATCAGTACAAAAACATCCCTTACATGATATTACGTGCAATAACAACTTTGTTATCTTTTCCCGTTGTGGTTTCACTGAGATATAACACATCCCAAATGACCATGACAAAAAGTATGTATTCCTGCCACATAAACATGATGTGAGTAATAATTGTTTCAAAAAAAAATCGAACCAAAAGATAAACAAAGATACCTGTCGTCTTCTCAATTTCTTTTTTTAATTTTCCAAAAACGATGGAGTTGGTTTCTTGGGGCCTATATCTTCTCTAGTGTGCCTTTTATTAAAACAAAATACAATCACCTACAAAATAAATTTTTAGCTAGATTTTAGTTATATTTTTATATGTGTTAGTTATGTATACTATCATTTATCACACTTTGAAAACACATAAATCATAATCATAACATAAGAAATTGACAACCATAAGACATGAATGTCAATATTATCATACCTTAAAATCCCCGGTATCATCTACATATGGGACGTTGATAAGACATTCAAGACCCAAAAGCAAAGCAGATGTAATCTCTTTACTAGATTCCAGAATTCAAATGTGAACCTACATAAACAGAACGGTATCACCACACCAATTAAGATGTTAACAGTCTTGAACACCAATCAAGCAAACTGAAAAACTATGAGCAAAAAACAGAGGAACATGTGCTACACAGATGTGGAAAAAAAACTAATTGACATGACAATTCAGTATATAGAAAGGTGGGTCCATTCTCAAACATGCCACACGCATGATATGGTACACCTACACAAAGCGTAAAAAATCTCAAAACTAGGTCACATTATTTCACCTGATCCCATGACATTTCATGACCATATACTTGCAACATACAATCACAGATAGACATAAAGTTGAGAAAACAAACCTGCCTTGCAAAACGAGGTGAAGAACAGTGCAAAACTCTACATGATATGTTCCTAAACAAGGGGGAAATTTTGTCAGAGATGCTTCACAAGTAACTTAGTAGTATGTCCGGATTCAATTTTGCCATAATCCAGAGACTTACTTGTTCCTCACTTGAACCATATGAATATGCCTCAAGAATATTGGTAGTGTTCCCAAACTGAAGGGCTACCACCTGTGAACACAAAAATGACAGATACACGCACATAGAAACACATACAAAACACAACATGCACACACAAGGACTCAAAGGCAAACAAAGGCACACAACACAAAGTACAGACACAGAGCACACAGAAATGAGCACGTATAGCACACAAACACATGCACACGCACAGGGACATAAACTAAGCTATTGATATAAGAAAAAGTAGGACAGAAAACATAGGAAGAAAACATAACCTGAACTCCAGGTCGAGTCTCATGCAAAAGCTCAAGAAACATATTCACAATAGCTTTTAGAAACGTCCAATGAGCTCTTAAAAATCGAGGATACTGTCCCACAACATACCTGCCAACAGAAGCAATGGCAAATTATTAAACAGAGGAATAGCATCATTTAACATCGAGCAAATCAATACAAAAACATCCCTTACATGATATTACGTGCAATAACAACTTTGTTATCTTTTCCCGTTGTGGATTCACTGAGATATAACACATCCCAAATGACCATGACAAAAAGTATGTATTCCTGCCACATAAACATGATGTGAGTAATAATTGTTTCAAAAAAAAATTGAACCAAAAGATAAACAAAGATACCTGTCGTCTTCTCAATTTCATATTTTAATTTTCCAAAAATGAAGGAGTTGGTTTATTGGGGCCTATATCTTCTCTAGTATGGCTTTTATTAAAACAAAATACAATCACCTACAAAATAAATTTTTAGCTAGATTTTAGTTATATTTTTATATGTGTTAGTTATGTATACTATCATTTATCACACTTTGAAAACACATAAATCATAATCATAACATAAGAAATTGACAACCATAAGACATGAATGTCAATATTATCATACCTTAAAATCCCCGGTATCATCTACATATGGGACGTTGATAAGACATTCAAGACCCAAAAGCAAAGCAGATGTAATCTCTTTACTAGATTCCAGAATTCAAATGTGAACCTGCATAAACAGAACGGTATCACCACACCAATTAAGATGTTAACAGTCTTGAACACCAATCAAGCAAACTGAAAAACTATGAGCAAAAAACAGAGGAAGAGGTGCTACACAGATGTGGAAAAAAAACTAATTGACATGACAATTCAGTATATAGAAAGGTGGGTCCATTCTCAAACATGCCACACGCATGATATGGTACACCTACACAAAGCGTAAAAAATTCCAAAACTAGGTCACATTATTTCACCTGATCCCATGACATTTCATGAACATATACTTGCAACATACAATCACAGATAGACATAAAGCTGAGAAAACAAACCTGCCTTGCAAAACGAGGTGAAGAACAGTGCAAAATTCTACATGATATGTTCTTAAACAAGGGGAAAATTTTGTCAGAGATGCTTCACAAGTAACTTAGTAGTATGTCCGTATTCAATTTTGCCATAATCCAGAGACTTACTTGTTCCTCTCTTGAACCATATGAATATGCCTCAAGAATATTGGTAGTGTTCCCAAACTGAAGGGCTACCACCTGTGAACACAAAAATGACAGATACACGCACATAGAAACACATACAAAACACAACATGCACACACAAGGACTCAAAGGCAAACAAAGGCACACAACACAAAGTACAGACACAGAGCACACAGAAATGAGCACGTATAGCACACAAACACATGCACACGCAGAGGGACATAAACTAAGCTGTTGATATAAGAAAAAGTAGGACAGAAAACATAGGAAGAAAACATAACCTGAACTCCAGTTCGAGTCTCATGCAAAAGCTCAAGAAACATATTCACAATAGCTTTTAGAAACGTCCAATGAGCTCTTAAAAATCGAGGATACTGTCCCACAACATACCTGCCAACAGAAGCAATGGCAAATTATTAAACAGAGGTATAGCATCATTTAACATCGAACAAATCAATACAAAAACATCCCTTACATGATATTACGTGCAATAACAACTTTGTTATCTTTTCCCGTTGTGGATTCACTGAGATATAACACATCCCAAATGACCATGACAAAAAGTATGTATTCCTGCCACATAAACATGATGTGAGTAATAATTGTTTCAAAAAAAAATCGAACCAAAAGATAAACAAAGATACCTGTCGTCTTCTCAATTTCTTTTTATAATTTTCCAAAAACGAAGGAGTTGGTTTCTTGGGGCCTATATCTTCTTTAGTGTGCCTTTTATTAAAACAAAATACAATCACCTACAACATAAATTTTTAGCTAGATTTTAGTTATATTTTTATATGTGTTAGTTATGTATACTATCATTTATCACACTTTGAAAACACATAAATCATAATCATAACATAAGAAATTGACAACCATAAGACATGAATGTCAATATTATCATACCTTAAAATCTCCGGTATCATCTACATATGGGACGTTGATAAGACATTCAAGACCCAAAAGCAAAGCAGATGTAATCTCTTTACTAGATTCCAGAATTCAAATGTGAACCTGCAAAAACAGAACGGTATCACCACACCAATTAAGATGTTAACAGTCTTGAACACTAATCAAGCAAACTGAAAAACTATGAGCAAAAAACAGAGGAAGAGGTGCTACACAGATGTGGAAAAAAAACTAATTGACATGACAATTCAGTATATTGAAAGGTGGGTCCATTCTCAAACATGCCACACGCATGATATGGTACACCTACACAAAGCGTAAAAAATCCCAAAACTAGGTCACATTATTTCACCTGATCCCATGACATTTCATGAACATATACTTCCAACATACAATCACAGATAGACATAAAGCTGAGAAAACAAACCTGCCTTGCAAAACGAGGTGAAGAACAGTGCAAAATTCTACATGATATGTTCCTAAACAAGGGGGAAATTTTGTCAGAGATGCTCCACAAGTAACTTAGAAGCATGTCCGGATTCAATTTTGCCATAATCCAGAGACTTACTTGTTCCTCACTTGAACCATATGAATATGCCTCAAGAATATTGGTAGTGTTCCCAAACTGAAGGGCTACCACCTGTGAACACAAAAATGACAGATACACACATATAGAAACACATACAAAACACAACATGCACACACAAGGACTCAAAGGCAAACAAAGGCACACAACACAAAGTACAGACATAGAGCACACAGAAATGAGCACGTGTAGCACACAAACACAGGCACACGCACAGGGACATAAACTAAGTTGTTGATATAAGAAAAAGTAGGACAGAAAACATAGGAAGAAAACATAACCTGAACTCCAGGTCGAGTCTCATGCAAAAGCTCAAGAAACATATTCACAATAGCTTTTAGAAACGTCCAATGAGCTCTTAAAAATCGAGGATACTGTCCCACAACATACCTGCCAACAGAAGCAATGGCAAATTGTTAAACAGAGGTATAGCATCATTTAACATCGAGCAAATCAATACAAAAACATCCCTTACATGATATTACGTGCAATAACAACTTTGTTATCTTTTCCCGTTGTGGTTTCACTAAGATATAACACATCCCAAATGACCATGACAAAAAGTATGTATTCCTGCCACATAAACATGATGTGAGTAATAATTGTTTCAAAAAAAATCACAACCAAAAGATAAACAAAGATACCTGTCGTCTTCTCAATTTCTTTTTTTAATTTTCCAAAACCGAAGGAGTTGTGTTCTTCGGGCCTATATCTTCTCTAGTGTTCCTTTTATTAAAACAAAATACAATCACCTACAAAATAAATATTTAGCAAGATTTTAGTTATATTTTTATATGTGTTAGTTATGTATACTATCATTTATCACACTTTGAAAACACATAAATCATAATCATAACATAAGAAAAAGACAACCATAAGACATGAATGTCAACATTATCATACCTTAAAATCCCCGGTATCATCTACATATGGGACGTTGATAAGACATTCAAGACCCAAAAGCAAAGCATATGTAATCTCTTTTCTAGATTCCAGAATTCAAATGTGAACCTGCATAAACAGAACGGTATCACCACACCAATAAAGATGTTAACAGACTTGAACACTAATCAAGCAAACTGAAAAACTATGAGCAAAAAACAGAGGAAGAGGTGCTACACAGATGTGAAAAAAAAACTAATTGACATGACAATTCAGTATATAGAAAGGTGGGTCCATTCTCAAACATGCCACACACATGATATGGTACACATACACAGCGTAAAAAATCCCATAACTAGGTCACATTATTTCACCTGATCCCATGACATTTCATGAACATATACTTGCAACATACAATAACAGATAGACATAAAGCTGAGAAAACAAACCTGCCTTGCAAAACGAGGTGAAGAACAGTGCAAAATTCTACATCATACCCTAAACAAGGGGGAAATTTTGTCAGAGAGGCTTCACAAGTAACTTAGTAGTATGTCCGGATTCAATTTTGCCATAATACAAAGACTTACTTGTTTCTCACTTGAACCATATGAATATCCCTCAAGAATATTGGTAGTGTTCCCAAACTTAAGGGCTGCCACCTGTGAACACAAAAATGACAGATACACGCACATAGAAAGACATACAAAACACAACATGCATACACAAGGACTCAAAGGCAAACAAAGGCACACAACACAAAGTACAGACACACAGCACACAGAAATTACCATGCAGAGCACACAAACACAGGCACACGCACAGGGACATAAACTAAGCTGTTGATATAAGAAAAAGTAGGACAGAAAACATAGGAAGAAAACATAACCTGAACTCCAAGTCGAGTCTCATGCAAAAGCTCAAGAAACTTATTCACAACAGCTTTTAGAAACGTCCAATGAGCTCTTAAAAATCGAGGATACTGTCCCACAACATACCTGCCAACAGAAGCAATGGCAAATTATTAAACAGAAGTATAGCATCATTTAACATCGAGCAAATCAATACAAAAACATCCCTTACATGATATTACGTGCAATAACAACTTTGTTATCCTTTCCCGTTGTGTTTCACTGAGATATAACACATCCCAAATGACCATGACAAAAAGTATGTATTCCTGCCACATAAACATGATGTGAGTAATAATTGTTTCAAAAAAAATCGCAACCAAAAGATAAACAAAGATACCTCTCGTCCTATCAATTTCTTATTTTAATTTTCCAAAAACGAAGGAGTTGGGTTCTTCGGGCCTATATCTTCTCTAGTGTGCCTTTTATTAAAACAAAATACAATGACTTACAAAATAAATTTTTAGCTAGATTTTAGTTATATTTTTATATGCATTAGTTATGTATATTATCATTTATCACACTTTAAAAACACATAAATCATAATCATAACATAAAAAATAGACAACCGTAAGACATGAATGTCAACATTATCATACCTTAAAATCCCCGGTATCATCTACATATGGGAGTTGATAAGACATTCAACACCCAAAAGCAAAGCAGATGTATTCTCTTTACTGGATTCCAGAATTCAAATGTGAACCTGCATAAACAAAAGGGTATCAGCACACTAATAAAGAAGTTAACAGACTTGAACACTAATCAAGCAAACTGAAAAACTATGAGCAAAAAACAGAGGTAGCGGTGCTACACAGATGTGAAAAAAAAACTAATTGACATGACAATTCAGTATTTAGAAAGGTGGGTCAATCTCAAACATGCCACACGCATGATATGGTACACATACACAGCGTAAAAAATCCCAAAACTAGGTCACATTATTTCACCTGATCCCATGACATTTCATGAACATATACTTGCAACATACAATCACAGATAGACATAAAGCTGAGAAAACAAACCTACCTTGTAAAACGAGGTGAAGAAAAGTGCAAAATTCTACATGATACCCTAAACAAGGCGAAAATTTTGTTAGAGATGCTTCACAAGTAACTAAATAGTATGTCCGGATTCAATTTTGCCATAATACAGAGACTTACTTGTTCCTCCCTTGAACCATATGAATATGCCTCACGAATATTGGTAGTGTTACCAAACTGAAGGGCTGCCACCTGTGAACACAAAAATAACAGATACACGCACATAGAAAGACATACAAAACACATCATGCACATACAAGGACTCAAAGGCAAACAAAGGCACACAACACAAAGTACAGACACAGAGCACACAGAAATGAGCACGCCGAGCACACAAACACAGGGACATAAACTAAGCTGTTGATATAAGAAAAAATAGGACAGAAAACATAGGAAGAAAACATAACCTGAACTCCAGGACGAGTCTCATGCAAAAGCTCAAGAAACTTATTCACAACAGCTTTTAGAAACGTCCAATGAGCTCTTAAAAACTGAGGATACTGTCCCACAACATACCTGCCAACAGAAGCAATGACATATTATTAAACAGAGGTATAACATCATTTAACATCGAACAAATCAATACAAAAACATCCCTTACATGATATTACGTGCAATAACAACTTTGTTAACTTTTCCCGTTGTGGTTTCACTGAGATATAACACATCCCAAATGACCATGACAAAAAGTATGTATTCCTGCCACATAAACATGATGTGAGTAATAATTGTTTCAAAAAAAATCGCTACCAAAAGATAAACAAAGATACCTGTCGTCTTCTCAATTTCTTTTTTTAATTTTCCAAAAACGAAGGAGTTGGGTTCTTCGGGCCTATATCTTCTCTAGTGTGCCTTTTATTAAAACAAAATACAATCACCTACAAAATAAATTTTTAGCTAGATTTTAGTTATATTTTTATATGCATTAGTTATGTATATTATCATTTATCACACTTTGAAAACACACAAATCATAATCATAACATAAGAAATTGACAACCATAAGACATGAATGTCAATATTATCATACCTTAAAATCCCCGGTATCATCTACATATGGGACGTTGATAAGACATTCAAGACCCAAAAGCAAAGCAGATGTAATCTCTTTACTAGATTCCAGAATTCAAATGTGAACCTGCACAAACAGAACGGTATCACCACACCAATTAAGATGTTAACAGTCTTGAACACTAATCAAGCAAACTGAAAAACTATGAGCAAAAAACAGAGGAAGAGGTGCTACACAGATGTGAAAAAAAAAACTAATTGACATGACAATTCAGTATATAGAAAGGTGGGTCCATTCTCAAACATGTCACACGCATGATATGGTACACATACACAAAGCATAAAAAATCCCAAAACTAGGTCACATTATTTCACATGATCCCATGACATTTCATGAACATATACTTGCAACATACAATCACAAATAGACATAAAGGTGAGAAAACAAACCTGTCTTGCAAAACGAGGTGAAGAACAATGCAAAATTCTACATGATATGTTCCTAAACAATGGGGAAATTTTGTCAGAGATGCTTCACAAGTAACTTAGTAGTATGTCCGGATTCAATTTTGCCATAATCCAGAGACTTACTTGTTCCTCACTTGAACCATATGAATATGCCTCAAGAATATTGGTAGTGTTCCCAAACTGAAGGGCTACCACCTGTGAACACAAAAATGACAGATACACGCACATAGAAACACATACAAAACACAACATGCACACACAAGGACTCAAAGGCAAACAAAGGCACACAACACAAAGTACAGACACAGAGCACACAGAAATTAGCAAGCAGAGCACACAAACACAGGCACACGCACAGGGACATAAACTAAGCTGTTGACATAAGAAAAAGTAAGACAGAAAACATAGGAAGAAAACATAACCTGAACTCCAAGTCGAGTCTCATGCAAAAGCTCAAGAAACTTATTCACAACAGCTTTTAGAAACGTCCAATGAGCTCTTAAAAATCGAGGATACTGTCCCACAACATACCTGCCAACAAAAGCAATGACAAATTATTAAACAGAGGTATAGCATCATTTAACATCGAGCAAATCAATACAAAAACATCCCTTACATGATATTACGTGCAATAACAACTTTGTTATCTTTTCCCGTTGTGGTTTCACTGATATATAACACATCCCAAATGACCATGACAAAAAGTATGTATTCCTGCCACATAAACATGATGTGAGTAATAATTGTTTCAAAAAAAATCGCTACCAAAAGATAAACAAAGATACCTGTCGTCTTCTCAATTTCTTTTTTTAATTTGCCAAAAACGAAGGAGTTGGGTTCTTCGGGCCTATATCTTCTCTAGTGTGCCTTTTATTAAAACAGAATACAATCACCTACAAAATAAATTTTTAGCTAGATTTTAGTTATATTTTTATATGTTAGTTACGTATACTATCATTTATCACACTTTGAAAACACATAAATCATAATCATAACATAAGAAATAGACAACCATAAGACATGAATGTCAACATTATCATACCTTAAAATCTCGGTATCATCTACATATGGGACGTTGATAAGACATTCAGGACCCAAAAGCAAAGCAGATGTATTCTCTTTACTGGATTCCAGAAATCAAATGTGAACCTGCATAAACAGAAGGGTATCACAACACCAATAAAGATGTTAACAGACTTGAACACTAATCAAGCAAACTGAATAACTACGAGCAAAAAACAGAGGAAGAGGTGCTACACAGATGTGAAAAAAAAACTAATTGACATGACAATTCAGTATATAGAAAGGTGGGTCCATTTTCAAACATGCCACACGCATGATATGGTACAGATACACAAAGCGTAAAAAATCCCAAAACTAGGTCACATTATTTCACCTGATCCCATGACATTTCATGAACATATACTTGCAACATACAATCACAGATAGACATAAAGTTGAGAAAACAAACCTACCTTGCAAAACGAGGTGAAGAACAGTGCAAAATTCTATATGATACCCTAAACAAGGGGGAAATTTTGTCAGAGATGCTTCACAAGTAACTAAATAGTATGTCCGGATTCAATTTTGCCATAATACAGAGACTTACTTGTTCCTCACTTGAACCATATGAATATGCCTCACGAATATTGGTAGTGTTCCCAAACTGAAGGGCTGCCACCTGTGAACACAAAAATGACAGATTCACGCACATAGAAAGACATACAAAACACATCATGTACAAGGACTCAAAGTCAAACAAAGGCACACAACACAAAGTACAGACACAGAGCACACAGAAATGAGCACGCAGAGCACACAAACACAGGGACACGCACAAGGACATAAACTAAGTTGTTGCTATAAGAAAAAATAGGACAGAAAACATAGGAAGAAAACATAACCTGAACTCCAAGACGAGTCTCATGCAAAAGCTCAACAAACTTATTCACAACAGCTTTTAGAAACGTCCAATTAGCTCTTAAAAACTGAGGATACTGTCCCACAACATACCTGCCAAAAGAAGCAATGACATATTATTAAACAGAGGTATAACATCAATTAACATCGAACAAATCAATACAAAAACATCCCTTACATGATATTACGTGCAATAATAACTTTGTTAACTTTTCCCGTTGTGGTTTCACTGAGATATAACACATCCCAAATGACCAAGACAAAAAGTATGTATTTCTGCCACAAAAACATGATGTGAGTAATAATTGTTTCAAAAAAAATTGCTACCAAAAGATAAACAAAGATATCTGTCGTCTTCTCAATTTCTTTTTTTAACTTTCCAAAAACGAAGGAGTTGGGTTCTTCGGGCCTATATCTTCTCTAGTGTGCCTTTTATTAAAACAAAATACAATCACCTACAAAATAAATTTTTAGCTAGATTTTAGTTATATTTTTATATGCATTAGTTATGTATACTATCATTTATCACACTTTGAAAACACATAAATCATAATCATAACATAAGAAATAGACAACCATAAGACATGAATGTCAATATTATCATACCTTAAAATCTCAGGTATCATCTACATATGGGACGTTGATAAGACATTCAAGACCCAAAACCAAAGCAGATGTAATCTCTTTACTAGATTCCAGAATTCAAATGTGAACCTGCATAAACAGAACGGTATCACCACACCAATTAAGATGTTAACAGTCTTGAACACTAATCAAGCAAACTGAAAAACTATGAGCAAAAAACAGAGGAAGAGGTGCTACACAGATGTGAAAAAAAAACTAATTGACATGACAATTCAGTATATAGAAAGGTGGGTCCATTCTCAAACATGTCACACGCATGATATGGTACACATACACAAAGCATAAAAAATCCCAAAACTAGGTCACATTATTTCACATGATCCCATGACATTTCATGAACATATACTTGCAACATACAATCACAGATAGCCATAAAGCTGAGAAAACAAACCTGTCTTGCAAAACGAGGTGAAGAACAGTGCAAAATTCTACATGATATGTTCCTAAACAAGGGGGAAATTTTGTCAGAGATGTTTCCCAAATAACTTAGTAGTATGTCCGGATTCAATTTTGCCATAATCCAGAGACTTACTTGTTCCTCACTTGAACCATATGAATATGCCTCAAGAATATTGGTAGTGTTCCCAAACTGAAGGGCTACCACCTGTGAACACAAAAATGACAGATACACGCAAATAGAAACACATACAAAACACAACATGCACACACAAGGACTCAAAGGCAAACAAAGGCACACAACACAAAGTACAGACACAGAGCACACAGAAATTAGCATCCAGAGCACACAAACACAGGCACACGCACAGGGACATAAACTAAGCTGTTGATATAAGAAAAAGTAGGACAGAAAACATAGGAAGAAACATAACCTGAACTCCAAGTCGAGTCTCATGCAAAAGCTCAAGAAACTTATTCACAACTGCTTTTAGAAACGTCCAATGAGCTCTTAAAAATCGAGGATACTGTCCCACAACATACCTGCCAACAGAAGCAATGGCAAATTATTAAACAGAGGTATAGCATCATTTAACATCGAGCAAATCAATACAAAAACATCCCTTACATGATATTCCGTGCAATAACAACTTTGTTATCTTATCCCGTTGTGGTTTCAGTGAGATATAACACATCCCAAATGACCATGACAAAAAGTATGTATTCCTGCCACATAAACATGATGTGAGTAATAATTGTTTCAAAAAAAATCGCAACCAAAAGATAAACAAAGATACCTGTCGTCTTCTGAATTTCTTTTTTTAATTTTCCAAAAACGAAGGAGTTGGGTTCTTCGTGCCTATATCTTCTCTAGTGTGTCTTTTATTAAAACAAAAACAATCACCTACAAAATAAATTTTTAGCTAGATTTTAGTTATATTTTTATGTGTTAGTTATGGTTACTATCATTTATCACACTTTGAAAACACATAAATCATAATCATAACATAAGAAATAGACAACCATAAGACATGAATGTCAACTTTATCATACCTTAAAATCTCGGTATCATCTACATATGGGACGTTGATAAGACATTCAAGACCCAAAAGCAAAGCAGATGTATTCTCTTTACTGGATTCCAGAATTCAAATGTGAACCTGCATAAACAGAAGGGTATCACCACACCAATAAAGATGTTAACAGACTTGAACACTAATCAAGCAAACTGAAAAACTATGAGCAAAAAACAGAGGAAGAGGTGCTACACGATGTGAAAAAAAAACTAATTGACATGACAATTCAAGATATAGAAAGGTGGGTCCATTCTCAAACATGCCACATGCATGATATGGTACACATACACAAAGCGTAAAAAATCCCAAAACTAGGTCACATTATTTCAGCTGATCCCATGACATTTCATGAACATATACTTGCAACATACAATCACAGATAGACATAAAGCTGAGAAAACAAACCTGCCTTGCAAAACGAGGTGAAAAACAGTGCAAAATTCTACATGATACCCTAAACAAGGGGGAAATTTTGTCAGAGATGCTTCAAAAGTAACTAAATAGTATGTTCGGATTCAATTTTTCCATAATACAGAGACTTACTTGTTCCTCACTTGAACCATATGAATATGCCTCAAGAATATTGGTAGTGTTCACAAACTGAAGGGCTGCCACTTGTGAACACAAAAATGACAGATACACGCACATAGAAACACATACAAAACACAACATGCACACACAAGGACTCAAAGGCAAACAAAGGCACACAACACAAAGTACAGACACAGAGCACGCAGAAATGAGCACGCAGAGCACACAAACACAGGGACATAAACTAAGTTGTTGATATAAGAAAAAGTAGGCCAGAAAACATAGGAAGAAAACATAACCTGAACTCCAAGTCGAGTCTCATGCAAAAGCTTAAGAAACTTATTCACAACAGCTTTTAGAAACGTCCAATGAGCTCTTAAAAATCGAGGATACTGTCCCACAACATACCTGCCAACAGAAGCAATGGCAAATTATTAAATAGAGGTATAGCATCATTTAACATCGAGCAAATCAATACAAAAACATCCCTTACATGATATTATGTGCAATAACAACTTTGTTATCTTTTCCCGTTGTGGTTTCACTGAGATATAACACATCCCAAATGACCATGACAAAAAGTATGTATTCCTGCCACATAAACTAGATGTGAGTAATAATTGTTTCAAAAAAAATCGCAACCAAAAGATAAACAAAGATACATGTCGTCTTCTCCAATTCATTTTTTAATTTTCCAAAAACGAAGGAGTTGGGTTCTTCGGGCCTATATCTTCTATAGTATGCCTTTTAATAAAACAAAATACAATCCCCTACAAAATAAATTTTTAGCTAGATTTTAGTTATATTTTTATATGTGTTAGTTATGTATACTATCATTTATCACACTTTGAAAACACATAAATCATAATCATAACATAAGAAATAGACAACCATAAGACATGAATGTCAACATTATCATACCATAAAATCCCTGGTATCATCTACATATGGGACGTTGATAAGACATTCAAGACCCAAAAGCAAAGCAGATGTAATCTCTTTACAAGATTCCAGAATTCAAATGTGAACCTGCATAAACAGAACGGCATCACCACACCAATAAAGATGTCAACAGACTTCAACACTAATCAAGCAAACTGAAAAACTATGAGCAAAAAATAGAGGAAGAGGTGCTACATAGATGTGAAAAAAAAACTAATTGACATGACAATTCAAGATATAGAAAGGTGGGTCCATTCTCAAACATGCCACATGCATGATATGGTACACATACACAAAGCGTAAAAAATCCCAAAACTAGGTCACATTATTTCAGCTGATCCCATGACAATTCATGAACATATACTTGCAACATACAATCACAGATAGACATAAAGCTGAGAAAACAAACCTGCCTTGCAAAACGAGGTGAAGAACAGTGCAAAATTCTACATGATACCCTAAACAAAGGGGAAATTTTGTCAGATATGCTTCACAAGTAACTAAATAGTATGTCCGGATTCAATTTTGCCATAATACAGAGATTTTCTTGTTCCTCACTTGAACCATATGAATATGCCTCAAGAATATTGGTAGTGTTTCCAAACTGAAGGGCTGCCACCTGTGAACACAAAAATGACAGATACACGCACGCACATAGAAAGACATACAAAACACAACATGCACACACAAGGACTCAAAGGCAAACAAAGGCACACAACACAAAGTACAGACACAGAGCACACAAAAATGAGTACGCAGAGCACACAAACACAGGGACACGCACAGGGACATAAACTAAGTTGTTGATATAAGAAAAATTAGGACAAAAAACATAGGAAGAAAACATAACCTGAACTCCAGGACGAGTCTCATGCAAAAGCTCAAGAAACTTATTCACAACATCTTTTAGAAACGTCCAATGAGCTCTTAAAAATCGAGGATACTATCCCATAACATACCTGCCAACAGAAGCAATGACATATTATTAAACAGAGGTACAACATCATTTAACATCGAGCAAATCAATACAAAAACATCCCTTACGTGCAATAACAACTTTGTTATCTTTTCTCGTTGTGGTTTCAGTGAGATATAACACATCCCAAATGACCATGACAAAAAGTATGTATTCCTGCCACATAAACATGATGTGAGTAATAATTGTTTCAAAAAAAATCGCAACCAAAAGATAAACAAAGATACCTCTCGTCCTATCAATTTCTTATTTTAATTTTCCAAAAACGAAGGAGTTGGGTTCTTCGGGCCTATATCTTCTCTAGTGTGCCTTTTATTAAAACAAAATACAATCACTTACAAAATAAATTTTTAGCTAGATTTTAGTTATATTTTTATATGCATTAGTTATGTATATTATCATTTATCACACTTTGAAAACACATAAATCATAATCATAACATAAAAAATAGACAACCGTAAGACATGAATGTCAACATTATCATACCTTAAAATCCCCGGTATCATCTTCATATGGGAGTTGATAAGACATTCAAGACCCAAAAGCAAAGCAGATGTATTCTCTTTACTGGATTCCAGAATTCAAATGTGAACCTGCATAAACAGAAGGGTATCAGCACACTAATAAAGATGTTAACAGACTTGAACACTAATCAAGCAAACTGAAAAACTATGAGCAAAAAACAGAGGAAGCGGTGCTACACAGATGTGAAAAAAAAACTAATTGACATGACAATTCAGTATTTAGAAAGGTGGGTCAATCTCAAACATGCCACACGCATGATATGGTACACATACACAGCGTAAAATATCCCAAAACTAGGTCACATTATTTCACCTGATCCCATGACATTTCATGAACATATACTTGCAACATACAATCACAGATAGACATAAAGTTGAGAAAACAAACCTACCTTGCAAAACGAGGTGAAGAAAAGTGCAAAATTCTACATGATACCCTAAACAAGGCGAAAATTTTGTTAGAGATGCTTCACAAGTAACTAAATAGTATGTCCGGATTCAATTTTGCCATAATACAGAGACTTACTTGTTCCTCCCTTGAACCATATGAATATGCCTCACGAATATTGGTAGTGTTACCAAACTGAAGGGCTGCCACCTGTGAACACAAAAATAACAGATACACGCACATAGAAAGACATACAAAACACATCATGCACATACAAGGACTCAAAGGCAAACAAAGGCACATAACACAAAGTACAGACACAGAGCACACAGAAATGAGCACGCAGAGCACACAAACACAGGGACATAAACTAAGCTGTTGATATAAGAAAAAATAGGACAGAAAACATAGGAAGAAAACATAACCTGAACTCCAGGACGAGTCTCATGCAAAAGCTCAAGAAACTTATTCACAACAGCTTTTAGAAACGTCCAATGAGCTCTTAAAAACTGAGGATACTGTCCCACAACATACCTGCCAACAGAAGCAATGACATATTATTAAACAGAGGTATAAC
This sequence comes from Cajanus cajan, assembly GCF_000230855.2. Taxonomy (NCBI): domain Eukaryota; kingdom Viridiplantae; phylum Streptophyta; class Magnoliopsida; order Fabales; family Fabaceae; genus Cajanus; species Cajanus cajan. Next base: position 37,290 of record NC_138517.1, on the reverse strand, counting down.
ATCATTTAACATCGAACAAATCAATACAAAAACATCCCTTACATGATATTACGTGCAATAACAACTTTGTTATCTTTTCCCGTTGTGGTTTCACTGAGATATAACACATCCCAAATGACCATGACAAAAAGTATGTATTCCTGCCACATAAACATGATGTGAGTAATAATTGTTTCAAAAAAAATTGCTACCAAAAGAGAAACAAAGATATATGTCGTCTTCTCAATTTCTTTTTTTAATTTTCCAAAAACGAAGGAGTTGGGTTCTTCGGGCCTATATCTTCTCTAGTGTGCCTTTTATTAAAACAAAATACAATCACCTACAAAATAAATTTTTAGCTAGATTTTAGTTATATTTTTATATGCATTAGTTATGTATATTATCATTTATCACACTTTGAAAACACATAAATCATAATCATAACATAAGAAATTGACAACCATAAGACATGAATGTCAATATTATCATACCTTAAAATCCCCGGTATCATCTACATATGGGACGTTGATAAGACATTCAAGACCCAAAAGCAAAGCAGATGTAATCTCTTTACTAGATTCCAGAATTCAAATGTGAACCTGCACAAACAGAACGGTATCACCACACCAATTAAGATGTTAACAGTCTTGAACACTAATCAAGCAAACTGAAAAACTATGAGCAAAAAACAGAGGAAGAGGTGCTACACAGATGTGAAAAAAAAAAACTAATTGACATGACAATTCAGTATATAGAAAGGTGGGTCCATTCTCAAACATGTCACACGCATGATATGGTACACATACACAAAGCATAAAAAATCCCAAAACTAGGTCACATTATTTCACATGATCCCATGACATTTCATGAACATATACTTGCAACATACAATCACAAATAGACATAAAGGTGAGAAAACAAACCTGTCTTGCAAAATGAGGTGAAGAACAATGCAAAATTCTACATGATATGTTCCTAAACAATGGGGAAATTTTGTCAGAGATGCTTCACAAGTAACTTAGTTGTATGTCCGGATTCAATTTTGCCATAATCCAGAGACTTATTGTTCCTCACTTGAACCATATGAATATGCCTCAAGAATATTGGTAGTGTTCCCAAACTGAAGGGCTACCACCTGTGAACACAAAAATGACAGATACACGCACATAGAAACACATACAAAACACAACATGCACACACAAGGACTCAAAGGCAAACAAAGGCACACAACACAAAGTACAGACACAGAGCACACAGAAATTAGCATGCAGAGCACACAAACACAGGCACACGCACAGGGACATAAACTAAGCTGTTGACATAAGAAAAAGTAAGACAGAAAACATAGGAAGAAAACATAACCTGAACTCTAAGTCGAGTCTCATGCAAAAGCTCAAGAAACTTATTCACAACAGCTTTTAGAAACGTCCAATGAGCTCTTAAAAATCGAGAATACTGTCCCACAACATACCTGCCAACAGAAGCAATGACAAATTATTAAACAGAGGTATAGCATCATTTAATATCGAGCAAATCAATACAAAAACATCCCTTACATGATATTACGTGCAATAATAACTTTGTTATCTTTTCCCGTTGTGGTTTCACTGAGATATAACACATCCCAAATGACCAAGACAAAAAGTATGTATTTCTGCCACAAAAACATGATGTGAGTAATAATTGTTTCAAAAAAAATTGCTACCAAAAGATAAACAAAGATATCTGTCGTCTTCTCAATTTCTTTTTTTAATTTTCCAAAAACGAAGGAGTTGGGTTCTTCGGGCCTATATCTTCTCTAGTGTGCCTTTTATTTAAACAAAATACAATCACCTACAAAATAAATTTTTAGCTAGATTTTAGTTATAATTTTATATGCATTAGCTATGTATACTATAATTTATCACACTTTGAAAACACATAAATCATAATCATAACATAAGAAATAGACAACCATAAGACATGAATGTCAATATTATCATACCTTAAAATCTCAGGTATCATCTACATATGGGACGTTGATAAGACATTCAAGACCCAAAACCAAAGCAGATGTAATCTCTTTACTAGATTCCAGAATTCAAATGTGAACCTGCATAAACAGAACGGTATCACCACACCAATTAAGATGTTAACAGTCTTGAACACTAATCAAGCAAACTGAAAAACTATGAGCAAAAAACAGAGGAAGAGGTGCTACACAGATGTGAAAAAAAAACTAATTGACATGACAATTCAGTATATAGAAAAGTGGGTCCATTCTCAAACATGTCACACGCATGATATGGTACACATACACAAAAATCTCATTTATCACACTTTGAAAACACATAAATCATAATCATAACATAAGAAATAGACAACCATAAGACATGAATGTCAATATTATCATACCTTAAAATCTCAGGTATCATCTACATATGGGACGTTGATAAGACATTCAAGACCCAAAACCAAAGCAGATGTAATCTCTTTACTAGATTCCAGAATTCAAATGTGAACATGCATAAACAGAACGGTATCACCACACCAATTAAGATGTTAACAGTCTTGAACACTAATCAAGCAAACTGAAAAACTATGAGCAAAAAACAGAGGAAGAGGTGCTACACAGATGTGAAAAAAAAACTAATTGACATGACAATTCAGTATATAGAAAAGTGGGTCCATTCTCAAACATGTCACACGCATGATATGGTACACATACACAAAGCATAAAAAATCCCAAAACTAGGTCACATTATTTCACATGATCCCATGACATTTCATGAACATATACTTGCAACATACAATCACAGATAGCCATAAAGCTGAGAAAACAAACCTGTCTTGCAAAACGAGGTGAAGAACAGTGCAAAATTCTACATGATATGTTCCTAAACAAGGGGGAAATTTTGTCAGAGATGTTTCACAAATAACTTAGCAGTATGTCCGGATTCAATTTTGCCATAATCCAGAGACTTACTTGTTCCTCACTTGAACCATATGAATATGCCTCAAGAATATTGGTAGTGTTCCCAAACTGAAGGGCTACTACCTGTGAACACAAAAATGACAGATACACGCACATAGAAAGACATACAAAACACAACATGCACACACAAGGACTCAAAGGCAAACAAAGGCACACAACACAAAGTACAGACACAGAGCACACAGACATTAGCATCCAGAGCACACAAACACAGGCACACGCACAGGGACATAAACTAAGCTGTTGATATAAGAAAAAGTAGGACAGAAAACATAGGAAGAAACATAACCTGAACTCCAAGTCGAGTCTCATGCAAAAGCTCAAGAAACTTATTCACAACTGCTTTTAGAAACGTCGAATGAGCTCTTAAAAATCGAGGATACTGTCCCACAACATACCTGCCAACAGAAGCAATGACAAATTATTAAACAGAGGTATAGCATCATTTAACATCGAGCAAATCAATACAAAAACATCCCTTACATGATATTCCGTGCAATAACAACTTTGTTATCTCTTCTCGTTGTGGTTTCAGTGAGATATAACACATCCCAAATGACCATGACAAAAAGTATGTATTCCTGCCACATAAACATGATGTGAGTAATAATTGTTTCAAAAAAAATCGCAACCAAAAGATAAACAAACATACCTGTCGTCTTCTGAATTTCTTTTTTTAATTTTCCAAAAACGAAGGAGTTGGGTTCTTCGTGCCTATATCTTCTCTAGTGTGTCTTTTATTAAAACAAAATACAATCACCTACAAAATAAATTTTTAGCTAGATTTTAGTTATATTTTTATGTGTTAGTTATGTTTACTATCATTTATCACACTTTGAAAACACATAAATCATAATCATAACATAAGAAAAAGACAACAATAAGACATGAATGTCAACTTTATCATACCTTAAAATCTCGGTATCATCTACATATGGGACGTTGATAAGACATTCAAGACCCAAAAGCAAAGCAGATGTATTCTCTTTACTGGATTCCAGAATTCAAATGTGAACCTGCATAAACAGAAGGGTATCACCACACCAATAAAGATGTTAACAGACTTGAACACTAATCAAGCAAACTGAAAAACTATGAGCAAAAAACAGAGGAAGAGGTGCTACACGATGTGAAAAAAAAACTAATTGACATGACAATTCAGTATATAGAAAGGTGGGTCCATTCTCAAACATGTCACACGCATGATATGGTACACATACACAAAGCGTAAAAAATCCCAAAACTAGGTCACATTATTTCACCTGATCCCATGACATTTCATGAACATATACTTGCAACATACAATCACAGATAGACATAAAGTTGAGAAAACAAACCTGCCTTGCAAAACGAGGTGAAAAACAGTGCAAAATTCTACATGATACCCTAAACAAGGGGGAAATTTTGTCAGAGATGCTTCACAAGTAACTAAATAGTATGTTCGGATTCAATTTTTCCATAATACAGAGACTTACTTGTTCCTCACTTGAACCATATGAATATGCCTCAAGAATATTGGTAGTGTTCCCAAACTGAAGGGCTGCCACCTGTGAACACAAAAATGAAAGATACACGCACATAGAAAGACATACAAAACACAACATGCACACACAAGGACTCAAAGGCAAACAAAGGCACACAACACAAAGTACAGACACAGAGCACGCAGAAATGAGCACGCAGAGCACACAAACACAGGGACATAAACTAAGTTGTTGATATAAGAAAAAGTAGGACAGAAAACATAGGAAGAAAACATAACCTGAACTCCAAGTCGAGTCTCATGCAAAAGCTCAAGAAACTTATTCACAACAACTTTTAGAAACGTCCAATGAGCTCTTAAAAATCGAGGATACTGTCCCACAACATACCTGCCAACAGAAGTAATGACAAATTATTAAACAGAGGTATAGCATCATTTAACATCGAGCAAATCAATACAAAAACATCCCTTACATGATATTACATGCAATAACAACTTTGTTATCTTTTCCCGTTGTGGTTTCACTGAGATATAACACATCCCAAATGACCATGACAAAAAGTATGTATTCCTGCCACATAAACATGATGTGAGTAATAATTGTTTCAAAAAAAATCGCAACCAAAAGATAAACAAAGATACCTGTCGTCTTCTGAATTTCTTTTTTTAATTTTCCAAAAACGAAGGAGTTGGGTTCTTCGGGCCTATATCTTCTCTAGTGTGCTTTTTATTAAAACAAAATACAATCACCTACAAAATAAATTTTTAGCTAGATTTTAGTTATATTTTTATATGCATTAGTTATGTATACTATCATCTCACACTTTGAAAACACATAAATCATAAACATAGCATAAGAAATAGACAACCATAAGACATGAATGTCAACATTATCATACCTTAAATTCTCCGGTATCATCTACATATGGGACGTTGATAAGACATTCAAGACCTAAAAGCAAAGCAGATGTATTCTCTTTACTGGATTCCAGAATTCAAATGTGAACCTGCATAAACAGAAGGGTATCACCACACCAATAAAGATGTTAACAGACTTGAACACTAATCAAGCAAACTGCAAAACTATGAGCAAAAAACAGAGGAAGAGGTGCTACACAGATGTGAAAAAAAAATTAATTGACATGACAATTCAGTATATAGAAAGGTGGGTCCATTCTCAAACATGCCACACGCATGATATGGTACACATACACAAAGCGTAAAAAATCCCAAAACTAGGTCACATTATTTCACCTGATCCCATGACATTTCATGAACATATACTTGCAACATACAATCACAGATAGACATAAAGCTGAGAAAACAAACCTGCCTTGCAAAACGAGGTGAAGAACAGTGCAAAATTCTACATGATATGTTGCTAAACAATAGGGAAATTTTGTCAGAGATGCTTCACAAGTAACTTAGAAGTATGTCCGTATTCAATTTTGCCATAATCCAGAGACTTACTTGATCCTCCCTTGAACCATATGAATATGCCTCAAGAATATTGGTAGTGTTCCCAAACTTAAGGGCTACCACCTGTGAACACAAAAATGACAGATACACGCACATAGAAACACATACAAAACACAACATGCACACACAAGGACTCAAAGGCAAACAAAGGCACACAACACAAAGTACAGACACAGAGCACGCAGAAATGAGCACGCAGAGCACACAAACACAGGGACACGCACAGGGACATAAACTAAGTTGTTGATATAAGAAAAAGTAAGACAGAAAACATAGGAAGAAAATATAACCTGAACTCCAGGACGAGTCTCATGCAAAAGCTCAAGAAACTTATTCATAACAGCTTTTAGAAACGTCAAATGAGCTCTTAAAAATCGAGGATACTGTCCCACAACATACCTGCCAACAGAAGCAATGACATATGATTAAACAGAGGTATAACATCATTTAACATCGAGCAAATCAAAACAAAAACATCCCTTACATGATATTACGTGCAATAACAACTTTGTTATCTTTTCCCGTTGTGGTTTTACTGAGATATAACACATCCCAAATGACCATGACAAAAAGTATGTATTCCTGCCACATAAACATGATGTGAGTAATAATTGTTTCAAAAAAAATCACAACCAAAAGATAAACAATGATACCTGTCATCTTCTCAATTTCTTATTTTAATTTTCCAAAAACGAAGGAGTTGGGTTCTTCGGGCCTATATCTTCTCTAGTGTGCCTTTTATTAAAACAAAATACAATCACCTACAAAATAAATTTTTAGCTAGATTTTAGTTATATTTTTATATGCACTAGTTATGTATACTATCATTTATCACACTTTGAAAACACATAAATCATAATCATAACATAAGAAATAGACAACCATAAGACATGAATGTCAACATTATCATACCTTAAAATCCCCGGTATCATCTACATATGGGACGTTGATAAGACATTCAAGACCCAAAAGCAAAGCAGATGTATTCTCTTTACTGGATTCCAGAATTCAAATGTGCACCTGCATAAACAAAAGAGTATCACCACACCAATAAAGATGTTAACAGACTTGAACACTAATCAAGCAAACTGAAAAACTATGAGCAAAAAACATAGGAAGAGGTGCTACACAGATGTGAAAAAAAAAAACTAATTGACATGACAATTTAGTATATAGAAAGGTGGGTTCATTCTCAAACATGTCACACGCATGATATGGAACACATACACAAAGCGTAAAAAATCCCAAAACTAGGTCGCATTATTTCAATTGATCCCATGACATTTCATGAACATATACTTGCAACATTCAATCACAGATAGACATAAAGCCGAGAAAACAAACCTGCCTTGCAAAACGAGGTGAAGAACAGTGCAAAATTCTACATGATACCCTAAACAAGGGAAATTTTATCAGAGATGCTTCACAAGTAACTAAATAGTATGTCCGGATTCAATTTTGCCATAATACAGAGACTTACTTGTTCCTCACTTGAACCATATGAATATGCCTCAAGAATATTGGTAGTGTTCCCAAACTGAAGGGCTGCCACCTGTGAACACAAAAATGACAGATACACGCACATAGAAAGACATACAAAACACAACATGCACACAGAAGGACTCAAAGGCAAACAAAGGCACACAACACAAAGTACAGACACAGAGCACACAGAAATGAGCACGAAGAGCACACAAACACAGGGACACGCACAGGGACATAAACTAAGCTGTTGATATAAGAAAAAAATAGGACAGAAAACATAGGAAGAAAACATAACCTGAACTCCAGGACGAGTCTCATGCAAAAGCTCAAGAAACTTATTCACAACAGCTTTTAGAAACGTCCAATGAGCTCTTAAAAACTGAGGATACTGTCCCACAACATACCTGCCAACAGAAGCAATGACATATTATTAAACAGAGGTATAACATCATTTAACATCGAACAAATCAATACAAAAACATCCCTTACATGATATTACGTGCAATAACAACTTTGTTATCTTTTCCCGTTGTGGTTTCACTGAGATATAACACATCCCAAATGACCATGACAAAAAGTTTGTATTCCTGCCACATAAACATGATGTGAGTAATAATTGTTTCAAAAAAAATCGCTACCAAAAGATAAACAAAGATACCTGTCGTCTTCTCAATTTTTTTTTTTAATTTTCCAAAAACGAAGGAGTTGGGTTCTTCGGGCCTATATCTTCTCTAGTGTGCCTTTTATTAAAACAAAATACAGTCACCTACAAAATAAATTTTTAGCTAGATTTTAGATATATTTTTATATGCATTAGTTATGTATACTATCATTTATCACACTTTGAAAACACATAAATCATAATCATAACATAAGAAATAGACAACCATAAGACATGAATGTCAACATTATCATACCTTAAAATCCCCGGTATCATCTACATATGGGACGTTGATAAGACATTCAAGACCTAAAAGCAAAGCAGATGTATTCTCTTTACTGGATTCCAAAATTCAAATGTGAACCTGCATAAACAGAAGAGTATCACCACACCAATAAAGATGTTAACAGACTTGAACACTAATCAAGCAAACTAAAAAATTATGAGCAAAAAACAGAGGAAGAGGTGCTACACAGATGTGAAGAAAAAAACTAATTGACATGTCAATTCAGTATATAGAAATATGGGTTCATTCTCAAACATGTCACACGCATGATATGGTACACATACACAAAGCGTAAAAAATCCCAAAACTATGTCACATTATTTCAATTGATCCCATGACATTTCATGAACATATACTTGCAACATACAATCACAGATAGACATAAAGCCGAGAAAACAAACCTGCCTTGCAAAACGAGGTGAAGAACAGTGCAAAATTCTACATGATACCCTAAACAAGGGGGAAATTTTGTCAGAGATGCTTCACAAGTAACTAAATAGTATGTCCGGATTCAATTTTGCCATAATACAGAGACTTACTTGTTCCTCACTTGAACCATATGAATATGCCTCAAGAATATTGGTAGTGTTCCCACACTGAAGGGCTGCCACCTGTGAACACAAAAATGACAGATACACGCACATAGAAAGACATACAAAACACAACATGCACACACAAGGACTCAAAGGCAAACAAAGGCACACAACACAAAGTACAGACACAGAGCACACAGAAATGAGCACGCAGAGCACACAAACACAGGGACACGCACAAGGACATAAACTAAGCTGTTGATATAAGAAAAAATAGGAGAGAAAACATAGGAAGAAAACATAACCTGAACTCCAGGTCGAGTCTCATGCAAAAGCTCAAGAAACTTATTCACAACAGCTTTTAGAAACGTCCAATGAGCTCTTAAAAACTGAGAATATTGTCCCACAACATACCTGCCAACAGAAGCAATGACATATTATTAAACAGAAGTATAACATCATTTAACATCGATCAAATCATTACAAAAACATCCCTTACATGATATTACGTGCAATAACAACTTTGTTATATTTTCCCGTTGTGATTTCACAGAGATATAATACATTCCAAATGACCATGACAAAAAATATGTATTCCTGCCACATAAACATGATGTGAGTAATAATTGTTTAAAAAAAAAATCGCAACCAAAAGATAAACAAAGATACCTGTCGTGTTCTCAATTTTGTTTTTTTAAAATTTTCCAAAAACAAAGGAGTTGGGTTCTTCGAGCCTATATCTTCTCTAGTGTGCCTTTTATTAAAACAAAATTGAATTACCTATAAAATAAATTATTAACTGGATTTTAGTTATATTTTTATATGTATTAGTTATGTATACCATCATTCATCACACTTTAAAAACACAAGTTTCAGCAATCATAAATCATAATCATAACATAAGAAATAGACAACCATAAGACATGAATGTCAACATTATCGTACTTTAAAATCCTCGGTATCATCTACATATGAGATGTTGATAAGATATTCAAGACCCAAAAGCAAAGCAGATGTATTCTCTTTACTGGATTCCAGAATTCAAATGTGAACCTGGATAAATAGAAGGGTATCATCACACCAATAAAAATGTTAATACACATGAACACTAATTAAGCAAACTGAAAAAATATGAGCAAAAAATATACGACGGGTATCACCACACCAATAAATATGTTAACAGACTGACTTTTCATAAAAGCTTTATAATTTTTTTACCAATAAAAATTACAATAATAATTTTAAAGTTCAAACTCCATATCATACATATATAATTGTAATCTCTCACCATTAAATAGACCCTAGTAATTTAGAAGCACTCTTATTTAATTATTCTTTATGCTATAAGTTGATACGAGAACAATTTATTTAAGCTTTTAAAAAAATGATTATAAAATTATTATTTATTTCTTAAAAGATTGAAAATTGCATATTTCTAAAATAATCAATTAAGACAAACATAAAGAAAAATATTTATTTTATTAATAAAAAATTAAATATAATAAATGGATCATTAATATATATAGAGAGAAAAAATTAGAATATAATAAACTCTATACTGTCGGCTTGTAATAATTTGGAAAACAGAAACAAAAAAGGCATGATCTTTTCTATAAATTTTTCATTTTAAAAAATAATTTATTCCAGTGAATGATTATATTGGGTTAAACATATCAATTTAATTCAAGTTCAAAATTTAAAATTTAAATTTATATGTAATGAAACAAGTTTAAACTACCCACTAATTAGCTAAACCAAAATATCTACATGTTATACTCTATTACAAATAAGAAGAAAAACATAATAGCACAATAAAATTAAAAAAAAAACATAAACTAATTCTTTGTCTCACACCGGGTTAAACTTTTTGGCAAAGGATTATTTCTCACTATAATTACACCTAGGAATACATTTCTAAGAATTACCAAAATAATCTTTTCATAGATCTTATAGATAAAAAAAATTAGAAACATGTAATTTTCCATTATGTGATTTGAAGATAGATAATTTTATTTACTGATGTAGCTTGATTTGATATATCCTCTAATATTTAAATTAAAAATTATTTAAATAAAGATATTTTTAATAATTATTATTTAATAATAATATGAAAAGAATAAAAGTTTAAAGTTATAAAGGAAAGAAAAATAGAAGTTTTATTGCAATCAAAAAGCTTAAAATTAAAAGAAAGATTACCTTGTAGATATCATCCGTATCTGAAATGGTGTAATGATTTTAATATTCCCACACAGTTGTCTTGAGATTGTCTTTATATGCCTCAAAAATGTGTCCATGATTGAAATTCCAAAGCTGAAATCAAATTCAAGTGCAAAAGGTAAGGCAAAAACTATCTTAAAATTATCTTCATGTGCAAAAGTGAAACTATCCCAAAATCTTAAAATTCACCGATCTCCTAAGACCCTCCACCTACATATAACAAAAAACAAAAAAAAAAATTCAAGAATTGCAAAATGCAAACTTCTCTCCCGCAACATGTGAGAGAATGAGTAAGAATCATAAAATAGTACAATTTAATTTCTGTTGTTTAAAAATCTAATAAGTAGTTGAAGTCAATCAAAATAACAGTTATTCGTGCATAATACTTGTAAAAATAAATTCGCTTATGCATCGTGAATCAGACACAATCAAAGACTGTTTGTAAGATAGCACTGAACCAAAGGAAATAAGGAAAATCCTTAACAAATCGCAATACACGAAGTCTTGCCATCTTCACCGCGACAATTTCACAAGTATCATACTTCTTCACTGCAACAAAAATAAAAATAAAAAATGAATGATAAATTTTTTATTGATGGCAACAATCTGAAAGGTCATGTTTAAGATTATTTATACATAAGGAGTTAATTTTCATAAACCATATGTGATTGGTTAACATTATTTACTTAAATCTAATATTGATGTTTTAATTTATTGTTTTCAGAATAAGGGATAAACAAATTGCACTTGAGAAAACGACAGTAAATGGCCAGGGGCTGTAAATCTCTCCTACAACATGTTAGAGAATGAGTAGGCTTCATAAAATAGCAAAGTTTAATTTCAGTAGTTTAAAAACCTAATAAATAGTTGTAGTCAATCAAAATAACTTAGTTATTCATGTGTAGTAATTATAAAATTAAATTCCCGAATGCAACTTCATTCAAAGTGAACATTCATCCTTCCTTGTGAATAGACCTAGAATAAAACATAAAAATATGTCAGCAAATAAATTTTGAAGACTCTAAACCTGTAGAATCCGAGCCCATCTTCAACTAGGTGCAGAAAAAAAAAATATTTATTATATTAAAAAAAAATTTTACATTAAATAAATGGAGCATTAATATATGTAAAGAAAAATAATTTATTTTGGGTCAGTTTCTTATACATGCTAAAAGAATATAATGAACTTCACATATGTTGTCAACTTTTAATTATTTTCAAACGGAAAGTAAGGCATGATCTTTTCTATAAGTTTCAATTTAAAAAATAATTTATTATAGTTACAATGATCATATTGGGTTAAAATGTCAATTTAATTCAAAATTTAAAATTTAAATCTATATCTTATTGAACAAGTTTAAGCAAACAATTAACTAGCTCATCCAATATCGTTACATGTACACTATCTACATGTTATACTTTATTGCAAACAAAAAAAGGGAATAGCACAATAATATATAAAAAAATCATAAACTTATTCTTTGTCTCTCTCTTTTTGGCAGAGAATTTATCTCTCACTTTATAATTAGAAACATAACTTCCCTTTATGTTGTTTGAAGATAGATGTTTTTATTTAGTGATGTAATCTGATTTGCTATATCCATTAACATTTAAATTTAAAAAAATATTTGAATAAAAATAATTTTAGCAATTTTTATTTAGTTAATAATAATATGAAAAGATTAAAATTCTAAAAGCTATAGAGGAAATAAAAATAGAAAATTTATTGCAATCAAAAGCTTAAAATGAAACTACCTTGTATATATCATCCGTGTTTGCAATGGTGCAGTGACTTTTAGCTTCACATTCACAATTATCTTCAAAGACCTCAACAGATCTCTAACACTGCATGAGCACAATATCAAGGATTTATGTTGTATTATAAAAAAGTATTAACTATTTTATAATACAACATAATCCTATCCATGACACTAGCTAAAGATTTAAATGAGCATAGGAAATGCAATTTAAAAAAAAGGGACATTATATTAGGGGATAAAAACACCTTGGTTGAACAAATTCGCTATCTTAAGCTTTCACTTGTGCTTGCTCTTTAGATCAACTGCATCGATCTATCACCTAGCATTAAACAATATACATACAATAACATAGGATCATTATTATATAAATAATTTTAATAACATATAAATAAAATTGATAATGGCATTTTACATGAAAGCATGCAACTTAAGTAACCTATTTCACTACTATAAAGAATAATACCACAACAAGATACACATAACTGATAATGAAGGAAGCAATAAACCCTTCAAAACAAGAGTTCGTGTCTTCTAAAATTCTGTTTAACATGTGCAATCCTTCACTACTATTTACTATCTAGATAGTATAACTAAATTTGTTTTGTTTTGTTGGAGATGAACCCTCTCCCTTTCAAAAATATAAACAAATACAACAAAAGAATATCTCTCAAAAAATAAACAAATAGAACAAAAGAATATTGAGATGGAAATAAGATTTAGTGCTGTGTGATTATGTATGCACTCATAAAGGGTGGAAATTTCAATGTGGCTTTTGGTAGAGTACCATGACCAACAACAAAAAACAAAAATGAATAAAGATGCTTAAGGAGATAATATAAGTTTAATCTGTCATTTATTACTATCTTGATTTTGCTAAAGGGATGCCTGATAGGAAAGTCAAGAGCATTATGATCATTATGAAGATCATTACTTCCATAGTAGTTGCAAGAAATCCATTAAATTACATTTGAGACATTAAATTACAAGAAATGACCGGTTGAAATTCCTTTCTTCAAAGAAAATGTATTGATTATTACTTTTGATTAGATTGATACCCAATATCAACGAATCACTAAAGGTATGTAACCGATCCTCATCAGAAACTTCAAAATATTAACATCAAAATATGATGTGTCAAGAGAACAAAAAAATAACTTTGTTTTTGGGGGAATTAGGAGGCATTGAAGTAAAAATTTCCATGGGCTTTCATGACTTTTTCCTTCTTTTGTTTTCAAGAAAACTTCACTGCAATAAAATCAAATTATGCGAGGAAATAATTTTAGAGCATGCATAGATATGGTTTTGACAAAGGAAAGCAAAGAGAAGCTGAAGACGTTTTCTGAATTCACCAACACTAGACATGTAAATGAAGTCTTCAAAGCAGCAAAATACAAAAGCAAAAATAAAATTAACTCCACAAAACCAGGTCGCAAAATAAAAAGCTGGGAATGCAAACAAACTAAATTTAATATTTAACATGCCATTGGATAATTGATATATCACAAGAGCTGAAGAATAGAGTACATAGGAAACCACAACTGAAACAGAGACAAGAAAGAAATTAGCTATATTCTTATAAAGAAATAAAATAATAGGGATCAAAATGATCATCCCTTGAAGATTAAAAAGATAGCAGTTGTAGATCCTTGGCTTTAAGTAAAGGAATAATATAAAAAGAAGTCAAGACAAACAAAAGCATTATGAAGAGCATAGAGTGAAATTTATTGATCCCAGGTCACACATGGAGTGGCCAACACTAAAAACAACAACAGTATAGTAGATATTTGAGTAGCCATTATACAGAAAGTCTAGATAGAAGGTAAATAATATATCAATTTATATTAGACAAATAAAAGGTCATGTATGTCTATAATAGGATGAGAAAAAATCCTCTAATATAATAGCCCGATGTTTCCCAAGAGCATAACCAATTGTACAAGCCTACCTTAGTTTGTTTATCATGTATTTAAGGTGAAGATGCTCAAGATTCAAGTATGTGAGGTCAAGGATTTAGCCAAAGTCAAAAAATAATGTACATCTCAAAGCCTCAACACCTATCCAGTATAATTGAGTAAAGCCTCCCGGAATTTCAATACTTCTATATCCTAGTGGCTCCGTTGAATAAACTTCATTTAGTTCTCGTTCACCATGTTTAGTCAAAATTATACAGGAGATCACATAATACAAAACAATGTTTGAAATCTGGATAGCGGTGAGTAGCTGAACCTCGGAATCATATCATATTCTACGATACGAATCACGAATTGTGCAATACTTATTACAATGCTAGAGACATAGAACCCCCACCACTAAGAGTTGCAGCTACAATGAAAATGAAAAATAGCAAACAGGAAAGTTACGATTTTGGTCTATGTTTTTATGTTTCTGGTCATAGCTGATTAAGAATCAACAAATTCGAGTGAATGAAATGTGGCAATTTTCTTCTTTAAACTTTTCTTTCATGATTCTTTTTGAATTTGATACATAGTTATACCTATCTGATTCCCAGCCATCGAAAGGAAAGATGGATTGCATTTATAGTATGTGTTATTTCATCTTCACCAGAAATTACTGATACCAATTTCAGCAACAGACCAGATTCACATATCAATATTCACTCTAGCCTCACAAGACTTGGTCATTTAAACTAATTTACTCAGCTTGGCCTAAAGAAGCTAAGAGAGTTTGCTCATCATGGCCAATTCACAACATTGTCTAGATAACAAGACCAAAAACATAGAGAAGCAAGCCCAAGGAACATGATAATAACAATTACGATTTGAACCTGTAGCAATCAGATTATATATTGAAATCCATAGTCGGTTGATTGAAAGAAGTGTCTTGATATAATTCTTTTTACTCTCTTGAGAGTCTCCTTCAGATTCTTGTACACATTTAAGAAATATAGATAAAGTAACAGCAAAATTAGCAACATTCAAAACTATATAAAAAATTCTTTTTCTTTCTCTTATAGGACATAGATCATGCATACGCAACCTTTATTTGGGGTTTGAGAACTCACTGAACGGTGGAGAAAATTTCGATTGCCTTCAGAAGAAAAGAACAGAACGTGTAGTGAGAATGCAAAAGTGGAACATGAAATCGAAAATGTGAAAGCGGAAAGTGAAATTGAGAATGAGAAAGGCTTACCCAACACTCTTGTCATTCTTGGGCAATTTTAATGGGTGGAAATGGAAACCATGATTGCACACGGGACTAGCAGAACAGGTGTTAATAAAAGAAAATAAGCTGAGAATGAATAATAGAAAACCCATGAGAAAGAGTTGGCAAAAGTGAGTTTGTTTAGAAATTAGAAGTGAGAGAGAAAGCGATTAGAGAGTGATTTGGTGAGGAAAAGCAGGGTTAAGGAGTTTTTGGGTTGTGAGTCTGACGACATCGGCTCATGGTCAAAACGTGGCTTCGAGTAGCTGATTTAGTTTGAGAAAACATAACCAAGGAATAGGATTGCCCATGGTTCTACCAAAAGCTTAAACGTTGGGTAAGGTGAGGTGAGCCATTTATGCAGTCTCATACATCGTCGTTCAATTCAGTTTACAAACAAATAAAATTAGGTTCATTTATTTTTATTTTTCCCTCCTAAAATTACATTTTTATTTTTATTTTTATTTTTATTTAATCTTCAATTTCCACTCTCCAGATTATAAAAATATTATTTTTAACATGTATTGGTTTAAAAGAATAATTATCATAAAATTCTTAAATAAAATATATAGAGACAGAGTAAATAATAATAGATATTTAAATATTGTAACAATTTATAATATATAAAAAATGACGACAGGCAAGAATGATATATTTTTCTAGTTTTTAATAAGTTTGTGTGTCAATAAGCATTGGTTACTTTCTTATACATATTAATTTATTATATAATACTAAATTTTAAAAAAGCTAAAATAATATTTTTAACTTTTAATTTTATTGTCACAATTTTAAATTTATTTTAATTTTCTCATTTGATGTTTTTATATTTCTAATTTAAAGTTAATTTTTCATTTGTTAGGATAACTAAAACTGTAAAATGTTTTGTAGTTAATTATTGTCTTAAATCCACTTTTAGTTCTATAGTTTTTTTTTTTTTTTTTGAAATTCAAAATTTTAACTCATATCATTAAGAATATCATAAATGATATAATTTGGGATGTGAAAAAAATTACAAAGATTTGCACTTTCTATTGCTGCTTTAGCAAGCTTATGAGTAACAATATTGGCAAATATAGGGGAGAAACTCACATGAGAGTTTGGGGGGTTAACCATGATAGGCTTACATTGGTCAATAAGGCAACCAAATTCAGTTATGTCAACAGAGTGATGATTGGAGAAATAGGAAGGGATGCGATTACAATCGATTTCGAAAATAATGTCCTCCAGGTTCTGGTTATGGGTCCAGTTGATAGCATGAAGAAGAGCAAAGGCTTTACTAACGTGGGGTTCCAAACAACCTTTGATAGTGGTTGAACGAGCTCTAATAAAGGCACCTTGATGGTCTCTAATGCAGATGCCTATTCTAGTAAGTCCTTCCATTGGAAAAGAGTGAGTGACAATGTTGCACTTAAATGACCCTTGGGGAGGAGGAGACCACCACTGTCTGGTTTGGGTTTTAGTGCGCTGGACCAGGTCGATTCTATTAGCAGTGGCCCAATCATGAAGCATGGAGGAGGCACGAAGATTGATCTCGTTTGGGTTCCAAGGAGTGTTACTCCAATGCAAAGCATTCCGGCTGTGCCACGTGCTCCAGAGAATCATGGAAAATTTTGCAGCAGCTTGAGGGGTCCAATACTGTAAAATATGAGATATGAGGTTAAAGACACCATCAGAAGAGTTGATCAAATTTAAGATACAAGAGTGAAGATTACTTCCCTACCAGCACAACTTGGCTGATGGACAACTAAAGAAAGTGTGCCAGGTGTTTTCGATATCAATATTACATCGGAAACATGTACTTGGGCAACGAATGCCTTTCTTTTGAAGGTTTGGCCGCGTGGGAAGGATGTCTCGCATCAATCTCCATATGAAATGCTTAATTTTGTGGGGAATGCGTAGATTCCAAATGTTTTTCCATGGACCAGGAACATTGAGATTACCCATGGAGAGGCAATGCTAGAGATAACCTTTATAAGCAGAGCGAACAGTGTAAGAACCCAAGGAATTCCATTTCCAAATAGTTTCTATAATTTTATAAATGTGTGATTTTAGTCTCTATAATTATAATTTTTTTTAAAGCAAACTTGATCCTTTTAGTTTTCAAAATTAACCATCCAATAACAAACCATAAAAGGTAAATAAAAAATATTAACATACTTGTGAATTAAAATTTATAATCTCTTAAAATATTTTTTTTAATTTTTAAAACCATTATTATTTTTATGTGACTAGGTAACTGCCAGTAACATTCACATGCATATTAATATTTTTAATTTAATTTTGGATGACATGTTAATAAATAAATTAATATTGTTTAATTTTGAAATCTATAAGAGTAAAATTTGGAATAAATGAAACTATAAGAATCAAAAATGAATTTAAGCATTAATTATTTTACTATACTGGAATTAAGTTTTATTAAATATTTATTTATTATTTTATTATTAAAAATATAAAATAATATATTATTTAACTAAAATATATCTACAGTGATAAATTTGAATGTATTCATAAATAATGAAGTATGTATACAGAAAAAACTTAAATCATGTAAAAAAAAAGTTAGTATATGCAAGAATTTTAAATAAGGCGTGATTGGTTTATCATTATTAATGTGGTTAGTCAAGGACTATTAGCAAATTTAATAGTGATTTTTGAATCATTCAATTTTTTCACCTTTTATTTTGGATTTAAAAATATTATTTTGCATATTCTCTCCCTTTATTGACAATCATCCGTGGCCCATACAAGTCATCTCTCACACCCTTCTACCCTGAAAAAATGAATAAGGATTTTGATTAAAATGTAATTTAGAAATAAAAGGTATATATATATATATATGATAAATAAATAATATAATAAAATAAAAATTGCTAAACATAAATTCATAGTAAAAGGGTTCACAAATCTCTCAACAAAACTCTTTAAAATAAAAGAAAATATAACTAAACAATATATAAAAAGTGTCTTGTTATGATTCTTTTTACTCTCTTAAAAGTCTTTTCCAGATTCTTGTACACATTTAAAAATAAAGATAAAGTAAGAACAAAAATTAACAACATTCATAACTATATAAAAAATTCTTTTTCTTTCTCTTCCAGGATACCCATCACACATATAACAAGGAAAATAAAATCAAAACAAACATAATTTTTAGTAAGCTATAACTTTAACCAAAAGATATATTTCTACTAGATACATTATTCTGACTCTCTATGTTTAACTCAACCAAAATTGATGGAAAATAAGTGAATAACCCAAATGCATGACATTCAAAATTGATGGTTGTAACACCCTGATTTTCACAGATTATACGAAGGCTCAAAGCCCAATAAAGATGATTTAGTAGCCCAGAACGAGTCATTTTCAAACTGGAACGACCCATTCCAAACTACAAAAATGGCCTATAACCTATGATGCACGGATACGATATGCGTATCAGATACAATACGTATCCGATACGACGATACGTCAAGTTTTGAAAATATAGGATATGATACGTTTAGGATACATATTAAAAAAAAATTAATATATATAAAATAGTAATTGCAAATAAATATCATTCAAAAATCAAGATTAAGAATACATTTCTTGCTTTTTAATTTTTAAACATTACTAAAAAATTATAAATCATTTTTTATTGTCAAGAAATAGGAATAGTATCAATTTCATCCCCTCCTTGACCATCATCTGTAAACAAGACAGCTTCCATTTCTGGTTCATCAAGAGATAATGATGTAACTTCAAGATTTTAAACACCAACAAAGCTACCCCATGCATCTCCACCAATGTCCCACACTCTAGTACTCCATTGCGTATATTCTTCACTTTTCCTAGACAAGAGTCGCAAATTAGTATGTACATAAACCAAGTCTTCTGCTGTTTTAGGATTCAACTTATTTCTTTTCAGGGAGTGAATGAAGGAATAAGTACTCCAATTCCTTTCGCAAAAAGATGAAGAACTAGGTTGTACAAGAAGTTTTAAAGAAAGCTTTTGAAGAAGAGGGACAGAAGAACCATGCATTACCCACCAAGATTTAGCATCTAATGTCCATTTATCTTCAATTGAGTAAAAATAAGCAAAATTATGAGCTTTTGATGAAAAATCAGCATATTCTAGAGAAACTTTTCTTCTTTCTTCAGTTGTTGTGAAAAGTTTTTTTAAACATTTATTTCTTTCCATAGAAATTTCTTCATCCTCATGTGGAGAAATTCTATTTGGAGCCTCTTGAAGCCATTCATCACTGTAGTACCTATGAATAAATAAAAAAAGTTAATAAATAAAAAAATTTAGTAACTATCAAATTATTTATAAATAAATAAATATATATATATATATATATATATATATATATATATTTAATAGGCTAATTTTACCTAGGATTCAAAAAGTGAGCCATGTAATGGAGATGGGTGCAACTCTTAGTCCACCTATCAATTAGTATAGAATAAACAACTTCAGAAAATGTTGATGTATCATTTAACTTTTTTCCTTCATATCTATATATAGACGTCTTTACTTTTTCTATCATATTATCCCACATCTCATAAACCAAATGAAGTGTGGGACTATCTGTGTCACAAGCCCTAAGCATACTATAAACAGGCTCGGTGAAATTAAGAATATATGTAATTTTGACCCACCACACATCATTCAAAATAAATTCTTTTGCAGCTTGGGCCTTACCCACATCATCTTCTCTATAAGAGTTCTATTCTTCACTAATAACCATCGATTGCAAAACACCTTTCCAAAGTTTAAATCTCTTTAACATCACTAGAATAGATGTGTAACAGCCCGATTTTCACAGATTGTTTGAGGGCCCAAAGGCCCATATAGGGTGATTTAGTAGCCCAGAACGGGCCGTTCCCAAATTGGAACGGGTCATTCCAAACTACTAAAACGAGAGTGATTTTGTAGTTCAAAACGGACCGTTCTCAAACTGGAACGGGCCGTTCTAAAATATAAAAATTGTCTACAAATTTTAGATGGGAACGGGGCGTTCCAAATCACCAAAAATGCCTATAACCCTAATTGAGAACGGGTTGTTCCAGATTAGGGATGGCAACGGGGCGGGGCGGGTACGGGTTTTATGGTACCCGTCCCCGTCCCCGCGAGTCAAATCGATCCCCGTCCCCGTCCCCGTACCCGCCGGGTATGTGGTTTTCATCCCCATCCCCGTCCCCGTCGGGTATCGGGTATACCCGTACCCGTACCCGTACTCGTCAATTTTTTTATTTTTTATTTTATGTAAAAAAAATAATATTTTTAAATTATTTTTTTTATTATATTATAATTATAATTAAGTTATTTTTCTATCTCATATTATAATAAATAATCACACATAAAAAATATTAAATTTTTTTTAATATAATTAAATTAAAAGTGAGTATTAAATTAAAAATGGAAACGGGGACGGGTACGGGTACGGGTACGGGGCGGGTAAGTACATACCCGTACCCGTACCCGTACCCAATTTAATATATCGGGTTTTACCCGTACCCGTACTCGTACCCGGTCAAACCAGGTATTCCCCGTCAAAGTCGGGACGGGTTCGGGTATTACCCGCGGGTACGGGTATATTTGCCATCCCTATTCCAGATATGGCCGTTATGAGTTAAGTGAAATCCTAGAACAGGTCGTTCTGGTTTGAGAACAGGCCGTTCTGGATGTGAATTTTACACATGTCATCAGAGTCTAGAACGGGCCATTCCGGATTTGAAACGGGTCATTCCAGCGAGGCTTGATGCCTATAGAGAGCTCTAGCACTCCCAAAAGGCACACCTTTTAGTTATGACTTCTTTCAATTCTAACTCCTTTCTTCTACATTCTCTTCATTTCCTTCTACACTCTTTGAAGATCGAGGGGCACTCAGAGGAGGAGACCAAGGAGATCTCTATTTTAGTTTCAGCTACTGTTTATCCAGGTACGGGGGAAAAGGGGAGATTTATATGTAGAGTTACATGAGGATATTGGGTAGAGAAAAAGTCCCTTAGAATTATGGGTAATTTTATAATTATTTCTATTTGAAGAATTGATGATCTAATTAGATTTTGTATGTGTTGAGGATTAGAAATATATATTTAATTTGTAAGAATGATGATCCGGGAGAGATAACGAAATAGTAGAAAAGTGCCTGTGAGTTAGGTTTTAGGAAAAAAATTGGGGGTTTTACTGTTTGATTTAATATTGTATTAAATTGGTGAATTAATCAGGGTTCAGGGTTCGGGGTTCGGGGTTCGAGGTTCGGGGTTCGAGGTTCAGGGTTCA